>NC_063441.1:5654396-6016546 GCF_020379485.1 Brassica napus | reverse complement strand
TTCTTAGATTTGATTAATTAATCATTGACTGAATCTGTTTGTTAAGTGATGCTTGTGAAACGTTCGCACTGAATTTTGAACTTAAATGATCAAGTACGACAACAATGAAAATGGAAGTGTGTAATGATGCAATACGGTTAACTATAGTTGTCGTAAAGGTGTTTTGCATGGTTAAATACTGATTAATTTTTAAAAAGTCACGACGGTTCATGTGTGGGTTAATATGCTTGTTTGAATAAAACTGTTGAATTGAAATCAGGGTTTTACTGTTGTTACCGTGAAGTAAATTAGTGAATTTCCTTAAATATTTTGGAATATTGTTAATTCACAAGGTTTACGTTTTCGGTAATAACCGTAAAGGAATTGCACTCATAATATTAACGTTTGGCATCATGCGATAAGAAATATCTGGATTATTATTTAAGTCATTCATGAATGAGAGTAGATTCATAATTAATCAGAGTTTATTTGATGTTGAATCGTTACGTAAGATTGCTGCATCATGAAGAGTGCGTTCTGTTATTCATTAACATTTGATAGCATACACATGACTGTTAGCACATGGTAATTCATCTAGTATGCATAAACTGAAATCATTTATCAAAGTAAATGCATATTTGAATTAATAAAGGTGTTATTTTATTAAATTAAAATAAATAATTTTTTAAAAAAATGCTTCTGCTGCATTTTAATGATTAAGTAATTGTGTTATGAAATTAACACAATTTAAGTATTTTTCCCTTAGATATTTTAATGTTTATATGTATATAATATGATAGTCACCAAAGTGACCTTGTTATATGACATATAGATATTAAAAATTATAGAGTTTATAATTGATCAAGATCAAGGATGCTAAATGACATAAAAGTTTGATTGACCAATTAAATTATTATTTATATTCTAGAAGATCATGAATAATTAATAAAAAGAAAAGAATTAATCATTTTTCTACTATAGTGAATAATATGTATATCTAAAGATAACATATTTATTTGACTAGTGTTGATTTGATTAATATTAAAGAATATATAATTAGCATAAGTGAAAGTACTTATATGTAAATATTGTCTAAAGGTTATTTAAAATATAAGTGTTAAAGTTTCTATTAGTCTGAATATATATTAAAGTCTCAAAGCACTAATGGGTAAACATGTATGAATGCTTGCAGCTTCATCAAATGTGTTTGCATCTGCTGACTCTGTGGTAAAGTTTAATGGCTTCAACTATGCTGAGTGGTTCGAGCAAATCCAGTTTACATTGAGTGTAATGGCTTTAGACTCCGCCATACTAACTGATGAGGAACCCTCAGCTATTACAGTAGATAGCTCCGAATATGAAAGTCTCGTTATGAAAGATGGGAGTGATCTAATAGGCTGAGCTTGAACCTTATGAGGTTGACGATAGCAGAAAGTATTAAGCCATTGATGCCTAAGACAATGAAAGCAAGGGAATTCATAGAGAAAATTAAGGAGTGTTCACAATCGGAATTGGCTGACAAGTCGATTGTAGGAAGTCTCATGAATGAGCTAACTACAAAGAAGTTTGACTGGTCTCAGCCAATCCATGATCATTTGACGCACATGTCTAATCTGGCAGCAAAGTTAACGACCTTGGGAATGGAGGTACATGAGCAATTCTTGGTCCAATTCATCATGAACTCTCTACCTCTTGAATTTAGCCAGTTCCAGGTGAATTACAACACCATTAAGGATAAATGGAACTTTAAGGAATTAAAGGCTATGCTAATTCAAGAGGAGGGCAGACTAAGGAAGATGAAAGATCAAGTTGCTAACCTCGTAGGTCTTGGAAGTGCCAATAGCAGCAAAATAACATCAAGTAGGAAGGACAAAAGGAATGTTAAGAACTTCGTGAAAGGACCTCAAAGTCAACTCCAGAAGGAAAAGAAGTGTTTCTTTTGTAAGGAAGTAGGACACTTCAAGAAGGATTGTCCTAAAAGGAAGGATTGGTTCGACAAGAAAGGTAAACATTACAGCTTTGTTTGCTATGAAATGAATCTTGTTAAAGTTCCTAATAATACTTGGTGGTTGGATTCTGGTGCTACTACTCATGTGTCTCATATTAAACAGGGATTCAGTTCGATCCAGCCCATAAGAGGACCTGAACAGTACTTGTTCATAGGAAACAGGATGAAGGCACAAATAAAAGGAATTGGGACGTATAGATTGATCTTAGACACTGGAAGTCATGTGGATCTTGAAGGGTGTCTCTATGTACCTGAGTGTGCTAGAAATCTTGTTTCTATTAGTAGGTTGGACGATTTAGGTTTTAGTATTAAGGTTGCACATGGTGTTTTCACATTGTACCGAAATGATTACTTTTATGGTAGTGGTATTTTATTTGATTCACTTTATAAGTTCAACCTTGATGCAAAGTTTTATGAATCCCTATTTAATGTTGAAAGTCGAGGCATTAAGCATATCACAATTAATGAAAGTTCTGCTTTCTTGTGGCATCAACGACAAGGTCATATTTGTTAAACTATATAATCTAATCTCTCCTTGATACATTTACATAAGTTAGTTATTTATGTAATTACACAAAGAGTTGTAACAATTCATGTTGTGTCCTTTAGTATAAAGAGTTGTGTCTCTTATACTTGTACTGATTCGATCTCTATATAAAGATCAATCATCTGTTGTAAACACATCACCGAATCTCAATAATACAAAAGTATTTTCAGAAAAGTTTATAGGCCTATTCTTTCTCTCGAACTCGTGTGTAACACACTGTGATTATTGTGTAACACAAGCGGTTGGTAAAAGATTAACATGGTATCAGAGCTTTACGTTTGAGAGGACAAAGAACAAAGCACTAGTAATAGAAACACTTGACGTGGAGAAAAGGAGGCTAGAGGATTTTGTCATACGATTTCGGAAGCACACAAAACGATGAAGAATCAAGTAATCCCCATATTTGATGGAGAGAAGTACGACTTCTGGAGCATTAAGATGACAACCATTCTCAAGACCAGAAAGTTATGGTCTGTGGTTGAAGAAGGCGTAGGAGCCCCACCAGCACAAGTGGACGAAACCCTTGAAACAGCAAGGGCAAGATCGCTTAGAGAAGAAGAGATGATGAATGATACATTGGCTTTGCAAATCTTGCAAACTGCTGTATCGGATCATATATTCTCACGGATTGCAGCAGCATCAACATCCAAAGAGGCGTGGGATGCATTGAAGGAAGAGTATGAAGGCTCTCCTCAAGTTCGTTTGATTAAACTTCAAACATTGCGAAGGGAGTATGAGAATCTGAAGATGTATGAGAATGAAGACATTAAGGTCTTCACAGATAAGATAGTTGAATTGGCAAATCAATTAACTTATCATGGTGAACAGAAGTCGGATGTTCAACTCATACAGAAGATACTCATCTCTCTCCCAGCCAAGTTTGATAGCATAGTCAGTGTGTTGGAGCAAACAAGCGATTTGACTTCAACAAAAATGACAGAGTTGATCGGGATTTTGAAGGCTCATGAAGCAAGGCTGGCTGCAAGAGAAGAAAGCACCAGTGAAGGAGCATTCGATGCTCGTGTTAAACACAAAAATTCAGGTGTTACACAAGACAACTCAAAGCGCCAAGGAGGCAAGAAGTGGTGCGGTTTCTGCAAGAGGAACAACCACAATGAGAGCGAGTGTCTGAGGAAACAAAAGAAGGATGATCCAAAGAAGGATCACCGAAGTAACAAGGAGTGTTACAATTGTGGCAAGTTAGGCCACTTTGCAAATCAGTGCTACTCAAAGAAGAAAGAAAAAGGAACATGTGAGTCTCGAAGAAGACTCAAATGAAGATCACATGTTGTTCAGTGCGAGCGAAGCAGCAACAACAGTGATGGAAGATGTCTTGTTAGTAGACAGTGGAGCAACTAATCATATGACAAAGGAGGAGAGTTACTTCTCAAAGCTTGATAGGAGTATCAAGGTTCCAATAAAGATTGGAAATGGAAGCACAGTCATGACAGCCGGTAAAGGAGACATTACCGTCATGACCAAAGGTGGCAAGAGGATCATCAGAAATGTGTTCTTGGTTCCGGGTTTGGCGGAAAATTTGTTGAGTGTTCCACAAATTGTTTCAAGCGGATACCGGGTGAGTTTCTAAGAGAAGAGATGCATCATAGATGATGCAAAAGGAAGGAGGATAATGGATATCCCAATGACTCACAAAAGCTATTAAATCAGGATGAGTTCGGCTCAAGTAGAAGAAGCCATGAGCGCTAGTGAGCAAGGAAAGATGGAGACATGGCACAAGAGACTTGGTCATGTAGGCGACAAAAGGTTGCAACAAATGCAAGACAAAAACTTGGTAAAGGGATTACCAAAGTTTAAAGTCAAGAAGGAAGCATGTGAGGCGTGTAGACTTGGAAAGCAATCACGCAAAAGCTTCCCAAAGGAATCTCAAACTAAGACAAGAGACAACTTTGAGATTTTACATACGGATGTATGTGGACCGATGCAACATCAGTCTGTTGATGGAAGCCGATACTTTTTGTTATTCTTGGATGATCATACTCACATGTGTTGGGTATACTTCATGAAGCAAAAGTCAGAGATATTCTCACTATTCAAGAAGTTCAAAGCAATGGTGGAGAAGCAATCAGATTGTACCATAAAGACGCTGAGATCAGATGGAGGTGGTGAGTTTACTTCACGAGAATTCAACCGGTTCTGTGAAGAAGAAGGAACCAATAAGCAAGTCACCTTGCCTTATTCACCACAACAAAATGGTGCAGCGGAACGCATGAATAGGACTTTGGTGGAGATAACTAGATCGATGTTGGCAGAGCAAGACTTACCGCTCAAGTTATGGGCAAAAGCGGTATACACTGCGTTATATCTTCAAAACCGTCTGCCATCAAAGGCAATAGAAGAAGATGTCACTCCTATAGAGAAGTGGTGTGGACACAAGCCAGATGTGTCACACATGAGAATGTTTGGTAGCATATGCTACATACATGTCCCGGATCAAAAGAGGAGGAAGCTAGACGTCAAGGCAAAGCGTGGAGTCTTTGTTGGATATAGCAACCAATCCAAAGGCTATAGAGTTCTCATCTTGGAGAATGAGAAGATTGAAGTATCAAGAGATGTCGAGTTTTAAGAAAGCAAGAAGTGGGATTGGAAAAGGCAAGAAGAAGTGAGGAAGACATTGGAGTTTTCTATGGAAGACTCTCACTCGCCTGAAGAACAAACCGAAGGTGCATCCAGCCCTGAGGAACAAACCGAAGGTGTATTCAGCCCTGAGGAACAATTCGGAAGTACTTTCAGTCCTGTTCTCTTTCAAAATGATGATCATGATACTAGTAGTGGAGATGAAGAAACTTCTGAGGCACCAAGGAAGTTCAAGTCCATGGTTGATATCATGGAAAGGGCACCGAGAGTAGAGCTTGATGAAGCGGCTCAAGCGATAGAAGCTTGTCTTCATGCACATGAAGAACCATACACTTATGATGAAGCGTGTGGTACTAAGGAATGGAGAGAAGCAATGAATGAGGAGATAGCCATGATTGAGAAGAACAAGACGTGGGAACTAGTGGACAAGCCAAAGAAGAAGAATGTGATAAGTGTGAAGTGGATCTACAAGATCAAGACCGATGCAAACGGCAATCACATCAAGCACAAGGCGCGGCTAGTTGCAAGAGGGTTCTCTCAAGAGTATGGTGTTGACTACCTTGAGACGTTTGATCTTGTCTCAAGACATGATACAATATAAGCCGTACTTGCCGATGCGGCTCAGATGAAGTGGCGATTGTATCAGATGGATGTGAAGTCAGCCTTTCTCAATGGCGACCTCAAGGAAGAAGTGTATTGCACACAACCGCCTGGGTATGAGACACGGGGGAAGGAACACAAGGTGTTAAGGCTACACAAAGCTTTATATGGTTTAAAGCAAGCCCCAAAGGCATGGTATGGAAGGATAGATTCATACATACTTCAAAACGGTTTTAAGAGAAGGATGAACGATGCGGCTTTATACATCATGAAGCAAGGAGGAGATGTGTTGATCGTTAGTCTATATGTGGATGATATAATCATCACAAGAAGCAACATCCAGAGCATCAACACATTCAAGGAGAATATGAAGAAAGAATTTGAGATGGTGGATCTTGGATTATTGAACTACTTTCTTGGAATGGAAGTAATTCAAGACGATGGAGGCATATTTCTTTCACAAGAAAAGTATGCAAACAAACTTGTAGACAAGTTTGGGATGCGAGACAGCAAGAGTGTAAGCAACCCACTTACACCACAAGGAAAAGGAGTTGAGGATGACAAGGAGTATGGAGATCCGACTAAGTATAGAAGCATCATTGCAGGGCTTTTGTACTTGTGTGCATCAAGACCTGATGTGATGTATGCAAGCGCCTATCTCTCAAGATACATGTCATCACCCCGCATGAAGCACTACCACGAAGCCAATAGGGTGTTAAGATATGTCAAAGGAACATCAAACTTTGGAGTGTACTTCACAAGCGTGAAAGAACCAAGACTTCTAGGCTACACGGACAGCGATTGGGGTGGTTCTAAAGAAGACAAGAAAAGCACTTCAGGTTACGTGTTTACTCTTGGATCAGCCATGTTTTGTTGGCAGTCAAGCAAGCAACAAACAGTGGCGCAATCAACTGTGAGGCGGAGTAAATATCCGTGTGTGCAGCAGCAAATCAAGCAGTGTGGTTACAAAGACTATTTGAAGACTTTGGTCAGAAGTTTGAAGGAGGCATTCCGATCTTATGTGACAACAAATCAGCAATAGCAATTGGGAAGAATCCGGTGCAACACAGAAGGACGAAGCACATAGAGATCAAGTACCATTTCGTGAGAGAAGCTGAGCAAAGGGAATCATTGAACTGAAGTATTGCAAAGGGGATGATCAACTCGCAGACATTCTCACAAAGGCATTGGGCGGTTCAAGATTTGAAGATCTAAGGAAGCAGCTTGGAGTTAAGTCGAGATATGATTAAGGAGGAGTGTTAAACTATATAATCTAATCTCTCCTTGATACATTTACATAAGTTAGTTATTTATGTTATTACACAAAGAGTTGTAACTCTTCATGTTGTGTCCTTTAGTATAAAAAGTTGTGTCTCTTACATTTGTACTGATTCGATCTCTATATATAGATCAATCATCTGTTGTAAACACATCACCGAATCTCAATAATACAAAAGTATTTTCAGAAAAGTTTATAAGCCTGAAACGTCTATCTTATTCTTTCTCTCGAACTCGTGTGTAACACACTGTGATCATTGTGTAACACAAGCGGTTGGTAAAAGATTAACAATATTTCCAAAGAAAGAATTAAGAGGTTAATAAAGAATGAAATTCTTCCTCAGTTAGATTTCAGTGACTTAGATGTATGCATAGACTGCATTAATTAAGGGAAAGCAGACGAAACATACTGTAAAGAAACCAGCCACAAGAAGCACTCAGCTTCTTGAGTTAATACACACTGATATATGTGGCCCTTTTGATGCTCCTTCATGGAGTGGCGAAAAATATTTCATTACATTTATTGATGACTACTCACGGTATGGATATACCTATCTACTGCATGAAAAGTCTAAGTCTGTGAATGTCCTAGAGGTATTCATTGACGAGGTGGAAAGGCAGTTAGATAAAAAGGTTAAAATAGTGAGATCGGGCAGAGGTGGTGAATTTTATGGAAAATTTGATGAAAGTGGACAGTGTCCTGGTCCATTTGCAAAGTTACTTGAAAGTAGGGGCATATGTGCACAATACACAATGCCTGGTACTCCTCAGCAGAATGGTGTAGCTGAGAGGCGGAACCGTACCTTAATAGAGATGGTTAGGAGCATGTTGAGTAATTGCTCATTACCCCTTTCTTTGTGGATATATGCATTAAGAACTGCAACGTATGTGCTGAACCGGGTTCCTAGTAAGGCAGTTCCTAAGACTCCTTATGAGCTGCGGACGGGAAGGAAACCTAGTTTAAGACATCTACGTGTGTGGGGTTGTCCAGCAGAAGTAAGGCTATATAATCCACATGAAAAGAAACTTGATTTTAGGACTGTCAGTGAATTTTTCATTGGCTATCCTGAAAAATCAAAGAGGTATACATTTTATTGTCCTAACCATAGTACGAGAATAGTTGATTCGGGTAATGCTAGGTTCATTGAAAACGGTGAAACTAGTGGGAGTGGTGAACCACGAAAAGTGGAGATTAATGAAGTTCAGGTTGAAGTTCCTTCACCTGTAGTTTCACCTGAAGTAGTTGTTCCTATTGTTGTATCAGACTCTAATGACACAATAGGACAACATAATGATGAGTGTGGGAACCGAAATTTGCACTGTCGATTTCCGTTAAAATAAGGAAACTAGGAAAACCCTAATTTCCCAGAGGTCCCGGATATCTGCTAATACCACACGTCAAACAATCAGAACACGAGAATAACAACGATAATGTATAAGAAATCGAAAAGAGAGCAAAGTAGATCTTATTCCGAATTCGCGTTTGAGCGTTACAACAAGGTAAGTGCCTGGGCTACAAGAGCTGTCAGCGAGATTCCTAGTTCTAAAACCCTAAGACGGCAATAACCTAATTGAGTCACATCTCGAATAAAAAAAACGGAAATATGCCTAAATTGCTCTAAGTGCTAAGTTTGCTCTGAAAAGTTCCCTTTCATGCCTCTCGCCTAAGACTCCTTATATGCTCGCTCCAAGGTCGGTTTACACTTTTACTCTTCTGCCCTTAAGCCGTCATAGCATAAAATGGAGATATTCTATTTTTTCCGATCTTCGTAATTATCTTCAAAATTTTATATTTATCCGCGGAAACTTGACATTTATCCTTCCTTGCGCGCCAAGCGTAAACCGTCCTACGGTTTACGGGATTTTGGTTAAGAAATCATAGGATGGGCCTCGAGTCGTATTTTAGGTCCTTTTGGGCCATCTTCCGACTCGAAACGTTTATTGCGACTTCTTTCGATAAAGAGCGAACTTTCCAAGGTTTTTACCGGAAAGTTTGATCGATGATTCAGAATGGCGGAAAACATGAACTGAGTTCGCTACGGTCTTTGGGAGATAGCATCGAAGGATAGACGAGAATGCATGGACTGGTGTCGTATCGACGTTTCGGAAGAGCTTGGTCGCTCGACGCTCGGTCGCTCGACGCCCGGTCGCTCGGTCGCTCGACGCTCGGTCGCTCGACGCTCGGTCGCTCGACGCTCGGTCGCTCGACGCTCGGTCGCTCGACGCTCGGTCGCTCGACGCTCGGTCGCTCGACGCTCGGTCGCTCGACGCTCGGTCGCTCGACGCTCGGTCGCTCGACGCTCGGTCGCTCGACGCTCGGTCGCTCGACGCTCGGTCGCTCGACGCTCGGTCGCTCGACGCTCGGTCGCTCGGTCGCTCGACGCTCGGTCGCTCGACGCTCGTTCGCTCGACGCTCGGTCGCTATGTAGCGACCGAGCGGGACGGACACTCGGTCGCTACGTAGCGACCGAGCTTGGCTCGACCTCGGTCGCTACGTAGCGACCGAGCGGGACCGACGCTCGGTCGCTACGTAGCGACCGAGCTTGTGCATGATTGGTCGCTGCGTAGCGATCGTGCATGGCTTGTCCGTGGTCCGATTGTCATACTCGAGCTCGTCCGTGGCTGGTTTTAGATACGTGTCCGTTGCCTTGGGTCAGCCGGTATTTAATTCAATCGAGATTTGAACACGATTTTACCGCGAGATTCTTCGTAAAGATTTCTTTATGAAGATTACTTTTCGTAAAAACGTTCATGCCGATTTTTACGGAGTTTCAGACATTAATTCCATCGTGACCGATTTTGACCCCAACAGTTAGTGTTGGGGTCAAAATCGGTCACGACGGAATCAATGTCTGAAAGTCCGTAAAAATCAACATAACCATTTTTACGAAAAGTAATCTTCGTAAAGATATCTTTACGAACAGCCTTGCAGTAAAATATCGTCCAAATCTCAATCGAACCACTAAATACCGATTGTCCGAAGGCAACGGACATGTATCCAAATCCGCCGCGGACAAGCTCGAGTATGGAAATCAGACCGCGGACAAGCCAAGCTCGATCGATACGCAGCGACCAAGCATGCACACAGCTCGGTCGCTACGTAGCGACCGAGCATCCGTCTCGCTCGGTCGCTACGTAGCGACCGAGCGATCGTCCCGCTCGGTCGCTACGTAGCGACCGAGCTCGAGCCAAAGCTCGGTCGCTATGTAGCGACCGAGCGATCGTCCCGCTCGGTCGCTACGTAGCGACCGAGCTCAGCCAAGCTCGGTCGCTACGTAGTGACCGAGCGATCGTCCCGCTCGGTCGCTACGTAGCGACCGAGCTCAGCCAAGCTCGGTCGCTACGTAGCGACCGAGCGATCGTCCCGCTCGGTCGCTACGTAGCGACCGAGCTCGAGCCAAAGCTCGGTCGCTACGTAGCGACCGAGCGATCGTCCCGCTCGGTCGCTACGTAGCGACCGAGCTCGAGCCAAAGCTCGGTCGCTACGTAGCGACCGAGCTCAGCCAAGCTCGGTCGCTACGTAGCGACCGAGCGATCGTCCCGCTCGGTCGCTACGTAGCGACCGAGCTCGAGCCAAAGCTCAGTCGCTACGTAGCGACCGAGCGATCGTCCCGCTCGGTCGCTACGTAACGACCGAGCTCAGCCAAGCTCGGTCGCTACGAAGCGACCAGGCTCGAGCCAAAGTTCGGTCGCTGTGTAGCGATTGAACCTTTCCGAACGTCAATACGACACCAGTACTTGCATTCTCGTCAAAACCTTCGAATGCTATCTCCCGAAGACCGTAGCAAGCTCAGTCCATGTTTCCCGCCATTCTAATTCATCGATCAAACTTCGCGGATTAGAAACCGCGGAAAACTCGTAGTAAACGTGTCGAGTCGGAAGACGGCCCAAAGGGACCTAAAACACGACTCGAGGCCCATCCTACGATTTTCCTAATCAAAAGCCCGTAAACCACAGCCTGGTTTACGCTTGGTCCACAAGGAAGGATAAATGTCAAGTTTCCGCGGATAAATACGGAAGTTTTGAAGATAATTTTGAAGATCGGGAAAAATGGAATATCTCCATTTTTATGCTATGACGGCTTAAGGGCAGAAGAGTAAAAGCGTAAACCGACCTTGGAGCTAGTATATAAGGAGTCCTAGGCGAGGAGCAAGGGGGAGAACTTTTTAGATTCGGAATTCTCTGCACTTAGAAACTTTAGGCTTATTCTCGACAAGTTCGGTTTCTATGACACTCGGTCGCTACGTAGCGACCGAGCTTGGCTCGACCTCGGTCGCTACGTAGCGACCGAGCTTGGCTCGACCTCGGTCGCTACGTAGCGACCGAGCGGGACCGACGCTCGGTCGCTACGTAGCGACCGAGCTTGTGCATGATTGGTCGCTGCGTAGCGATCGTGCATGGCTTGTCCGTGGTCCGATTGTCATACTCGAGCTCGTCCGTGGCTGGTTTTAGATACGTGTCCGTTGCCTTGGGTCAGCCGGTATTTAATTCAATCGAGATTTGAACACGATTTTACCGCGAGATTCTTCGTAAAGATTTCTTTATGAAGATTACTTTTCGTAAAAACGTTCATGCCGATTTTTACGGAGTTTCAGACATTGATTCCATCGTGACCGATTTTGACCCCAACAGTTAGTGTTGGGGTCAAAATCGGTCACGACGGAATCAATGTCTGAAAGTCCGTAAAAATCAGCATAACCGTTTTTACGAAAAGTAATCTTCGTAAAGATATCTTTACGAACAGCCTTGCAGTAAAATATCGTCCAAATCTCAATCGAACCACTAAATACCGATTGTCCGAAGGCAACGGACATGTATCCAAATCGGCCGCGGACAAGCTCGAGTATGGAAATCAGACCGCGGACAAGCCAAGCTCGATCGATACGCAGCGACCAAGCATGCACACAGCTCGGTCGCTACGTAGCGACCGAGCATCCGTCTCGCTCGGTCGCTACGTAGCGACCGAGCGATCGTCCCGCTCGGTCGCTACGTAGCGACCGAGCTCGAGCCAAAGCTCGGTCGCTACGTAGCGACCGAGCGATCGTCCCGCTCGGTCGCTACGTAGCGACCGAGCTCAGCCAAGCTCGGTCGCTACGTAGCGACCGAGCGATCGTCCCGCTCGGTCGCTACGTAGCGACCGAGCTCGAGCCAAAGCTCGGTCGCTACGTAGCGACCGAGCGATCGTCCCGCTCGGTCGCTACGTAGCGACCGAGCTCGAGCCAAAGCTCGGTCGCTACGTAGCGACCGAGCGATCGTCCCGCTCGGTCGCTACGTAGCGACCGAGCTCGAGCCAAAGCTCGGTCGCTACGTAGCGACCGAGCGATCGTCCCGCTCGGTCGCTACGTAGCGACCGAGCTCGAGCCAAAGCTCGGTCGCTACGTAGCGACCGAGCGATCGTCCCGCTCGGTCGCTACGTAGCGACCGAGCTCAGCCAAGCTCGGTCGCTACGAAGCGACCGGGCTCGAGCCAAAGTTCGGTCGCTGTGTAGCGATTGAACCTTTCCGAACGTCAATACGACACCAGTTCTTGCATTCTCGTCAAAACCTTCGAATGCTATCTCCCGAAGACCGTAGCAAGCTCAGTCCATGTTTCCCGCCATTCTAATTCATCGATCAAACTTCGCGGATTAGAAACCGCGGAAAACTCGTAGTAAACGTGTCGAGTCGGAAGACGGCCCAAAGGGACCTAAAACACGACTCGAGGCCCATCCTACGATTTTCCTAATCAAAAGCCCGTAAACCACAGCCTGGTTTACGCTTGGTCCACAAGGAAGGATAAATGTCAAGTTTCCGCGGATAAATACGGAAGTTTTGAAGATAATTGTGAAGATCGGGAAAAATGGAATATCTCCATTTTTATGCTATGACGGCTTAAGGGCAGAAGAGTAAAAGCGTAAACCGACCTTGGAGCTAGTATATAAGGAGTCCTAGGCGAGGAGCAAGGGGGAGAACTTTTTAGATTCGGAATTCTCTGCACTTAGAAACTTTAGGCTTATTCTCGACAAGTTCGGTTTCTATGACTGGCACTCAATTACTAGACGAACTCGCCCAGGCAGTTCGATCTCTTGTCCAGCTCTATCAATTGAACTACGTTCGGCTTGATCCTCGAAAGGGGTACGTAGGCAGCCTTTAACAAGGTTCAGTCCGAAATCAATCTAAGCCTTTTAGATATCTTTTTCGTCCTTTGTTATCGAGCTGCGACTCAACTAGGATTAGGGTTTTATGTTGCTAGAACTAGGTAACTCGCTGACGGCCCCTGCGGCCAAAGCCTTTGTATTCTCTTGTAATGATCGCAACGCTCTTACGCGGACTCGAAATAAGATCTACTGTTTTCTCTAAACTCGTTTGTTATCTTTTCATGATTTCCGCATATATTCGATCACTTGTCGTTGGCTCTCGCAGAGATCCGGGACCTCTGGGAAATTAGGGTTTTCCTAGTTTCCTTATTTAAACGGAAATCGACAGTGCGAATTTCGGTTCCCACAGTTTGGCGCTAGAAGGAGGGGGGGTTACGGATTACTCTTACTCATGGCCACAAAACGCTTGATCGAAACGATGTTTGGATATATGAAAGACAAACTCGCAGCACTGACTGCTCCTATGGCCAACGCTTACGCAAACGCCGTAGTTTTCAACAAAATCGAAAACTTAGTCGCGACCTTCCGCCACAGGAAGAGCACTAAAACAAGCTCGCGATTCCTCCCTGTAAACAAGAAGGGAAACGATAAATCTTATCAAAACCCCGTAAACAAATCTCGATGCATAAGGGTTTTACCAAAACACGTTTTCCGAAAACATTTCGGAAGGATAAAACTTGTTCTCCCAAAAAAACCGCTGAAAAACCCCTACGTTAATCGCGGAAAAAGGAAACACAACAAAACGATTACACAGCTCGGTCGCTACGTAGCGACCGAGCACGCACACTGCTCGGTCGCTACGTAGCGACCGAGCACGCACACGCTGCTCGGTCGCTACGTAGCGACCGAGCACACACGCTGCTCGGTCGCTACGTAGCGACCGAGCACACACGCTGCTCGGTCGCTACGTAGCGACCGAGCACGCACGCTGCTCGGTCGCTACGTAGCGACCGAGCACACACGCTGCTCGGTCGCTACGTAGCGACCGAGCACACACGCTGCTCGGTCGCTACGTAGCGACCGAGCACGAACACGCTGCTCGGTCGCTACGTAGCGACCGAGCACGCACGCTGCTCGGTCGCTACGTAGCGACCGAGCACGCACGCTGCTCGGTCGCTACATAGCGACCGAGCACGCACACGCTGCTCGGTCGCTACGTAGCGACCGAGCACGCACACTGCTCGGTCGCTACGTAGCGACCGAGCACGCACACTGCTCGGTCGCTACGTAGCGACCGAGCACGCACACGCTGCTCGGTCGCTACGTAGCGACCGAGCACACACACTGCTCGGTCGCTACGTAGTGACCGAGCTCAAGCCAACTGTCCACTCGCTACGTAGCGACCTGTAAGGCCTCAGAAAGGTCCTTCTTTAGGTTCTCTTTTGAATCCTCGTCGAAACGCTTTTCGTTTCGTCTCAATCGGAGTTTCCGTTGAGATTTTACGACGAAAACAAGTGGGACTCGTCTCGGCTTGCTTCCACTCGCTACGTAGCGACCTGTCAGACTGTCAGTCGCTACGTAGCGACCTGTAAGTCCTCAAAGGGTTCTTCCTTTGCGTTCTCCTTTGAATCTTCTTCGAAATGCTTTTTGTTTCGTCTCAATCGGAGTTTCCGTTGAGATTTTACGACGAAAACAAGTAGGACGCTTCTTGGCTTGCTTCCATTCGCTACGTAGCGACCTGTCAGACTGTCAGTCGCTACGTAGCGACCTGTAAGTCCTCAAAGGGTTCTTCCTTTGCGTTCTCCTTTGAATCCTCTTCAAAATGCTTTTCGTTTCGTTTCAATCGGAGTTTCCGTTGAGATTTTACGACGAAAACAAGTGGGACTCGTCTCGGCTCCCTTCCACTCGCTATAGCGACCGAGATGACATCCTCACTCGCTATAGCAACCTGTCAGGCCTCAAAGGGGTCCTCCTTTGCGTTCTCCTTTGAATTCTCATCGAAACGCTTTTGGTTTCGTCTCAATCGGAGTTTCCGTTGAGATTTTACGACAAAAACAAGTAAACCTCATCCTAAACTCCTTGGCTTGTTTCTGCTCACCCTACCTCCATCTTTGCGTTCACTTTCGAATCTCGATCGAAACGTCTCTTGTTTCGCCTCGATTGAAGTTACCATTGAGACTTTACGATATAAAAAAAAAAAAACCGCAAAGACCTATTTTCTCGCATGGATTCAGATTAATCGTATAAAACGGCAATGGTTAACTTAACACCTTAGCCGCCTTAACTATACGATTACGTTGGACCTTTTTACAAAAATCGACGTCTTATCTAAGGAGAAGATAACAGTCAAGTTCGGAAGATAAATGTCAAGTTTCAAAGGGTAAACACCAATATCGGAAATGGCGAACATACACGAGAATAGGAAACGGAAATGAGCACGCAAAACTGAGAAGGGACAAAACTGCATCTTCGAGAGAACTAAGGTATTTCCGACTTGAAATTTTTGAAATCAGACTTGGAATTTTCGTAGGAAATTACTTTGAGGCTGCCATAGAACTTTAGGGAACGTAAAACCTAGGCGGATAGTCTAGCGAACTAAGTTTTAAGCGATTTTTCCTGTCTCGATATATTGTCCCATAATTGTTCATCCAGATCTTGCAAACCGATCTAAACTCTCCGAAAGTCGAGAAATGATCGCCACGCATATCAAGCTCGCTTCCTAAAGAGAGAAAAAGTTAGAGACATGAACGTCGTCTTAAAACCGATTCGTTTCTGGCAATTTTCTCGGAACCGACATATCCCAAGTCGTCAACGTGGAAACAACCAAATCACAGTCCAAGCGTCGTCTATAAATCGTCCCGAATTATCGATCATTCCAAACATCAGGAGAGGAAACGTACACAACCCTTCAAAGTATCGGTTCAACCGTTTTTCTTTCGTAAAAAAAAAAAAGGGGAGTAGGTACGTATACTATACTCGTATACTCCCAAACTTCAAAAAACTTCTGCAAATCGTCAAGAATAGGCAAACGACAATCTTAATATTCGTCTAAACGCTAGCAACATATCCAGACGATCATGAACATAATCTCAAAAACTATACATCATTTCTTGTCGCAATCATGCGTACAGAAAACTTGTACCAATATCAAACTGAAACTCGACGATTAGCCAAAGTATTGAAGCCTTTTCCGGCTTCAGAAAGCCAGTTTCGTTTTAAACTTAGCGGCGAGAAATCTTCAATCACCAAAGCATTTCTTTCAGTTTCCGTTGTACCAAGTAAGTCACGGAAAAGTATCGAAAACATTTGCGACGAAGAAAACTCGAGAATATATGTAGCATCGTGCACATTAAAAGGAGCACTTTCCTCCCGATGGTTAGCTAGATCCACTTCTGGTTGACCAATTCGTTCAAGAAACAAATGTGTCATGAGAATCCTCTCGAAAAACCTATGAAAAACGTTCCGCGACTAGATCGTATTGAAATAAACTTCGGTAATACTCCATGGGTAACGCCAAGCAACTTTCACCTAAGATCAAAATCACAGCGGGAACGTTTCTCGTAGAACCCGCAGAAACAATGCTACTTTGACATATGTATACATATCACTGATTTACGACCTTCGTAAAATCGGTTATATGATATGATAAATTATCGTATAGCCCACAATCGGAAATCATATGATAAATTCTTCATAACGAAACTAAGTCCTAACAACCAAACGGTTAACGGAAAATCTAAACTTTTCGAAAATTGACCAAGTTCAATACGCTCCACAATTCACTTTAAGCCCGCAACGTTTTAACCACAATACGCGGCATGTAAGGAAAAATTCGTAACAAAGCTTCTAGAGCTATACGAAACATCCTAAAAAATGCACGAAATACATCTCGGAAGGCCAACTCTTCACAAAGCACCATGAAGGAAAACACTTGTTCCCATGGACAAATTTACACGACACCTCAGTCATAATTCCTCGATCGCAAACAAAACTATTAGCATCCGAGCAGGAACAACAATTTTTGGCTGCGAACATTCTTAGTCAAACCAGAATGTTTCTCAAACACAGGGCTAATACTAAACCCTCGCAACATCGCGAAATATCTTCAAAGCCCGCGAACATTTCAAGCACGAAACGTGGCATACGAAAGAATAACAAATCTTCAGCATCGCGAGACGTCGCGGACGCCTGAAGATTAGTTCTTCGACGAAATTTCCTTCCTCGATAAAAACACCTTCATGGAAGACCAGACAGTCATACGCACTAACATCTTCTCAAAACATATTCTTCGCGAAGACTCAAAATAGTAATTTTTACCATTAAGTTTGTTGCTGATCACAACAAACTCTTAACGTCCTAAACAGACTTAGCCATCTCGTAGAAGATGACTCTCTTACATCCGACACAAGGATAATAGCGCTATAAAAGAAATCCGAAATTTTGGTCCAGCACTTCCGGTCTCCGGAGAGATGCTCGATTCCAACCATACAAGTCGTATAAGCCGAGAACCTATCGCGGACTTTAAATCGGTATGGAATCAGGATGAAACTGAAACGGGATACGTAAGTCGAATTAGTCATCGCACCCTCTAAAACCAGGAGTAAACCTAGGTCTTGCCCTAAACCCAGCGCACTGGTCTCTAACATCTCTAGGCATAGTATCAAACACCCTGATACGAGATCCCAAAATTTGTCTCTTTGCCAATATTCGAACGTCTTCAGAAAATCCCGCAAGTTTACACACTGCGGAAAACTCTCGAAACAGATTATGGATATGGCAATTCACACAGAGTTAGATTACGAGACGACAACTCGTAGTCTTCCCTCTACACCCATACAAAATGCCATCGGCAGCAACACGCCTTATAACCGCTACATAAAAACTAGACCATAAAGGTCCTACTGGAAAACTAGTCATAAGAACCTTAACTCCAAGATGAACTACGAAAGGCTTGATCCCTTCAACAAGGGTACGTAGGCAGCCGTCATAAGGCGCAGCCCCAATCTTATCGCGTTTTCTACTTTTAGGAGAGCGAGAAGATCACTTACCACAGACCTTTTCAACCATTAATTCCGCCTAACTCACCTAACTTGCCTAACTTGCCAAGCCACTCGCTAGAACCTCACGCTAGAAGCTCATGATTCTAACGAGCTGGGGGGCTAACTGTTGGGGTCAAAATCGGTCACGACGGAATCAATGTCTGAAAGTCCGTAAAAATCAGCATAACCGTTTTTACGAAAAGTAATCTTCGTAAAGATATCTTTACGAACAGCCTTGCAGTAAAATATCGTCCAAATCTCAATCGAACCACTAAATACCGATTGTCCGAAGGCAACGGACATGTATCCAAATCGGCCGCGGACAAGCTCGAGTATGGAAATCAGACCGCGGACAAGCCAAGCTCGATCGATACGCGGCGACCAAGCATGCACACAGCTCGGTCGCTACGTAGCGACCGAGCTCGAGCCAAGCTCGGTCGCTACGTAGCGACCGAGCATCCGTCTCGCTCGGTCGCTACGTAGCGACCGAGCGATCGTCCCGCTCGGTCGCTACGTAGCGACCGAGCTCGAGCCAAAGCTCGGTCGCTACGTAGCGACCGAGCTCGAGCCAAAGCTCGGTCGCTACGTAGCGACCGAGCGATCGTCCCGCTCGGTCGCTACGTAGCGACCGAGCGATCGTCCCGCTCGGTCGCTACGTAGCGACCGAGCTCGAGCCAAAGCTCGGTCGCTACGTAGCGACCGAGCGATCGTCCCGCTCGGTCGCTACGTAGCGACCGAGCGATCGTCCCGCTCGGTCGCTACGTAGCGACCGAGCTCGAGCCAAAGCTCGGTCGCTACGTAGCGACCGAGCGATCGTCCCGCTCGGTCGCTACGTAGCGACCGAGCTCAGCCAAGCTCGGTCGCTACGTAGCGACCGAGCGATCGTCCCGCTCGGTCGCTACGTAGCGACCGAGCTCGAGCCAAAGCTCGGTCGCTACGTAGCGACCGAGCGATCGTCCCGCTCGGTCGCTACGTAGCGACCGAGCTCAGCCAAGCTCGGTCGCTACGAAGCGACCGGGCTCGAGCCAAAGTTCGGTCGCTGTGTAGCGATTGAACCTTTCCGAACGTCAATACGACACCAGTTCTTGCATTCTCGTCAAAACCTTCGAATGCTATCTCCCGAAGACCGTAGCAAGCTCAGTCCATGTTTCCCGCCATTCTAATTCATCGATCAAACTTCGCGGATTAGAAACCGCGGAAAACTCGTAGTAAACGTGTCGAGTCGGAAGACGGCCCAAAGGGACCTAAAACACGACTCGAGGCCCATCCTACGATTTTCCTAATCAAAAGCCCGTAAACCACAGCCTGGTTTACGCTTGGTCCACAAGGAAGGATAAATGTCAAGTTTCCGCGGATAAATACGGAAGTTTTGAAGATAATTGTGAAGATCGGGAAAAATGGAATATCTCCATTTTTATGCTATGACGGCTTAAGGGCAGAAGAGTAAAAGCGTAAACCGACCTTGGAGCTAGTATATAAGGAGTCCTAGGCGAGGAGCAAGGGGGAGAACTTTTTAGATTCGGAATTCTCTGCACTTAGAAACTTTAGGCTTATTCTCGACAAGTTCGGTTTCTATGACTGGCACTCAATTACTAGACGAACTCGCCCAGGCAGTTCGATCTCTTGTCCAGCTCTATCAATTGAACTACGTTCGGCTTGATCCTCGAAAGGGGTACGTAGGCAGCCTTTAACAAGGTTCAGTCCGAAATCAATCTAAGCCTTTTAGATATCTTTTTCGTCCTTTGTTATCGAGCTGCGACTCAACTAGGATTAGGGTTTTATGTTGCTAGAACTAGGTAACTCGCTGACGGCCCCTGCGGCCAAAGCCTTTGTATTCTCTTGTAATGATCGCAACGCTCTTACGCGGACTCGAAATAAGATCTACTGTTTTCTCTAAACTCGTTTGTTATCTTTTCATGATTTCCGCATATATTCGATCACTTGTCGTTGGCTCTCGCAGAGATCCGGGACCTCTGGGAAATTAGGGTTTTCCTAGTTTCCTTATTTAAACGGAAATCGACAGTGCGAATTTCGGTTCCCACAGTTAGCCCCCCAGCTCGTTAAAACCATGAGTTTCTAGCGTGAGGTTCTTGCGAGTGGCTTGGCAAGTTAGGCAAGTTAGGTGAGTTAGGCGGAATTAATGGTTGAAAAGGTGATATCTTGCATATTTCCATTGTTTTATCTACTCATCCATGTGCATTTTGATCATATAGACTAGGATTTAGCCATGTTTAGGTTGCATTTTGCATACATGAGTCTTTATCAGGTATTGGAGTACCACATGGAGTTCTTGGAGACATTTGGGTGCATTTGAAGCTCAAAAGAAGTGTTTAAGGTGATCATTGGACGAGCAGCGCATGGGAGCGACCTTTCCGGAGCGACACCGTCAAGTCGCTCTGACCTCCCTATCAGAGCGACCTTACCAGAGCGACGCGGAGAAGTCGCTCACGTTTTCATCACTCGGAGACACGAAAACGGGCCTGGAGCGACGTCTCGTAGCGACCCATCCAGGTCGCTTCCGAAGCCTAGAGCGACGTCTCGGTGCGACTACTGGAGGTCGCTGCGCGCCTATTGTTTGCTCGAATTCATGTTTACTCAAGGGCCTTTTGGTCATTTCATTATGCACGTTTTTACTTTCTAAACCTATGTTTAAGTACTTTTTGTAAGCCATCAGAGGCAGATTATCTTTTATCAAAAGAAACCACCAAAAACCTCTTGGAAAGTTCATCTCTTGAATCAATTGTTCATTTTGTTATTGCAATCCTGTCGTTTTCATATCTATTTTCTGTGTTTCTCTACATGATTAATCTAAAATCCAATATGGGTTTAAGAGGAATCATGGAGATTAGTGAGTAATCACCTTTTGAATTCATGGGTTCGGGAGATTTAGGGTGATTAGGTTAGAGGTAGGATGTTTTAGTGTAGATCATTCTTATTCCTTGCTAGTAGAGTATTCAAAACACATCTTCTGAGTTGGCCTCTCAAAAGTTGATCTTTAGGCATTTCCCACCCAAAAGGTGTTCGATGAAATGCCTGAGACAACTCTTCTAGCTTTTAGCATACTTTGCCGAAGACATTTGTTGTTAGAGGTGTTAAGATAGCCATTAGACTTGTTAGTATTGATTGCTTTCATATTATTCAACCAATGACATTTGATGTTTAAAATAAGTTAGTAAGTGAGCATTCATCTAGACATAGAGCTTGTTTATAATTGTGTCTAAGCTTAAGGTTGATAGTTTGATTGATCGTTTGCCATCCTTATTTCGAAACTTGATCACCCAAGATCTAATCCCTATGCCCATGAGTTCTCTTTTCCCTTAGAAAGAAAGTCATTTCATTTATTGCTTTTATTGTTCTGAAACTTCATTAGCATTAATCATTAGCTTAGAACCCTTTTCAAATCATTGGTTGCACTTAGATTAAGTGAGTAGTTGCATTCTCAGTGCTTTGAAATCTCTTAGAATTGGTTCGACAATCTTTTATACTACATCATTTGTCTTAGGAGCCTTGAAAACTCCTAACATCAAATTGGCGCCGTTGCCAAATTCTGAGTAGATTTGAACATTGAGATTTAGTCACTTGCTTGAGACTAAGTCATTTTTATTTTTTTTTGTTACTGATTCTCCTTCTTCACCTCCCTTTCATCTACATGTGTATGAACTTGCGGAACCGGGGTCCATCAAACCTAGTTCCAAGAGCTGCAGACATCAGAGCTTTAGAAAGAGAGTGCGCTAGAAAGAGAAGAGAAGAAGAGCAACAGGCTCACTTGCAAAGAATGGATACTGATATGGGAGACATACCTCAAAATGATGCGGGCGTCAATGGAGCTAACAACGTTCCACCAAACCAACAGCGAGCAGCTCGACCCATTGGCACTTACGACCGTCCCAACATTCATGGTCATAGATTGGGAATCCGAGCACCCGCTGTGGCAGCCAACAACTTTGAGATCAAATCAGGACTCCTCAACGTGATCGAGAACAACAAGTATCATGGCTTGGCTCTAGAGGATCCATTTGATCACTTGGACAAGTTCGACAGCTACTGTGGGTTGTCAAAAACCAATGGTGTGTCCGAAGATGCCTTAAAGCTCAAGCTATTCCCTTTCTCTTTGGGGGATAAGGCACGTCAGTGAGAGAAGTCTCTACCCAACGACTCTATCACCACTTGGGATGACTGCTAGAAGGCATTCTTGGAGAAGTTTTTCTCTACTTCAAGAACTGCTAAGCTGAGAAATGAGATTTCCAGCTTTCAACAGAAGAACTTGGAAGGCTTCAGTGACGCCTGGGAGAGATTCAAGGGCTACCAAGCTCAATCCCACACTATGGTTTCTCTAAGGAGAGCTTGCTGAGCACATTCTACTGTGGTGCTCTTCCTAAGTAGAGGGCCAGACTGGATACAGCTAGCAATGGGTTCTTCTTGGGGAGAACTGAGGAAGATGCAGAAGAGCTGGTTGACAACATGGTAAAGAGTGATGCAGTCTACAGTGGAGACCACGACAGAGGCAGTAGAACAGATGATAAGCAGACAAGGAAGGAGTTGAAGGCTCTACAGGATAAGATAGACATCTTCATTGCTGATAAAGCCACCCAAGAGCAGCTGCACTTTGTTGGTAACCCAAGCCAAGAGACACCACCTGTTGTCCATGAGGTTGAGGGTTTGGAAGGTCAGGAAGAGTTGTGTTTCATCAACAACAATGGTAGCTGGTACAAAAAAGAGCCCAACTTTCAGTACAACAACTACCAACAGAAATCCTATTCCAATAACCAACAGAGTGGTTATCAGCCTCGAAACAACCAGCAAGGCAGCTATCAGCCTCAGCAAAACCCTCCTCCTGGTTTCAACAACAAAGGAAACCATTCTTCCCAACAACAAGCTAATCCTTCTACCTCTACTCCTCAAGTCAGCAGCACTGATGCCCTACTGAAACAAATCTTGGAGTCTCAGACAAGAAGTGAGAAACATGTTGGTTATGAGTTGAAAAACCTTCACTCAAAGATTGATGGGAGCTACAATGAGCTCAACAACAAGTTCAGAGCTTTGGAGAACCAGTTTGCTGCCATGAACACTCAACAAAATCGCCAACAAGGTTCTTTACCTGGAAAATCTGAGCAAAACCCTAAGGAGACTATGCAAGCTATGACCCTCAGAAGTGGTAAGGAGTTACCTCAGAGAGCTCTCACCAAGGATGCTGAGAAACAAGGTGAGGGGGTTGCCATCAACATAGATGATGAAGTGGTGATTGTTGATGAGAAGATCAATGACGAGATCTTGGAGAAGATAGTGGAAGCCAAAGGTAAAGGAAAGGTTGGGGAAGAGAAGAAAACAGTTAAGGATGGTGAAGTTGTTACTCCAACAAGTGAAAGTTCTTTTGTTCCTCCTCCCTATGAACCCAAGCTTCTATTCCCAGGT
Organism: Brassica napus; assembly: GCF_020379485.1. Lineage (NCBI taxonomy): Eukaryota > Viridiplantae > Streptophyta > Magnoliopsida > Brassicales > Brassicaceae > Brassica > Brassica napus. Next base: position 5,993,012 of record NC_063441.1, on the reverse strand, counting down.
AGATTCAATAGGCAGCTGTTGGAGAAGTACAAAGCTCTATTTGAGAAGAAAATGAGTGAAATTCAGGTCACAATGCACATCATTGATGCTTTCATGCTGATTCCTCAATACAGCAAGTTCCTGAAAGATGCTGTAGCTGCAAAGAAGAAAGAGATGGAGGGCATGATGATTCTCACTCATGAGTGCAGTGCCATCATCCAGAGGCTTGTTGTCCCAAAGAAGCTAGAAGATCCAGGATGCTTCACATTACCTTGTGCTCTTGGATCTATGGTATTTGATAGATGTCTCTGCGATTTGGGAGCTAGTGTCAGCTTGATGCCTTTATCTGTTGCTAAGAAGCTTGGTTTCACTCAGTACAAGAAGTGTAGACTGTCTCTGGTATTAGCTGATCGTTCAGTGAAGTACCTTGTGGGTATCTTGGAGGACCTCCCCGTGATGGTTGGAAACTATGAGATTCCTACAGACTTTGTGGTGCTTGAGATGGGTGAAGAAGCTCAAGATCCTCTAATCCTTGGAAGCCCTTTCTTAGCCACAGCAGGAGCTATTGTTAATGTGAAAGAAGGCAAGATTGATCTCCACTTGGGTAAAGGGCACGTTCTCCACTTTGACATCAAGGAGGTGATGAGGAGGCCAACAGTTCAAGGGCATGTGTTCTATATTGAAGAGATGGACGCCCTTGCTGATGAACTCCTTGAAGAGTTGTCACTAGAAGACCCTCTACAGCATGCTTTGACGATAGAAAGAGAGGGTGACATGATTGAGAACCTAGAGAGTACTGCCTATGGGATGATGCTGGATTCACACCAGGGGTTTTTCAGTAAGGATCAGTACGAGGAGCTTCCACAATTGGTTCACCAAGAAGTCTCAGTCACTCAACAAGAGGACACCCAGCAAGATGACTGGAGCGAGCTTAAGGTGCCTAAAGTGGAGCTTAAACCTCTCCCCCCATGGTGTAAGGTATGCATTCCTTGGTCCTAATGAAACTTATCCTGTCATTGTGAGTAGTGAACTTACTGAAACGGAGCTATCTGAACTTTTGAAAACACTTAAAAGATTTAGAAAAGCAATAGGTTACTCACTGGATGACATCAAAGGAATATCACCCTCTTTGTGCATGCATAGGATACATCTAGAGGATGAATCAATGACTTCTATCGAGCATCAAAGAAGGTTAAATCCTAACCTGAAGGATGTTGTAAAGAAAGAGATTCTTAAACTCTTAGATGCTGGTGTTATTTACCATATTTCAGATTCTAAATGAGTATCTCATGTGCATGTTGTACCAAAGAAGGGTGGTATCACTGTGATTAAAAATGACAAGGATGAATTGATACCAACAAGAACCATCACAGGTCATAGAATATGCATTGATTACCGAAAACTAAACTCTGCATCTAGAAAAGATCATTTCCCATTACCATTTTTTGATCAGATGCTTGAGAGACTTGCAAATCACCCATTCTATTGCTTTCTTGATGGTTACTCAGGGTTTTTCCAAATCCCCATACATCCCAATGACAAGAGAAAACGACATTCACATGTCCTTATGGTACCTTCGCATATCGAAGAATGCCATTTGGTCTATGTAATGCTCCAGCCACCTTTCAAAGGTGCATGATGTCAATCTTCTCTGATCTAATTGAGGATGTTGTGGAGGTGTTTATGGATGATTTCTCTGTCTACGGATCTTCGTTTTCTGCTTGTTTGTCAAATTTGTGCAGGGTCCTACAAAGATGTGAAGACACCAATCTTGTGCTGAATTGGGAGAAGTGTCACTTCATGGTTAAGGAAGGGATTGTGCTGGGACACAAGATTTCAGAGAAGGGGATTGAGGTGGATAAGGCCAAAATCAATGTTATGGTTGGTTTGCCCCCACCTAAGACAGTGAAAGCCATCCGGAGTTTTCTTGGTCATGCTGGGTTCTACAGAAGATTCATCAAGAACTTCTCCATGATCACTAGACCATTGACCAGGCTGCTGTGCAAGGAAGCCACTTTCAACTTTGATGTGGAATGTCTACAAGCCTTCAAGAAGCTGAAAGGTGAACTTATCAGTGCTCCAATTGTCCAGCCACCTGATTGGGATCTCCCCTTTGAGATTATGTGTGATGCTAGTGACTACGTTGTGGGAGTGTTGGGGTCAAAAACGGTTACGACAAAATTACCACCCGAAAATCCTCGGAGATCGTATTTCCAAAAAAGATAGTAAAAGGAGAGATGTAATTTTCGTAAAAATAACCAATACGAAGTTTTTACGAAGAAGTAATCCTTTGGGATTCAAACCGAACAAACCAAGCTCGGTCACCACGCATACACGCCGTCCGATCGCAATGCAGCAACCAAACCTGAGCCAAGCTCGGTCGCTACGTAGCGACCGAGCGCTCGTCCCGCTACGTAGCGACCGAGCTCGAGCCAAAGCACGGTCGCTACGTAGCGACCGAGCGATCGTCCCGCTCGGTCGCTACGTAGCGACCGAGCTCGAGTCAAAGCTCGGTCGCTACGTAGCGACCGAGCGATCGTCCCGCTCGGTCGCTACGTAGCAACCGAGCTCGAGCCAAAGCTCGGTCGCTACGTAGCGACCGAGCGCTTGTCCCGCTCGGTCGCTACGTAGCGACTGAGCTCGAGCCAAAGCTAGGTCGCTACGTACCGACCGAGCTCGAGTCAAAGCTCGGTCGCTACGTAGCGACCGAGCGATCGTCCTGCTCGGTCGCTACGTAGCGACCGAGCTCGAGCCAAAGCTCGGTCGCTACGTAGCGACCGAGCGATCGTCCCGCTCGGTCGCTACGTAGCGACCGAGCTCGAGCCAAAGCTCGGTCGCTACGTAGCGACCGAGCGATCGTCCCGCTCGGTCGCTACGTAGCGACCGAGCGATCGTTCCGCTCGGTCGCTACGTGCTCGAGCCAAAGCTCGGTCGCTATGTAGCGATCGGGCTCGAGCCAAAGTTCGGTTGCTGTGTAGCGATTGAACCTTTCCGAACATCAATACGACACCAGTCTTTGCATTCTCGTAAAACCTTCGAATGCTATCTCCCGAAGACCGTAGCAAGCTCAGTCCATGTTTCCCGCTATTCTAATTCATCGATCAAACTTCGCGGATTAGAAACCGCAGAAACTCGTAGTAAACGTGTAGAGTCGGAAGACGGCCCAAAGGGACCTAAAACACGACTCGAGGCCCATCCTACGATTTTTGCTAACCAAAAGCCCGTAAACCACAGCATGGTTCACGCTTGGCCCACGAGGAACGATAAATGTCAAGTTTCCGCGGATAAATAAGGAAGTTTTGAAGATAATTGTGAAGATCGGGAAAAATGGAATATCTCCATTTTTATGCTATGACGGCTTAAGGGCAGAAGAGTAAAAGCGTAAACCGACCTTGGAGCTAGTATATAAGGAGTCCTAGGCGAGGAGCAAGGAGGAGAACTTTTCAGAGCAAACTTAGCACTTAGAGCAATTTAGGCAATTTTCCGTTTTTGTTATTTCGAGCTGCGACTCAATTAGGTTTAGCCGTCTTAGGGTTGCTAGAACTAGGAATCTCGCCGACAGCTCTCGAGCCCAGGCTTATACCTTGTTGTAACGCTCATACGCAGATCCGGAATAAGATCTACTTTGCTCTCTTTTCGATTTCTTATTTTTATCGTTGTTATTCTCGTGTTCTGATTGCTTGACGTGTGGTAATTAACAGATATCCGGGTCCTCTGGGAAATTAGGGTTTTCCTAGTTTCCTTATTTAAACGGAAATCGACAGTGTGAATTTCGGTTCCCACAGTTTGGCGCTAGAAGGAGGGGGATACAGATCAATCTAACCCGCAAAAGCCACATCACTCTCAATCAGACATGTCAACTAACGACGCGGATAACGTGCAAACTCCTCTTAACGGAGGCAGCGGCACCGATCTCCACACTCCAGTAGCGGACGTATCCGCGGCCAACGCGCAAGCCAACACCGCGACGCTCGAGGAGTTCAAAAAGATGTTCACCACCTATGAGAAAAGGTCGGAAGAACATGATAAGCTCGTGAATACCTTGACTAAACAGGTTGAAACCTTAACGGCAAGGACCCAAGCTATCCGTCCCCGCGGAACCACCAAAATCCACGGGAAGAGACTCGACTTCGCCACCCCACTCGATAGAGCAGGACTCGCGCGGGAACGACCTTCCGGTCAAAACCCTAGCGAGAAATCTCCCGTCGAAAAGGGGAACCCTGAAAATCTTCCGCCCCCTGCAAAGGATTCGGAGGATAACGAAGCCGAACACATTGACCTGGATCCTAGCGATGTCTCCAACGACACCGACGAGGATGTCGACAGACATCCAAGAAGGACCAGAAGCCGATCCGCTCGGGAAGGCTCTCCGTTCGAAAAACCAATGACGGAAGAAGAAGAAGTCGCCTATTGGAACGAACAAGAGGAGCTGGCTGAAAGGCAAACCGAGCTTACTCGCAGTAAACGCCGACAGGCTCGGAAATCTACTGGCGAGACATCGGATATCCGCGATCTTCGCGACTACATCACCAAGACTGCGGCAGAAGTGAGAGCCGTAAAGTCTCAAATCCATCATGCTACTAGTGCTGCCCCCGAGATCGATCGACTGCTGGAAGGAGCTCGAAAGACCCCCTTTACCAGTCGCATTTCGGACATGAGGGTGTCCGATCCGGGAAAAATCAAAGTACCCAAGTACGATGGTACGGCCGATCCAAAAGCGCACCTTCAGGCTTTCCACATCGCGATGGGAAGAGCAAGACTGAAGGACGGCGAAAAGGATGCCGGCTATTGCCGCCTGTTCGTCGAAAATCTTGAAGGAGCAGCGCTCGAATGGTTCGCACGCCTTCGTCGCAACACCATCGGGAGTTTTCGACAGCTCGCATCGGAATTCCTCAAACAGTACTCTGTATTCATAGACAGAGAAACTTCCGATGTTGATCTCTGGAGTCTCTCCCAGAGGGAAGACGAACCCCTCCGCGAGTTTATCAGTCGGTTCAAGCTGATAATGTCCAGGGTCAGCGGGATAAGCGACAAAGTGGCCATCGACGCGCTGAGAAAGACGCTCTGGTACAAGTCGAAATTCAGAAAGTGGATAACTCTCGACAAACCGCGAACGATCCAGGACGCCCTCCACAAAGCAACGGACTACATCATAGTCGAGGAAGAAACTAAAGTCTTATCGCAAAAACATAAGGCGGCAAGACCATCCTCGAAAGATGCGGATCCGAAAGGGAAAAAGAAGAACTCTCGTAACGACAAGTACGTCCATCACGAGGGGGAAGATCTCCAAGGGGCGCATAACTATGCGATCAATTCGGATCAAGGCCGGACCACGGGCAACACATGGACTCGCAATCAAGGGTATGACGAAAACACCTTCTGCGAGTTCCACCAATCCCGAGGACACTCCACGACCAACTGCAAAGTCTTGGGAGCAAGACTGGCCGCGAAGCTACTCGCTGGAGAGCTTTCGGAAGTAACTAGCGTCAAGGATCTCATCCTCGATTCTGATCGGCCTCCAAAGACGGATAGAAATCCGCCCGCTGAAAAATCCCCTCAACGAAACCAACCTGGGGATAAACGCGGTAGGAGGCCGGATGACAAAGGGAACGATAACAATCGTCGCAGAGTCAATATGATCATCGGAGGATCACAATACTGCGGCGATACCGTGTCGGCCATCAAGGCTTACCAACGGAAGGCAGAGTCAAGTGCAAATTGGCCTACATGGTCTCCTCCTCGAGACGGCCAAAGTTGCTCGATCACCTTCACAGAGGAAGAAGCCGGCGGTATCGACCAACCTCACTGCGACCCGCTCGTCATAGATCTCGTCATACGAGATTTAGAAGTCGGAAGGGTACTCGTCGACACGGGAAGCACGGTCAACGTAATCTTCCGCGACACTCTCAAGCGGATGAGCATCAAACTCGGAGAAGTAATTTCGACGCCAAAACCGCTCACGGGTTTTTCAGGCGAAGTATCGATGACTCTCGGATCAATCCAATTGCCAGTCATGGCCAAGGAGATCACGAAAATCGTCGAGTTCGCGGTAGTCGATCATCCCGCTATCTACAACGTGATCATGGGAACGCCATGGCTCAACGCCATGCAGGCAGTTCCGTCAACCTACCACCTGGGTCTCAAGTTCCCAACGCCGAGCGGAGTCGCGGTCATCTGAGAATGCCAAAAACAGTCGCGACTATGCTTCCTCGCGGAGCACAAGTTAAGGCAAATCACGGCTTCTGCAACTGTAAACGGCAAACGCGCGAAGATAGATCGATCTTCAGCCAAAAGCGCCCCGGGAAAAGACGAATTAAAATCGTCTACCGACGCAAACGCATCGGACGTCGAAGCCCGACATAAATCCGAAGCCCACGCGACAACTCAACCGGAACATCCGGAAAATAGCGTCGACCCAGCCACGATCGACACGGTCAAGGCGGACATCGCGACATCTACCGCCGAGTAAGAACACTCACGGCATGAAACAGAACTACGAGATGGCTTGATCCTCGAAAGGGGTACGTAGGCAGCTCGTCAAAAGACGAGTTCAGCTATTCCCCTCTCTAAAAGGGGGGGGGGGAGTGGGTGCGTATACTCGTATACTCCCACTTAGAAAAATCTTCATTATTGTAATCGAGTTTTTAGAAACTTCAAAAACTTTTACAATATACGTTGTCCTTTTTATCGAAAACGTTTACGCTTCAGTAAAACACAAAAGAAACTTTCAGGACACGCCTGTAAACATTAAGACAACCGGTTTACGCTTGCCGGCGGCCTCATCCGGCCCAAAAATCGTAAAGATTATCATCTTTCAAACACGCAAAAATACACGTATAATCCTCGAAATAACTGCGAGACGTCGCAAAAGTTAAAATTCAAGGAAAAATACTAACAAATTGTCCGAACGCGACCATAAAAACCTTACACCCCGTTCGTCGATTGGCCCCGACGAACACGCCAGCCGTCTTAAACAAACGCAATTCGATCACTCTTTTGATCTTTAAAAACGTCCAGCACAAGGACAAAAGCGCGCTACAACAAAAATCCGAAATTTTGGTTTAGCACTTCCAGTTGATTCTGAGAAGATGCTCGATTCGTACCATACAAGTCATATAAGCCGAGAACATATCGCGGACTTTAAATCGGTGCGAGTCAGGAAGAAATCGCAACAGAAAAAACGATAGCCGGCTAGTCACCGCACAAACCTTAACCGAAAGTAAACCTAGGTCTTGCCCTAAACCCAACGCTCTGGTCTCAAACATCTCAAGGCATGATATCTAAAAGATACGAGATCCAAAACCATGTCTCTCCGTTCGCATCTCAATGTTCTCGAAAATCGTAAAGATGAGTAAATTTTTACGAAAATCACGAACGAACCAACAGATTGAACGTCTAATCAGAACTAAATACGAGACGACAACTCGTATTTACTTCAACCCTACTCAGGAAAACTCGAAACGAAACTTTCATCATATAAATAAACCGCGTAAAGCGGCAAGGGATTCAAAGCCACCAACGGCCAGTCCCGGTAAATACAAATACGGCCATCTAGGCCTAAACAAAATCCAAATTCAAAGGGCCACACTCGGCCGAAAACAGATAAAAGGATAACTAATCAACCCCTCATAATCCAAAGTCAAAGTCCCCGGACAACGAAGCACCGAACGCATCCGCGGGATGATCCACTTCCTCGCCACCATCGGGAAACCCGGTCGGAACCTCCTCGGTATCAGGGGAAACCGGGATGGAATCCCAGAACCCTTGAATCCGCTCGTCGATCGGAGGGATAAGCGCCTCAGCATGGGCACGTTCATTCATCCCACTCTTCATCAAGCTCATTTCCTCTTCAAACACATAGTCATCGGCTCGCGTCCTCCAAAGACTTCCGACCGAACCGCGGCACTCGCGAAAGTCACCCACCGAGGTAAAGGCATTCTTGAGGTTCCCATACTCAACCTTGAATTGAGAGGCACGAGTCTTCATGACCTCGACGATTTCTCTTTTGCCTTTCCTCTCCGCCTTACGAACAGCCCGCGCATGATCACGAGAAAGTTGCACCTCTCGCTCCAACATCTCGCCTTGCACGCGAGCGAGATCCTGCTCCGCTTTCTCCACTTTGAAGCGGTAGACCATGGCTTCTCTATGGCCTGCCTCAATGGCCGAGCCCAGCAAGCTCAGGCCCTGCAAAATCGATTGACATGTTATAGATATATATACATAGGACAATCACCAAAAAAATATATATATATATATATTCTCAAAAAACTAACCCCATTGATGATGCGAGATCCTTCCGCAACGACTCTCGGCCTCGCCGATTCTTTCGTAGGAGGAGGAGCATCGAAACCCGGTGGCAGTCCAGCAAAGAAATCATCGAAATCCGGAATAGGGGCCTCACTCGAACCATTCCCATCTCCGTAAGCAAGGTTCGGATCCCATCCTGGAAGCATAGAGTCATCCATCGAAAATTCTATGTCGCCAAGATCGACGTCTTTTACCTTCTAAGAGCTCGACTCCGGCACAGCTTTGGAGCTTCGACGGGATTCTGGTCGTCAGGTTCGGAGTCGCTTCCCGTGTCCGCAGGCAAAGCAGGACCGGTTTGCACGAATCTCAGTGCCCTCCGAACCCTCTTCGGCGTAAAAGAAGTCCAGAAGAAGGGACCGTTCCTGAGAAGATCCCTCACCGCAATGATGTCCTCGGGGAACGGAGCAAGAGGTTGATGAAGGGACGATCATTCGGCAACCTCCGGAACAGTGGAATGCAACTCTCTTCGACGGACGCAGCGTCTATACGAACAAAGAAAAAGAACTTCTTCCACGAGTTGAAGTTCGAAATGAACTTCTTAACCACTGACATAAATTTCCGAGGGACCAACCTATGCTTATCCGTATCCGTGACAAGTTGAAGCCTCAAAAGCGCTTCATAATGATCTACGGAAAGGGAAAGACCATGCTCGTAGCTTAGGATCAGGATCCCAATAAGATGCTGAATGGCAAGGGGAGTCAACTGACTTATCGCAACTTCGAAACGATCCAACACTCGGACGAGAATTTCGGGTATGGGGAACCATAGGCGACAACGCACTACGAACGCCTCATAGCAAGTAAAGTAACCCTCTGGGGGGCTGTTAGCACATTCCCTGCGGCGGGGAACCCGGAACTCCACAGCATCCGGGATATGGTAGAACGATCGCATCATCGCAAGAAACTCGTCGGTAGTCCTGCTTGCATCCTCTTCCTCGACTCCACGATGGACCAGGACCGGGAACGGCTTCTCCTTGGGAGGGGTCAACGAGCCATAATGAGCAACCCACCATGCCTCGTTCTCGGCAGGATGCACCGAGTGAGGCACGAACTCCATCTTCGGAACGATGAGCTCTTCATAAGGACTCGCGGACGAAGACCCTTTTTTCGCAATCTTTTTCTTGCTCGACATCTTTACACTTCTCTTGAGAGAATAGAGGAAAAGGGTGGAGAGAAAGATAGAAAGTTTTTCTTAAGAAAGATCTTAGAGAAAGACAAGAAAGTGAAAAAATTATGGAACAAGTTACCTCCCTTCTTATAGACATGAGGATTTACTATTCAAGCTCGGACTTTCGGATATTAATTCCATCCATCACGCCTAACTTGCCAAACATGCCTAACCGCACGCTAGGATCCTACGGTGCATGATCCTAACGGGCTGGGGGGCTAACTGTTGGGGTCAAAAACGGATACGACGGAATTACCAACCGAAAATCCTCGGATATCGTATTTCCAAAAAAGATAGTAAAAGGAGAGATGTAATTTTCGTAAAAATAACCAATACGAAGTTTTTACGAAGAAGTAATCCTTTGGGATTCAAACCGAACAAACCAAGCTCGGTCACCACGCATACACGCCGTCCGATCGCTATGCAGCAACCAAACCTGAGCCCGCTCGAGCCAAAGCTCGGTCGCTACGTAGCGACCGAGCGATCATCCCGCTCGGTCGCTACGTAGCGACCGAGCTCGAGTCAAAGCTCGGTCGCTACGTAGCGACCGAGCGATCGTCCCGCTCGGTCGCTACGTAGCGACCGAGCTCGAGCCAAAGCTCGGTCGCTACGTAGCGACCGAGCGATCGTCCCGCTCGGTCGCTACATAGCGACCGAGCTCGGCCAAGCTCGGTCGCTACGTAGCGACCGAGCGCTCGTCCTGCTCGGTCGCTACGTAGCGACCGAGCTCGAGCCAAAGCTTGGTCGCTACGTAGCGACCGAGCTCGAGCCGAAGCTCGGTCGCAACGTAGCGACCGAGCGATCGTCCCGCTCGGTCGCTACGTAGCGATCGAGCTCGAGCCAAAGCTCGGTCGTTACGTAGTGACCAAGCGATCGTCCCGCTCGGTCGCTACGTAGCGACCGAGCGATCGTCCCGCTCGGTCGCTACGTAGCGACCGAGCTCGAGCCAAAGCTCGGTCGCTACGTAGCGACCGAGCGATCGTCCCGCTCGGTCGGTACGTAGCGACCGAGCTCGGCCAAGCTCGGTCGCTACGTAGCTACCGAGCGATCGTCCCGCTCGGTCGCTACGTAGCGACCGAGCTCAAGCCAAAGCTCGGTCGCTACGTAGCGACCGAGCACTCGTCTCGCTCGGTCGCTACGTAGCGATCGGGCTCGAGCCAAAGTTCGGTTGCTGTGTAGCGATTGAACCTTTCCGAACATCAATACGACACCAGTCCTTGCATTCTCGTCAAACTTTCGAATGCTATCTCCCGAAGACCGTAGCAAGCTCAGTCCATGTTTCCCGCTATTCTAATTCATCGATCAAACTTCGCGGATTAGAAACCGCGGAAAACTCGTAGTAAACGTGTCGAGTCGGAAGACGGCCCAAAGGGACCTAAAACACGACTCGAGGCCCATCCTACGATTTTTCCTAACCAAAAGCCCGTAAACCACAGCATGGTTCACGCTTGGCCCACGAGGAAGGATAAATGTCAAGTTTCCGCAGATAAATACGGAAGTTTTGAAGATAATTGTGAAGATCGGGAAAAATGGAATATCTCCATTTTTATGCTATGACGGCTTAAGGGCAGAAGAGTAAAAGCGTAAACCGACCTTGGAGCTAGTATATAAGGAGTCCTAGGCGAGAAGCAAGGAGGAGAACTTTTCAGAGCAAACTTAGCACTTAGAGCAATTTAGGCAATTTTCCGTTTTTGTTATTTCGAGCTGCGACTCAATTAGGTTTAGCCGTCTTAGGGTTGCTAGAACTAGGAATCTCGCCGACAGCTCTCGAGCCCAGGCTTATACCTTGTTGTAACGCTCATACGCAGATTCGGAATAAGATCTACTTTGCTCTCTTTTCGATTTCTTATTTTTATCGTTGTTATTCTCGTGTTCTGATTGCTTGACGTGTGGTAATTAACAGATATCCGGGTCCTCTGGGAAATTAGGGTTTTCCTAGTTTCCTTATTTAAACGGAAATCGACAGTGTGAATTTCGGTTCCCACAGGGAGCTGTTTTGGGGCAGAAGAAAGATGGCAAGACCCATGTGATCTACTACACGAGCCAAACCCTCAATGATGCTCAGATGAGGTATGCCACAACAGAGAAGGAGATGCTGGCCATTGTCTTTGCCTTTGAGAAGTTCAGAAGCTACTTGGTTGGATCTAAAGTCATTGTCTATACAGATCATGCCGCCTTGAGACACCTTTTGGCCAAGAAAGATGCAAAACCCAGGCTCTTGAGATGGATCCTTTTGCTTCAAGAGTTTGATTTGGAGATCAAGGACAAGCCAAGAGTTGAGAATGGTGTAGCTGATCATTTGTCCAGGTAGAGGGTGGAGTCTGGCATTCCTATTGATGAAGGACTTCCTGAGGAGCAGATCATGGCTATTGAAGCAGTGATAGCAGTTTGTGAGACTGGTAGAAAGCTTGAAGAAGTCAAGGCAACAGAAGAGAAGGAACCTTGGTATGCTGACTTGGTGAACTACCTAGCCACAGGAAAAGAACCTTTGAATCTTGTGGGCTATGCCAAGAAGAAGTTCTACAAGGATGTAAAGAGATACTACTGGGATGAGCCCTACCTCTACATTCTCTGCAAGGATCAGCTTTATAGGAGAGTGGTTGCTAATGAAGAGATTGATGGGATCCTTACACAATGTCATGGATCATCCTATGGAGGCCACTTTGCTACCTTCAAGACAGTTGCAAAAGTGTTACAAGCTGGATTCTGGTGGCCACATATGTTCAAGGATACACAAGACTTTGTTTCGAAGTGTGATTCTTGCCAAAGAAGAGGAAACATCACCAAAAGAAATGAGATGCCTCAAAATCCAATCCTTAAAGTTGAAGTGTTTGATGTGTGGGGTATTGACTTCATGGGACCATTTCCATCATCCTTTGGCTACAAATACATCCTTGTAGCTGTTGATTATGTCTCCAAATGGGTGGAAGCTATTGCAAGCCCCACCAATGATGCTAGAGTTGTAACCAAGATGTTCAAGAGCATCAAGAAGAACGGTGTAAAGCACAAGGTAGCAACTCCTTATCATCTCCAAACAAGTGGTCAAGTTGAGATTTCTAACAGAGAGCTCAAGTCCATTTTGGAGAAGATTGTGGAGATCACAAGGAAGGATTGGTCCATTAAGCTTGATGATGCACTTTGGGCTTATAGGACAGCGTACAAGACACCACTGGGGACCACACCTTTCAACCTAGTGTACGGGAAAGCTTGCCATCTGCCAGTGGAACTTGAGTACAAGGCACTATGGACAATAAAGTTGCTGAACTTTGACATCAAGAGTGCCAAAGAGAAAAGGCTTTTTCAGATACATGAGCTTGATGAGATAAGAATGGATGCTTTTGAGAACTCAAGGATCTACAAGGAGAAGACTAAAGCTTTCCATGACAAGAATATCCTGAAGAGAGAGTTTAAAGAAGGAGATAAAGTTCTTCTCTACAACTCTAGGCTGAAGTTATTTCCTGGAAAGCATAAGTCAAGGTGGTCCGGTCCTTTCAAGGTCAAGGAGGTTAGGCCATATGGAGCAATAGTTTTGTGGACTACTGATGGAAGAGACTTCACAGTCAATGGGCAAAGGGTTAAGCTCTACATGGCTACTGCACCAGAGGAAGATGGGGTTTCAACTCCACTGTCTGATCCTACCCCGGCCTAATCCAAAAGGAGGCAAAGTCAAGCTAGAGACTTAAAACAAGCTCACTTGGGAGGACGTCCCATGCGTATCCTTGTACATATTACATTAGTATTTTCATTTTCAACATATTTTTCTAAAAAAAAAAGAAAGGGAGATTTGAAGTTGTGTGCAGGTGCTCGATTGATCCGGTTTGAGCAGAAAATCGATCGTGGGAGCGAGGATCAGCAGCGAGCATGAAGGGTCGCTCCAGCTGGGAGCGACGTCTTTGGTAGCGACACAGCAAGGTCGCTCGCGTTTTTGGCGTCAGATCAAGAGAATCACTCTCGGAGCGACCTCATAGAGCGAGCACATGAAGTCGCTCCAGCTGGGAGCGACGTCTTCGGAGCGACACAGCGAGGTCGCTCGCGTTTTCGACGAATCACGACACGAAAAAGACGGCCCGGGAGCGACCTCTCGCAACGACACCATCAAGTCGCTCCCGAGCCGGTTCAGGTAAGTATTCTTTGCTCTAAACCCGGTTCAATTCGAGTGAACCGATCCCAAATCTACCTAAACCGAACCGGACGCCCCTAAACCTACCCAACACCCACGATTCCATCTCTCTCACTCTCCCCTCCTCTCACAAACACTCATACTCTCTCAAACTCACCCACACCAAAAATCCCTAAACTTTCTCAATTCTCACCCAAATCAACAAGTTCTTGTTTCTAAATCCAAGCTTTCGCCCCTGTAGTCTATTCCTCACCACCCATTCACCATTTCCTTTCATCCAAAGCAAGGTATTGAGTTTTTAAATTCAAATTCGTAGGTCCATGAGCCCTAGAATTTGAAAATCGAAATTTGGTCATTTTCTTGCTAGATTGTGGTGAAATAGACTAGGGAAAGCTTATCTATCAAGTTGGGTTGTTGAATTAATGGTGAAATTGAGTTTAATTTGCACTTTGGCAAAATTAGGGTTCATGGATTTGAGGCTTTTCGAATTTGACCTTAATTGAGTATGTTGGTGGGTGAACTAGGTGTGTTTAGATGTTTAAAAGAATGAGAAGTGTAATTCTTGCTTTTCACTTGGTCTTTTAGTGCTAAATGTGTGAAATTGTTGCATTGAGTTGAACTTAAGCTTAAATTGCTAGTTCATTTGTTGAGTTCACTCTTGCAATTTTCACTTGCAAAGTCTTGATTTTCTTTACTTCCACCTACTTATCCCTTTTCAAGTTTTGAATTTTTCAGGTGAAAATGGTTAAGAAAACAAAGGAAAAGTTGGAAGCTGAGAGGCAAGAAGCTGAAAGAAAAGAGTATGCACTAAGAGGGAAGGCCTTAACCTCTGAGCCAACTGGCTCAGGGACACAGAGGACTCTTCGTTAGCAGACCTTGGCTGCAAGGAAATCACAAGAACAAGAGAAGAAGGCAGGGAAAAGTGTAGCAGTTCCCACTCATGAGGAGAGCGACACTGAGAGTGGTGATGAGCAGGCTCCTACAAAGAGAGCCAAGATGTCAAAAGGGAAAGCGGTTGCTGTTGATAGGGACAGGGCAAAAACTCCATCTGTGGAAGAGCTGTATGATCACTTGCTGAATGGGGTCACTTGGACTCCAACCAGGTTCGCCGACCTTGATTTGTTGAAGGAGTTGGGTCTTGAGTCTGATATTGAGGCGATGTTGGAACATTTGAAGATGCCAAAACTCCTCACCATGGCTTACCCTGTCTACAAGGATGTCTCCTGTCAGTTCTTGTCTTCCCTTGTGGTCACTTACCACGAGACTGCGCATGTGAGGCAAGGATGGGGTAAAATCAGGTTCAAGGTCAATGGAAGAAAATACAACATGAACTTCAAGGACATTGGGAGAGTCATGGAGATCCAAGACCTAGAAGACCACTGCCTTCCCAAGTGTGAAAACCTCTCCACCGAGCTTTGGAAGTTGATCACTGGAAACAAACACTCTATCGGGGCTGACAAGAACTCACATATCCAGCACCCGTCAGTACGCTACCTCCATAGGATGCTCGTCCATGCATTCTACCCACGGAAGCAAGATGGTAATATCACTGAGGAAGACATGCGACTGCTCTGCCCGGCTATCCGTCCCTACGCCCCCCCTGGAGTGTTGCCCCTTCCCAGCACCGACATCTATGCTACCTTCGGGATGGTCAGTTTCTTCGTGAGTCGTCTCCAGCACTACAGAGACTGGGAGTGGTACACCTCTGATTCGCGCCCAAAGGTTGGAATAGGCGGGATGATCACACCACTGCTCCAGTTTCTGAATGCTCCCTTGGGAAAGGACGCAGCAGGGCCTAATTCATTCATGGCACCTACTTGAGGTTTGCCACATATTTCAGTGGGACGTATGGGAAGGACTACGTCTACCACTATTACTTGAAGGGCAAGCCGGTCGAAGTGGTTCTTCCAAACCAGAACCTGACGAGCTTAGAGAGACTTGGAGCTATCAGCTTCAACATATCCCAGGAAGACTTTCTTGGAGAACACGGGTCTCTCGGTCCCATTGCTCCACCAAGGAAAAGGAGTGTTCCTACGAGACCTGACGAATCTGCTGCAGACACATCTGGCCTATCTATGGACCTCCGCGCTACTACTTCAAGCCACATGATGGAGTTCTTCCGCCTGGGGCTCTTCGTGATGCTCATGAGCACATTCGTCGCCTTCAGAGATGGAACAAGGCACATGACAGGACGATAGAAAAGCTGAAGGATAAGTGCAAGGCGCTTAGCAAGATTGTGAAAAAGCAGGCAAAGACTTCAGCCAAGTTCATGAAGAAAGTAGATGATGTCTTAACCAAGGGAGGGAATAGCTGGATGTAGCTCAGCAGATTTCGCTTTCGCGAACACATCAGTCCCCCAGCCTCCACCTCAGCCTGATGCTCTTGGTTTCCCTCTCACTGCTACACAGCTTCAGTGCAAGTGGAGGAATCCACCCACTCAACCCTCCACCTCCGGAAACAAGTCCTCATCCCTCGCTTCTTCTGATAGTGAGGTCGAGATTGACGATGTTGAGAGCCAACCATGGTATGGAGGCTACGGCTCAGCATCAGGCGGTTACTACACCACATTCCCACCTGACGACGACGATGCTGGGGCATCTGCCCCCACTCACTATCCGTAGAAGGTACTCCTTTCTTTCCCTTGTATATATCATTTCATTTTTGCATATTAGTTTTCTTTTGGGTATCTCTCTCAACTTGACAACACAGAGACTATGTCACTTAAGTTTGGGGGAGGTACCAAGTATTTGATCATGTTTGCTTTGATGATTTTGCATTTGAGTCTCGCATACATACATTTTTTTTTTGCATAAAAAAAAATCAAAATCATATAGACTACATCACTTGCATTTTTAAGAAAGTCTAGAGCATATAGGTTGCATTCACTTGCATTGGGAGAAATGATTTAGAATGCCTTGTAAAGAACACTACCTCGCACTCGAATAGCTATTGCATCTCTCAAAAAGCCTTGTATGTTTCGAGCCTTGAAAACTCTTCCTGAATCTCGTTAGTTGCGGAAACTCAATCTTTGAAGCCAACTACAACTTTATTTGAACTGAAAGATCTTAATGCTTCTTGCTCATGGTCCCTTATGTACTGAGTTATGGCTATACACACTTGAGTTGTCACATCCTTTATGCCAATCTTATTTTGACAAACTCTAGTGGTAGACCACTCCCAAAACCCTTCCCTCCTTTTAAGCTTTCATTGTTTGATGAGTGAGTCCTTCTTCGGAAAGTCTTACATGTGCATAATGTTGAGAGTATCGGGAACGACAATGCTTGATCTTCATTCTTGCTAGATTGGGCACTCAATTGTCTAGCTATAAGTGGGGGGTGAGTGTTGTGATTATGATTTGGGAGCAATGAAAAAGGAAAAGAAATGACTCTTTGTGTTTAAGTGAATTGTCTTATTGGGATAAGTAGAAAAACCTCTAGCTCAAGTTATGAAAAGTCTTGGCCCCCACCTAAAGAAGAAAAAGAAAAAAAAAACGAAAAAAAAAAGAAAAGAAAAAGAAAAAAAAAAAGAGAAAAGAAAGAAAAAGGGAGCTAGCAAAAATTGTTAGGAGCTAAGAAATGTTTTGAGGTTGTTGAAAATCCCTTGTAGATTTCAAAGAGAAGGAGTTAAAGTTCTTAGGATCTGTTGGTGAGAGATGTGAGTTGGGTTTGACATTTGAGAATGATTGTGTAATTGTATGTTTGGGAAAAGGGTATAGCAATGGAGATTGAGCATTGTATGCATGAGTTGATCTCTTTCTTAGATATATTATGTGCAATGTCAAGGCTACTTGTTTCGAGAGTAAACCACCTTAAAGATCATTTATTTTGAACCTCTTGACTCACTTGAATAAAAGCCTTCCCTTACCCAACCAAATGACTTGGACCAACTGACCATTTGCAAAAATTCACCTGATGTTTTATGCTTAATGAATGTGAGAGTTGGTTGATTTGAATGTGTGGATGCTTGATGATGAGTGTAAGGGCAAAAAGAGTTGAGATAGGCCTAGAGAAGCTATAGTGTAATAAGAGAGTGTGCTCATGTTAGATTAGATGTTGAATTGAGTGCTAGTTGTGTTTCTTTTGGCTATAAGCTCCCACCTTCAAACCTCTCTCCCTATGAGTTCTAGAAAGTTCACTTGTGGACAAGTAAAAGAACAAATTTGGGGGAGTTGATATCTTGCATATTTCCATTGTTTTATCCACTCATCCATGTGCATTTTGATCATATAGACTAGGATTTAGCCATGTTTAGGTTGAATTTTGCATACATGAGTCTTTATCAGGTATTGGAGTACCACATGGAGTTCTTGGAGACATTTGGGTGCATTTGAAGCTCAAAAGAAGTGTTTAAGGTGATCATTGGACGAGCAGCGCATGGGAGAGACCTTTCCGGAGCGACACCGTCAAGTCACTCTGACCTCCCTATTAGAGCGACCTTACCAGAGCGACGCGGAGAAGTCGCTCGCGCTTTCATCACTCGGAGACACGAAAACGGGCCCGGAGCAACGTCTCGCAGCGACCCATCCAGGTCGCTCCCGAAGCCTGGAGCGACTACTGGAGGTCGCTGCGCGCCTATTGTTTGCTCGAATTCATGTTTACTCAAGGGCCTTTTGGTCATTTCATTATGCACGTTTTTACTTTCTAAACCTATGTTTAAGTACCTTTTGTAAGCCATCAGAGGCAGATTATCTTTTATCAAAAGAAACCACCAAAAACCTCTTGGAAAGTTCATCTCTTGAATCAATTGATCATTTTGTTATTGCAATCCTGTCGTTTTCATATCTATTTTATGTGTTTCTCTACATGATTAATCTGAAATCCAATATGGGTTTAAGAGGAATCATGGAAATTAGTGAGTAATCACCTTTTGAATTCATGGGTTAGGGAGATTTAGGGTGATTAGGTTAGAGCTAGGATATTTTAGTGTAGATCATTCTTATTCCTTGCTAGTATAGTATTCATAATGCATCTTCTGAGTTGGCCTCTCAAAAGTTGATCTTTAGGCATTTCCCACCCAAAAGGTGTTCGATGAAATGCCTGAGACAACTCTTCTAGCTTTTAGCATACTTTGCCAAATACATTTGTTGTTAGAGGTGCTAAGATAGCCATTAGACTTGTTAGTAATGATTGCTTTCATATTATTCAACCAAAGACATTTGATGTTTGAAATGTGTTAGTAAATGAGCATTCATCTAGCATTGTGTCTAAGCATAAGGTTGATAGTTTGATTGATCGTTTGCCATCCTTAGTTCGAAACTTGATCACCCAAGGTCTAATCCCTATGTCCATGAGTTCTCTTTTCCCTTAGAAAGAAAGTCATTTCATTTATTGCTTTTATTGTTCTGAAACTTCATTAGCATTAATCATTAGCTTAGAAACATTTTAAAATCATCGGTTACACTTAGATTAAGTGAGTACTTGCATTCTCAGTGCTTTGAAATCCCTTAGAATTGGTTCAACAATCTTTTATACTACATCATTTGTCTTAGGAGCCTTGAAAACTCCTAACATCAAAAGGTCTTTGGTAAGTGGTCTTCTTGCTCTTCTAAAAGTAGAATGCGATAAGATTGGGGCTGCGCCTTATGACGGCTGCCTACGTACCCTTGTTGAAGGGATCAAGCCTTTCGTAGTTCGTCTTGGAGTTAAGGTTCTTATGACTAGTTTTCCAGTGAGACCTTTAAGGTCTAGTTTTTATGTAGCGGTTATAAGGCGTGTTGCTGTCGATGGCATTTTGTATGGGTGTAGAAGGAAGACTACGAGTTGTCATCTCGTAATCTAACTCTGTGTGAACTGCTATATTCGTAATCTGTTTCGAGAGTTTTCCGCAGTGTGTAAACTTGCGGGATTTCTGAAGATTCTCGAATATTGGCAAAGAGACAAATTTTGGGATCTCGTATCAGGGTGTTTGATACTATGCCTAGAGATGTTAAAGACCAGTGCGTTGGGTTTAGGACAAGACCTAGGTTTACTCCTGGTTTTAGAAGGTGCGATGACTAATTCGACTTACGTATCCCGTTTCCGTTTCATCCTGATTCCACACCGATTTAAAGTCCGCGATAGGTTCTCTGCTTATACGACTTGTATGGTTGGAACCGAGCATCTCTCCAAGGACAATTTTTAAGCCTCTCGGAAGTGCTGACCAAAAATTTTGGGTTTCTTTTATAGCGCTATTATCCTTGTGTCGGATGTACGAGAGTCATCTCTACGAGATGGCTAAGTCTGTTTAGGACGTTAAAAGTTTGTTGTGATCAGCAACAAATTTAACGGTAAAAATTACCATTTTGAGTCTTCGCGAAGAATATTTTTTGAGAAGATGTTAGTGCGTATGACTGTCTGGTCTTCCATGAAGGTGTTTTTATCGAGGAAGGAAATTTCGTTGAAGAACTAATCTTCAGGCGTCTGCGACGTCTCGCGATGCTGAAGATTTGTTATTCTTTCGTATGCCACGTTTCGCGCTTTAAATATTCGCGGGCTTGAAGATACTTCGCGATGTTGCAAGGGTTTAGTCTTAGCCCTACGTTTGAGAAACATTCTGGTTTGACTACGAATGTTCGCAGCCAAAATTGTTGTTCCTGTTTGGATGCTAATAGTTTCATTTGCGATCGAGGAATTATGACTGAGGTGTCGTGTAAATTTGTCCATGGGAACAAGCGTTTTCCTTCATAGTGCTTTGTGAAGTGTTGGCCATCCGAGATCTATTTCGTGTATTTTTTAGGATGTTTCGTATAGCTCTAGAAGCTTTGTTACGAATTTTTCCTTACATGCCGCGTATTATGGTTAAAACTTTACAGGCTTAAAGTGAATTGTGGAGCGTATTGAACTTGGTCAATTTTCGAAAAGTTTAGATTTTCCGTTAAACGTTTGGTTGTTAGGACTTAGTTTCGTTACGAAGAATTTATCATATGATTTCTGACTGTGGGCTATACGATAATTTATCATATCATATAACCGGTTTTACGAAGGTTGTAAATCAGTGATATGTATACATATGTAAAAGTAGCGTTGTTTCTGCGGGTTTTACGAGAAACGTTTCTGCTGTGATTTTGATCTTAGGCGAAAGTTGCTTGGAGTTACTCATGGAGTGTTACCGAAGTTTATTTCAATATGATCTAGTCGCAGAACGTTTTTCATTGGTTTTCTGAGAGGATTCTCATGACACATTCGTTTCTTGAACGAATTGGTCGACCAGAGGTGGATCCAGCTAACCATCGGGAGGAAAGTTCTCCTTTTAATGTGCACGACGCTTGGACTGTGATTTGGTTGTTTCCACGTTGACGACTTGGAATATGTCGGTCCCGAGAAAATTGCCATTAACGAATCGATTTTAAGACGACGTTCATGTCTCTAGTTTTTTCTCTCTTTAGGAAGCAAGCTTGATATGCGTGGCGATCGTTTCTCGATTTTTGGAGAGTTTAGATCGGTTTTCAAGATCTGGATGAACAATTATGGAACAATATATCGAGACAGGAAAAATCGCTTAAGACTTAGTTTGCTAGACTATCCGCCTAGGTTTTACGTTCCCTAAGATTCTATGGCAGCCTCAAAGTAATTTCCTACGAAAATTCCAAGTCTGATTTCAAAAATTTCAAATCGGAAATACCTTAGTTCTCTCGAAGATGCAGTTTTGTCTCTTCTCAGTTTTGCTTGCTCATTTCCCTTTCCTCTTCTCGTGTATGTTCGTCATTTCTGATATTGGTGTTTATCCTTTGAAACTTGACATTTATCTTCTGAACTTGAATGTTATCTTCTTCTTAGATACGACGTCAAGTTTTGTAAAAAGGTTCAACGTAATCGTATAGTTGAGGCGGCTAAGGTGTTAAGTTAACCGTTACCGTTTTATACGATTAATCTGAATCCATACGAGAAAACAAGTCTTAGAAGCTATTTTTTTTTGTCGTAAAGTTTCAATGGTAAACAAGAGACGTTTCGATCGAGATTTGAAGGAGAACACAAAGCTGGAGGTAAGGGCGAGTAGGAGAAAGCCAAGGAGTTTAGACGAGTCTTACTTGTTTTTGTCGTAAAATCTCGACGGAAACTCCGATTGAGACGAAACGAAAAGTGTTTCGATCGTGATTCAAAAGAGAACACAAAGGAGGAGATTTTGAGGCCTGACAGGTCGCAATGTAGCGAGCTGGGGGTCTGAAAGGTCGCTACGTAGTGAGTCGAAGTAAGCCAAGAAGAGTCCTACTTGTTTTCGTCGTAAAATCTCAACAGAAACTCCGATTGCGACGAAACAAAAAGCATTTCGATGAGGATTCAAAAGAGAACCCAAAGGAGGATCTTTCTGAGGTCTTACAGGTCGCTACGTAGCGAGTGAAGGTCTAACAGGTCGCTACGTAGCGAGTGGAAGCGAGCCAAGAAGAGTCCTACTTGTTTTCGTCGTAAAATCTCAACGGAAACTCCGATTGAGACGAAACGAAAGACGTTTCGATGAGGATTCAAAAGAGAACCTAAAGGATGACCTTTCTGAGGCATTACGGGTTGCTACGTAGCGAGTGAAGGTCTGACAGGTCGCTACGTAGCGAGTGGAAGCGAGCCAAGAAGAGTCCTACTTGTTTTCATCGTAAAATCTCAACGGGAAACCCCGATTGAGGTGAAACGAAAAGTGTTTCGATGAGGATTCAAAAGATAACCCAAAGGAGGACCTTTCTGAGGCCTTACCGGTCGCTACGTAGCGAGTGAAGGTCTGACAGGTCGCTACGTAGCGAGTGGAAGCGAGCCAAGAAGAGTCCTACTTGTTTTCATCGTAAAATTTCAACGGAAACTCTGATTGAGACGAAACGAAAAGCGTTTCGACGAGGATTCAAAAGAGAACCCAAAGTAGGACCTTTCTGAGGCCTTACCGGTCGCTACGTAGCGAGTGAAGGTCTGACAGGTCGCTACATAGCGAGTGGAAGCGAGCCAAGAAGAGTCCTACTTGTTTTCGTCGTAAAATCTCAACGGAAACTCCGTTGGAGACGAAACGAAAAGCGTTTCGATGAGGATTCAAAAGAGAACCCAAATGAGGACTTTTCTGAGGCCTTACAGGTCGCTACGTAGCGAGTGAAGGACTGACAGGTCGCTACATAGCCAGTGGAAGCGAGCCAAGAAGAGTCCTACTTGTTTTCGTCCTAAAATCTCAACGAAAACTCCGATTGAGACGAAACGAAAAGCGTTTCGATGAGGATTCAAAAGAGAACCCAACGGAGGACCATTCTTAGGCCTTACAGGTCGCTACGTAGCGAGTGGAGAGTTGGCTTGAGCTCGGTCGCTACGTAGCGACTGAGCAGTGTGCGTGCTCGGTCGCTACGTAGCGACCGAGCTGTGTAATAGATTTGTTGCGTTTCCTGTTTCCGTGATTAACCTAGGGGTTTTTCAGCGGTTTTTGGGAGAACGAGTTTTACCCTTCCGAAATGTTTTCAGAAAACGGGTTTCTAAGATTTATCGTTTCCCTTCATTTTCTGAAAGAGAAATCGCGAGCTCGTTTCATTGCACTTCCTGTGACGAAAAGTCGCAGCATGGTTTTCGATTTTCTCAAGAACTGTGGCGTTTGCGTAGGCTTGGCCATACGCGCAGTGGCGGCTAGAGTTGTCTTACCAGCCTTATTGCAAACTGCAATTTTGTCTTTCGTATTTCCAAATATTATTTTGATCAAGCGTTTTGTGGCTGAGAGTTAGATTGATCCGTACCCCCCCCCACCCCTCCTTCTAGCGCCAAACTGTGGAAACCGAAATTTGCACTGTTGATTTCCGTTAAAATAAGGAAACTAGGAAAACTCTAATTTCCCAGAGGTCCTGGATATCTGCTAATACCACGCGTCAAGCAATCAGAACACGAGAATAACAACGATAAAGTTTAAGAAATCGAAAAGAGAGCAAAGTAGATCTTATTCCGAATTCGCGTTTGAGCGTTACAACAAGGTAAGTGCCTGGGCTACAAGAGCCGTCGGCGAGATTCCTAGTTCTAAAACCCTAAGACGGCAATAACCTAATTGAGTCAGAGCTCGAATAACAAAAACGGAAATATGCCTAAATTGCTCTAAGTGCTAAGTTTGCTCTGAAAAGTTCCCTTTCATGCCTCTCGCCTAAGACTTCTTATATACTCGCTCCAGGGTTGGTTTACGCTTTTACTCTTATGTCCTTAAGCCGTCATAGCATAAAATGGAGATATTCCATTTTTTCCGATCTTCGTAATTATCTTCAAAACTGTGTATTTATCCGCGGAAACTTGACATTTATCCTTCCTTGCGCGCCAAGCGTAAACCGTCCTACGGTTTACGGGCTTTTGGTTAAGAAAACGTAGGATGGGCCTCGAGTCGTGTTTTAGGTCCTTTCGGGCCGTCTTCCGACTCGAAACGTTTATTGCGACTTCTTTCGATAAAGAACGAACTTTCCGCGGTTTTTACCGCAAAGTTTGATCGATGATTTAGAATGGCGGAAAACATGAACTGGGTTCGCAACGGTCTTCGGGAGATAGCATCTAAGGATATACGAGAATGCATGGACTGGTGTTGTATCGACGTTTCGGAAGAGCTCGGTCGCCACGTAGCGACCGAGCGGGATGGACGCTCGGTCGCTACATAGCGACCGAGCTTGGCCGAGCTCGGTCACTACGTAGCAACCGAGTGGGACGGATGCTCGGTTGCTACGTAGCGACCGAGCTTGGCTCGACCTCGGTCGCTACGTAGCGACCGAGCTTGGCTCGACCTCGGTCGCTCCGTCGGGACGGACGCTCGGTCGCTATGTAGCGACCGAGCTTGGTTCGAACTCGGTCGCTACGTAGAGACCGAGCGTCCGTCCCGCTCGGTCGCTACGTAGCGACCGAGCAGTGTGCATGCTTGGTCACTGCGTAGCGATCGTGTTTGGCTTGTCCGTGGTCCGATTGTCATACTCGAGCTCGTTCATGGCTGGTTTTAGATACGTGTCTGTTGCCTTGGGTCAGCCAGTATTTGATTCAATCAAGATTTGAACACGATTTTACCGCGAGATTCTTCGTAATGATTTCTTTACGAAGATTACTTTTCGTAAAAACGTTCATGCCGATTTTTACGGACTTTCAGACATTGATTCCGTCGTGACCGATTTTGACCCCAACAATGAACCAATCCCACTAGCGAAAATACTGTTGATGAACATGTCATAATTCAAGAAGAGAATAGTGAACCACAAATACCTTTAAGGCAATCTGGAAGAGAAAGAAGATCTGCCATTTTAAACGATTACGTGGTTTACACTATTAAAAATGAATGTGACTTAAGCATGGATGACGATCCGATCTCATTCAAAATGGCCATGGAAAGTGACAATTCTGAAGAGTGGTTTGATGCCTCAAAAGAGAAATGAAATCTATTGATGATAATCATGTATGGGACTTAGTTGAGTTGCCCGATGGTTTCAAAACCATTGGTTGTAAATGGGTCTATATGACTAAACGTGACTCGAAAGGTAAACCTGAAAGACGCAAGTCTCGCCTTGTTGCTAAAAGATTCACCCAGAAAGATAGCATTGACTATAAAGAGACCTTCTCTCCGGTTTCAAAGAAGGATTCTCTTAGAATTGTTTTGGCTTTGGTGGCTCATTATGATCTTGAGCTTCACTAGATGGATGTGAAAACCGCCTTTCTGAATTGAGATCTTGAGGAGGAAGTATATATGGACCAACCAGAAGGATTCGTGGTCACAGGAAAAGAAAATTTGGTGTGTAAGCTGATAAAGTCAATATATGGACTAAAACAAGCCTCTCGACAATGGTATATAAAGTTTAATGATACCATCACATCATATGGTTTTGTAGAGATCATTGTTGATCGATGTATCTACATTAAGATCAATGGGAGTAAGTTTGTGATTTTAGTCCTATATGTTGATGATATTTTGCTTGCTGCAAATGACATGGGTATGTTACATGATGTGCAGAAGTATCTCTCTAAGAACTTTGAAATGAAAGATATGGGTGAGGTATCTTATGTGATCGGGATAGAAATATTTCGAGATAGATCACAAGGACTGTTAAGTTTGTCTCAGGAAGGATATATCAATAAGATCTTAAAGAGATATAAAATGGAGAAATACTCTGCAGGAATAACTCCAATTCAGAAGGGGGACAAGTTCAGTAAAATGCAATGTCCTAAAAATGAATTGGAGCGTAAAGAAATGGAAAGAATTCCCTATGCATCGGTGGTTGGGAGTTTGAACTATGTTCAAACATGTACTCGACCTGATATCAACATTGCTGTTGGAATGTTGGGTCGATATCAAAGTAATCCCGGAATGAACCATTGGAAATCTGCAAAGAAGGTTCTCAGGTACTTGCAAGGCACCAAAGAGAACATGCTTACATATAGGAGATCTGATCAGCTGGTAGTAATCGGATATTCAGATTCAGACTATGCCGGATGCGTTGATAGCAAAAAAACGACGTTTGGCTACTTGTTCCTATTAGCTGGGGGAGCAATATCATGGAAGAGTGGAAAACAGTCTGTCATTGCTACTTCCACCATGGAGGCTGAATTTGTGGCATGCTTTGAGGCCACAATTCATGCATTATGGCTGCGGAACTTTATCTCAGAGCTTCGGATTGTCGACACTATAGCCAAGCCGCTGAGAATTTACTGCGATAATTCTGCAGCTGTCTTCTTTTCAAAGAATGACAAGTACTCGAAGGGTGCGAAGCACATGGAGTTAAAGTACTTGTCTGTTAAAGAAGAAGTTCAGAAACAGAGAGTGTCATTCGTGCACATAAGGACGGATATGATGGTAGTGGATCCGCTAACTAAAGGTTTACCACTCAAGGCGTTCAATGGCCATGTAGAACGTATGGGTATTATAGATAAGGCTTTGCTATTTTAGTTATGAGATGCTCATTATGTATTTGACACTAAGAATTCACATAAAGTTATGTTTCTGATTTATTTATTATGTTATCATTAAAGTATGTGTATACACTTATGGTTTGTAGATAACGTATGGTTGGTTTGAGAAATAAAAGTTCATCTCATATAAGGATTTATATAAAATTATAATTGATTTGTGATACATGGAAGGGACTATGTCGTTTAATGGCATACAGCCGCCATGATTCGATCAATTCAAATTTTAGAAAAGATCAAGTAAACTTGATATAAAAGTGCACATTAACGTTATTTAACCCTTAAGTTAACACAATGGTCAAGTGGAAAAATGTAAGAATATTTTATATTCTATGTGCCCTATGTGTCTATTGGTTTAATATAAAGTTCAAGTTCATATTAATTTTTTAGATTCTAATATAAAAGACGATACCGTGATGGATCGGTCTCGATTAAAGAGTTAGAATCTGGGTGTATTGATAACCCTCCTACTTTACCTTATATTCATAAATGTCTTTAATCTCATGATTATATGCATATATGCTATATACATTAAGTATTGGTATATAATATATATCATTATATGTTGTGTTACGGTTATATAATAATATATAACTAGGATAAGACTTGCGCTTTGTGCAGGATGAGTTTATTTGAATATATTAACGATGCTACATCTATTCTCGAGTTTTCTTCTTCGTAAATGTTTTCGACGCTTTTCCGTGACTTGCTTGGTTTAACGGAAACAGAAAGAATTGCTTTGGTGATTTTCTCGTAGAAATTTTTAAACGAAACTGGCTTTCTAAAGCCGGAAAAGGCTTCAATGCTTTGGCTAATCGTCGAGTTTCAGTTTGATATTGGTACAGGTTTTCTGTACGCATGATTGCGACAAGAAATGATGTATAGTCTTTGAGATTTATGTTCATGATCGTCTGGATATGTTGCTAGCGTTTAGACGAATATTAGATTGTCGTTTGCCTATTCTTCACGATTTGCAGAGGTTTTTGAAGTTTGGGAGTATATGAGTATAGTATACGTACCTACTCCCCCTTTTTTTTTTACGGAAAAAACGGTTGAACCGATACTTTGAAGGGTTGTGTATGTTTTTTCTTCTGAGGTTTGGAATGATCGATAATTCGAGACAATTTATAGACGACGCTTGGACTGTGATTTGGTTGTTTCCACGTTGACGACTTGGAATATGTCGGTCCCGAGAAAATTGCCATTAACGAATCGATTTTAAGACGACGTTCATGTCTCTAGTTTTTTCTCTCTTTAGGAAGCAAGCTTGATATGCGTGGCGATCGTTTCTCGATTTTTGGAGAGTTTAGATCGGTTTTCAAGATCTGGATGAACAATTATGGAACAATATATCGAGACAGGAAAAATCGCTTAAGACTTAGTTTGCTAGACTATCCGCCTAGGTTTTACGTTCCCTAAGATTCTATGGCAGCCTCAAAGTAATTTCCTACGAAAATTCCAAGTCTGATTTCAAAAATTTCAAATCGGAAATACCTTAGTTCTCTCGAAGATGCAGTTTTGTCTCTTCTCAGTTTTGCTTGCTCATTTCCCTTTCCTCTTCTCGTGTATGTTCGTCATTTCTGATATTGGTGTTTATCCTTTGAAACTTGACATTTATCTTCTGAACTTGAATGTTATCTTCTTCTTAGATACGACGTCAAGTTTTGTAAAAAGGTTCAACGTAATCGTATAGTTGAGGCGGCTAAGGTGTTAAGTTAACCGTTGCCGTTTTATACGATTAATCTGAATCCATACGAGAAAACAAGTCTTTGCGGCTATTTTTTTTTTGTCGTAAAGTTTCAATGGTAAACAAGAGACGTTTCGATCGAGATTTGAAGGAGAACACAAAGCTGGAGGTAAGGGCGAGTAGGAGAAAGCCAAGGAGTTTAGACGAGTCTTACTTGTTTTTGTCGTAAAATCTCGACGGAAACTCCGATTGAGACGAAACGAAAAGTGTTTCGATCGTGATTCAAAAGAGAACACAAAGGAGGAGATTTTGAGGCCTGACAGGTCGCAATGTAGCGAGCTGGGGGTCTGAAAGGTCGCTACGTAGTGAGTGGAAGTAAGCCAAGAAGAGTCCTACTTGTTTTCGTCGTAAAATCTCAACAGAAACTCCGATTGCGACGAAACGAAAAGCATTTCGATGAGGATTCAAAAGAGAACCCAAAGGAGGATCTTTCTGAGGTCTTACAGGTCGCTACGTAGCGAGTGAAGGTCTAACAGGTCGCTACGTAGCGAGTGGAAGCGAGCCAAGAAGAGTCCTACTTGTTTTCGTCGTAAAATCTCAACGGAAACTCCGATTGAGACGAAACGAAAGGCGTTTCGATGAGGATTCAAAAGAGAACCTAAAGGATGACCTTTCTGAGGCATTACGGGTTGCTACGTAGCGAGTGAAGGTCTGACAGGTCGCTACGTAGCGAGTGGAAGCGAGCCAAGAAGAGTCCTACTTGTTTTCATCGTAAAATCTCAACGGGAAACCCCGATTGAGGTGAAACGAAAAGTGTTTCGATGAGGATTCAAAAGATAACCCAAAGGAGGACCTTTCTGAGGCCTTACCGGTCGCTACGTAGCGAGTGAAGGTCTGACAGGTCGCTACGTAGCGAGTGGAAGCGAGCCAAGAAGAGTCCTACTTGTTTTCATCGTAAAATTTCAACGGAAACTCTGATTGAGACGAAACGAAAAGCGTTTCGATGAGGATTCAAAAGAGAACCCAAAGTAGGACCTTTCTGAGGCCTTACCGGTCGCTACGTAGCGAGTGAAGGTCTGACAGGTCGCTACATAGCGAGTGGAAGCGAGCCAAGAAGAGTCCTACTTGTTTTCGTCGTAAAATCTCAACGGAAACTCCGTTGGAGACGAAACGAAAAGCGTTTCGATGAGGATTCAAAAGAGAACCCAAAGGAGGACTTTTCTGAGGCCTTACAGGTCGCTACGTAGCGAGTGAAGGACTGACAGGTCGCTACATAGCGAGTGGAAGCGAGCCAAGAAGAGTCCTACTTGTTTTCGTCCTAAAATCTCAACGAAAACTCCGATTGAGACGAAACGAAAAGCGTTTCGATGAGGATTCAAAAGAGAACCCAACGGAGGACCATTCTTAGGCCTTACAGGTCGCTACGTAGCGAGTGGAGAGTTGGCTTGAGCTCGGTCGCTACGTAGCGACTGAGCAGTGTGCGTGCTCGGTCGCTACGTAGCGACCGAGCTGTGTAATAGATTTGTTGCGTTTCCTGTTTCCGTGATTAACCTAGGGGTTTTTCAGCGGTTTTTGGGAGAACGAGTTTTACCCTTCCGAAATGTTTTCAGAAAACGGGTTTCTAAGATTTATCGTTTCCCTTCATTTTCTGAAAGAGAAATCGCGAGCTCGTTTCATTGCACTTCCTGTGACGAAAAGTCGCAGCATGGTTTTCGATTTTCTCAAGAACTGTGGCGTTTGCGTAGGCTTGGCCATACGCGCAGTGGCGGCTAGAGTTGTCTTACCAGCCTTATTGCAAACTGCAATTTTGTCTTTCGTATTTCCAAATATTATTTTGATCAAGCGTTTTGTGGCTGAGAGTTAGATTGATCCGTACCCCCCCCCCCCCCACCCCTCCTTCTAGCGCCAAACTGTGGAAACCGAAATTTGCACTGTTGATTTCCGTTAAAATAAGGAAACTAGGAAAACTCTAATTTCCCAGAGGTCCTGGATATCTGCTAATACCACGCGTCAAGCAATCAGAACACGAGAATAACAACGATAAAGTTTAAGAAATCGAAAAGAGAGCAAAGTAGATCTTATTCCGAATTCGCGTTTGAGCGTTACAACAAGGTAAGTGCCTGGGCTACAAGAGCCGTCGGCGAGATTCCTAGTTCTAAAACCCTAAGACGGCAATAACCTAATTGAGTCAGAGCTCGAATAACAAAAACGGAAATATGCCTAAATTGCTCTAAGTGCTAAGTTTGCTCTGAAAAGTTCCCTTTCATGCCTCTCGCCTAAGACTTCTTATATACTCGCTCCAGGGTTGGTTTACGCTTTTACTCTTATGTCCTTAAGCCGTCATAGCATAAAATGGAGATATTCCATTTTTTCCGATCTTCGTAATTATCTTCAAAACTGTGTATTTATCCGCGGAAACTTGACATTTATCCTTCCTTGCGCGCCAAGCGTAAACCGTCCTACGGTTTACGGGCTTTTGGTTAAGAAAACGTAGGATGGGCCTCGAGTCGTGTTTTAGGTCCTTTCGGGCCGTCTTCCGACTCGAAACGTTTATTGCGACTTCTTTCGATAAAGAACGAACTTTCCGCGGTTTTTACCGCAAAGTTTGATCGATGATTTAGAATGGCGGAAAACATGAACTGGGTTCGCAACGGTCTTCGGGAGATAGCATCTAAGGATATACGAGAATGCATGGACTGGTGTTGTATCGACGTTTCGGAAGAGCTCGGTCGCCACGTAGCGACCGAGCGGGATGGACGCTCGGTCGCTACATAGCGACCGAGCTTGGCCGAGCTCGGTCACTACGTAGCAACCGAGTGGGACGGATGCTCGGTTGCTACGTAGCGACCGAGCTTGGCTCGACCTCGGTCGCTACGTAGCGACCGAGCTTGGCTCGACCTCGGTCGCTCCGTCGGGACGGACGCTCGGTCGCTATGTAGCGACCGAGCTTGGTTCGAACTCGGTCGCTACGTAGAGACCGAGCGTCCGTCCCGCTCGGTCGCTACGTAGCGACCGAGCAGTGTGCATGCTTGGTCACTGCGTAGCGATCGTGTTTGGCTTGTCCGTGGTCCGATTGTCATACTCGAGCTCGTTCATGGCTGGTTTTAGATACGTGTCTGTTGCCTTGGGTCAGCCAGTATTTGATTCAATCAAGATTTGAACACGATTTTACCGCGAGATTCTTCGTAATGATTTCTTTACGAAGATTACTTTTTGTAAAAACGTTCATGCCGATTTTTACGGACTTTCAGACATTGATTCCGTCGTGACCGATTTTGACCCCAACAATGAACCAATCCCACTAGCGAAAATACTGTTGATGAACATGTCATAATTCAAGAAGAGAATAGTGAACCACAAATACCTTTAAGGCAATCTGGAAGAGAAAGAAGATCTGCCATTTTAAACGATTACGTGGTTTACACTATTAAAATGAATGTGACTTAAGCATGGATGACGATCCGATCTCATTCAAAATGGCCATGGAAAGTGACAATTCTGAAGAGTGGTTTGATGCCTCAAAAGAGAAATGAAATCTATTGATGATAATCATGTATGGGACTTAGTTGAGTTGCCCGATGGTTTCAAAACCATTGGTTGTAAATGGGTCTATATGACTAAACGTGACTCGAAAGGTAAACCTGAAAGACGCAAGTCTCGCCTTGTTGCTAAAAGATTCACCCAGAAAGATAGCATTGACTATAAAGAGACCTTCTCTCCGGTTTCAAAGAAGGATTCTCTTAGAATTGTTTTGGCTTTGGTGGCTCATTATGATCTTGAGCTTCACTAGATGGATGTGAAAACCGCCTTTCTGAATTGAGATCTTGAGGAGGAAGTATATATGGACCAACCAGAAGGATTCGTGGTCACAGGAAAAGAAAATTTGGTGTGTAAGCTGATAAAGTCAATATATGGACTAAAACAAGCCTCTCGACAATGGTATATAAAGTTTAATGATACCATCACATCATATGGTTTTGTAGAGATCATTGTTGATCGATGTATCTACATTAAGATCAATGGGAGTAAGTTTGTGATTTTAGTCCTATATGTTGATGATATTTTGCTTGCTGCAAATGACATGGGTATGTTACATGATGTGAAGAAGTATCTCTCTAAGAACTTTGAAATGAAAGATATGGGTGAGGTATCTTATGTGATCGGGATAGAAATATTTCGAGATAGATCACAAGGACTGTTAAGTTTGTCTCAGGAAGGATATATCAATAAGATCTTAAAGAGATATAAAATGGAGAAATACTCTGCAGGAATAACTCCAATTCAGAAGGGGGACAAGTTCAGTAAAATGCAATGTCCTAAAAATGAATTGGAGCGTAAAGAAATGGAAAGAATTCCCTATGCATCGGTGGTTGGGAGTTTGAACTATGTTCAAACATGTACTCGACCTGATATCAACATTGCTGTTGGAATGTTGGGTCGATATCAAAGTAATCCCGGAATGAACCATTGGAAATCTGCAAAGAAGGTTCTCAGGTACTTGCAAGGCACCAAAGAGAACATGCTTACATATAGGAGATCTGATCAGCTGGTAGTAATCGGATATTCAGATTCAGACTATGCCGGATGCGTTGATAGCAAAAAAACGACGTTTGGCTACTTGTTCCTATTAGCTGGGGGAGCAATATCATGGAAGAGTGGAAAACAGTCTGTCATTGCTACTTCCACCATGGAGGCTGAATTTGTGGCATGCTTTGAGGCCACAATTCATGCATTATGGCTGCGGAACTTTATCTCAGAGCTTCGGATTGTCGACACTATAGCCAAGCCGCTGAGAATTTACTGCGATAATTCTGCAGCTGTCTTCTTTTCAAAGAATGACAAGTACTCGAAGGGTGCGAAGCACATGGAGTTAAAGTACTTGTCTGTTAAAGAAGAAGTTCAGAAACAGAGAGTGTCATTCGTGCACATAAGGACGGATATGATGGTAGTGGATCCGCTAACTAAAGGTTTACCACCCAAGGCGTTCAATGGCCATGTAGAACGTATGGGTATTATAGATAAGGCTTTGCTATTTTAGTTATGAGATGCTCATTATGTATTTGACACTAAGAATTCACATAAAGTTATGTTTCTGATTTATTTATTATGTTATCATTAAAGTATGTGTATACACTTATGGTTTGTAGATAACGTATGGTTGGTTTGAGAAATAAAAGTTCATCTCATATAAGGATTTATATAAAATTATAATTGATTTGTGATACATGGAAGGGACTATGTCGTTTAATGGCATACAGCCGCCATGATTCGATCAATTCAAATTTTAGAAAAGATCAAGTAAACTTGATATAAAAGTGCACATTAACGTTATTTAACCCTTAAGTTAACACAATGGTCAAGTGGAAAAATGTAAGAATATTTTATATTCTATGTGACCTATGTGTCTATTGGTTTAATATAAAGTTCAAGTTCATATTAATTTTTTAGATTCTAATATAAAAGACGATACCGTGATGGATCGGTCTCGATTAAAGAGTTAGAATCTGGGTGTATTGATAACCCTCCTACTTTACCTTATATTCATAAATGTCTTTAATCTCATGATTATATGCATATATGCTATATACATTAAGTATTGGTATATAATATATATCATTATATGTTGTGTTACGGTTATATAATAATATATAACTAGGATAAGACTTGCGCTTTGTGCAGGATGAGTTTATTTGAATATATTATCGATGATTTTTTTTTATATATTTGATCTTTTTTTTTGTCAAACATATATTTGATCATTTTATTTAAACATATACAATATTTTTTGTTGTTATTATATATTTCCTTTCCGATGGACTGGATCAATTTTTATTAAAAATTGTGGAACTAAAC
This sequence comes from Brassica napus, assembly GCF_020379485.1. NCBI lineage: Eukaryota > Viridiplantae > Streptophyta > Magnoliopsida > Brassicales > Brassicaceae > Brassica > Brassica napus. The sequence continues at coordinate 5,959,054 of NC_063441.1, read as the reverse complement.
TATAATTAATATACCATGGATTGATTGGATTGGACACTAAATAAATTATGACACAAAACCTTAGTTTTTTCCACCGAACACATTTTTGAAAAAAAAGTGAACAGTACTGTTTCCACTGTTGAATTATTTAGACATTTATCTTCCATATGGTTTTGAAAGGTTTCAAATCAGCCATCGAATTGATACATGTCATTTTAATGCTTTTAGTCCTATGTTTAAGGAAAATTTACATTTTCGTAATTTAAAGTCATTTTAAAAGTTCAAAATATAACATATAAGAAAAATATAATATATAAGGTTTCCTTATTTTTGTAATTTAAAGTCGTTTTAAAAAATTTAAAATATAACATATAAAGTTTCCTCATTTTTGTAATTTAAAGTCATTTTAAGAAATATAACACTATAATTTTTTAAAAATTAGGAATATTATGAATATCTTACACTATCTGACAAACACTACAAATTTAAAAAAAAAAATATAACATATAAAGTTTCCTCATTTTTGTAATTTAAAGTCATTAAATCTTTATTATTCATAGTCATTAATTGTCATATATATCTTAATCATATTAGGTATTTTTCGTAACTTTTATTTAAGTAAACAATACATGATTCTTATATTTTGAGTTAATATAATGTTTCTTAGTAATTGAATTTGAACTAATAATTTTTTCAATTGATTTTTAAGCTGTCACGTAAACTAAATTAACATCTTAATTAAGTGACATCTAAGTCAGATCTCTTTTTAATTAGTATAAACTTAATGTTACAATTATTTAAATGATCCTCAATTAATATAGAGGAGATTTTTTTAGGTTAACGTATGCGACAAAATGACATTAACTAATAAGGAAGCCTTGGTGCCAAAGTTTTTGTGCATTTTCCTTATTTTATCTTACGCAAATTGTATTTTCCGTATCTTACGATAATTTAATTTCGATTGAAGCTTTGGTTGTTAAGTTTTCGTGTATTAAATACAAAATTAACTATTTTAAAAGATATACAATTTTGTTATTTTTATTAAGGAAATCTACATTAAAGTTAATAATTTTCTTGTTATTCAATGTGCATACTTACCCACCACCATTAATTTGCATTGTCCAACAGATTTTTTTATTGATTATGCTTTGGTTCAATTAAAATAGATGCCACAGTGAACCAACATAGACATTGCAAAACCGTGTTCCATAATTTGTTTTTTTAATTTAACTAAACTACCACAAAATGACAAATGAGTACTGTTCCTGAGTTTAACAATCGGTTTGTAAGGCAAGACGATCATGTATCCACAATGCATACTATATTATACACATTAACATGTTCAGCTACTGTGATTATATAAAGTGTAAGCTTATCAAGCTGCATTAGACATTTGACACGTTTGACACCATACGTGATTTTAAACAGGCCACAGCCATTGTTACAGGAACTGATGTTTTTCATTTTCATGTTTGAAACTTGTACGTATAGCTGCATTAGTATTTTTATTCATGTGTAAATAATATGCAAAATGGTTTTATAATTCCACTAACTGATCTTCAAAATAATATGCATGGGTACTGTCATCAACACCATCGAGCTCTCAGATTTTTCCTACTTCGAGTATCTACGCCAACATGGATTATCTCTTTTGGAGAAAGAATAGTATTATGGAACCACATAACGACAGAGACCCATATCCTTGGATAATTTGATACATTTGGAAAGCGAGGAACGACAAACTGTTCAGAGGCATAGATAGAGATCCCTTGGAATTAGTCAGATACGCAGAGAGTGAATGCCAGGCATGGTATAGTGCAAAGGATTCTACACCTACTCCTCCACAGACACACATGGTTGAGGAGACACAAGTCTTAAGCTTGGAGAACATTTGTATGGTGGATGGTTCATGGACCTCTATGGATCAATGCAGTGGGATTGGATGGGTATGGAAGGATGACAGAGGGAAGATACAACTAATGGGGACAAAGAACGTAAGGAGGCACGAGACGTCACTACACTCTGAACTGGAAGCATCAAGATGGGCAATGGAGAGCATGCTACAACACTCCACATGTCAGAAATTTGGAACGGATTGCAAGGACCTGATTGCAATGGTGAATGACCCACAAGCATGGCCAAATTTCTCAACAGAGCTGGAGGTCATTCAGATTCTTAAGATGTGCTTCCCGGACTTCAAAATTCAATACTTCCCAAGGGTGCAAAATGGAATTGCTGATTCGCTAGCTAGGAATGCCCGTTCTTTTCATAGATCGTTGTGTTTTGTTGGTTGTTCTATTCCGGTCTGGTTACCCAGACCACCTCAAGTTTGAGTAAAAGAATAGCCGTTTGTTGCAAAAAAAAAAAAAAAAAAAACTGATCGTCAAAATTTGTTTGCTAAAGTTAGAGACAGCGCTATGCGACTGTCTTTACTCAGGCCACCAACTGATCTTTAAAAGTATTTTTATTAGACATTTATAATATGCAAAATGGTTTTATAATATCATCTGCTGATATGATATGATCCTAACAATATCATGAGCACTATGCGACTGTCTTTGCTCCGTCTGAAATTGTATTTTGCTAGGGAATTTATTTTTAGACTATGTTATTCCTTAATGCTTTCTACTTCTGCCACGTCAGCTTTTAGAAGGCTTAAAAAAATGCCACATAGGATGGGGTCTTTTTTTAATTAGTACAAAATTCAGGTTATAACTATTTAAAAGATTCTCAATTAATATATAGGGGATTAGGAAGATTTGTATTGCAACACACAACCCTTTGACTAATATAAAAGCTTCGTGTGCATTGTCTTATACGCACGTAAGAAAACGAGAGTCTTTCAAAAACACATAATAATTATACTGATAATCAACAAGAGAGATTAAGGAAGGTTTGGGATTTCTTGTCCATCAAGGAAATCACCAAAAAGAGAAAGTTAAAGAGGAGAACATCAATTGGTGGGATTGCATCCAAGCATGGATCAAGGTTAGTGCTTCTATTTTCTTTAGAAACATGTTAGGATTGAATTAAGGCAAATCTAAATTAGGTCGTGGTGAAGAAATAAAATAACAAAAAAATATCATGTTTCTATAACCGACACATATATTATGACGCATTCAATAATGCTTCTAACTGAAATAACTAATCACATCTCCAAGAGCAATCTATACAATACTAAAAGGGATATATGAGCTCCATTGAGCCTATCCACGTAGGATCAGAAATTCAAGCCAATCAGATTGTCTTAAGATGCCATGTCAGCTTAGTAAAAAAAATCAAACTTTTACATGATTCCTTCTTCTTCTTCGACGCCTTTCCAGTGTCTCACCAGATCTGGGTTTCTCTCGCCAAACCTTCGGCTACCGTTCTCCCAAAGCCTCCCCGTAACGCCTAATTTATGGTTACCTTACTCTCATCTCCACTTCAATACATTTTCAGTTTAAGTCTCTGTTCCAATTCTCTTTTTGAAGGCGTTCGATTTCTCACCAAACTGAAGCTAAAAAATGGGGATTTCCCAATTATACATTTCTGACTTGGAGATTGGTCGTTTTGAGGACGTGGTGGTGACACGTCTTCTTCAATTCTGGGAGTCGCTACTCTGAAGAAAGGAGGCGAGGTTATTGCTTGACAAGAAGGTACTGATAATCTAAATTTATTTATAAAAGCTTGATTTAAGGAGCACCTCATTCGGTCTGCCTAAAATTCCCACTAATTTCATTTGCAATCGACGTTGATACAAGGTACCATCACCGCACATCGACTCTACAGTTCTAAAAATCTACTGAGTGAAAGTGCTGTCTACGAGCTTAGTGTGTTCGATGTTTCTAGAAGCAATAATCACTTCAAACTGTGCGCCTCTCCTGTCTGTATTCGATTTACCGAGCATACCAGCTTTGTCGAGGTTGTCGACCCGACGGCTGAAAAAAAAACAGGTTTTGCAAGTATGAGCAGCTAATGGCTCTCGTTAAAACCAACGTAGATTTGCCCGGTATGTATTTAATCTTAATCTTACAATATCCACTACTATTATACTACCTCAGTTTCAGGTGTACATTTCAGATATTTTTCGTCAGGATAGGAGTATACACACCATCTACAATGACGAAAACGAGTCGATACAGCGTGTTATGGTCACAATTCAGCTGGACAGGTACGTAGCCCCTACGCAAGCACCATTAAGTTTTAAGTTTTAAAAGTTTTATTTAACTTGATAGATGTTTCTTACTGATAAACCCCATCAACCTCTGCAGGTCAACCACTGTGTGTCGTGTGTTTGATAAGGTTGCATGACAAGTTAGTACTCTTGGATGTGAGACAAAAGGTCATGATTGCAACCAACATAAATCCCAAATTATTTGTCTGTGCATATGTGATTTACAATAACATGAACGCATCAGTTTTCATTCTCTCTTAATCTGTTTGTGCAGGTCGCTTAGTCCTAAACGTCACATTAGGGACACAGTTCTACTTTTATCATGAAAGCCAAGCCACTCAGTGTTTCTTAAAAGAGTCCGTTATTTCTTTCTACAATTAGTTACTACTTCACGATTATTACGGCGTTAGTTCCCACATTAAACATACCAGATGCAGGCTCTGCAGAGCAGAGAGTGGTTCCTCTGGTATATCTTCCAAAATATGGTGGTGTTAAGAAACTTGAATATGTAAGACTCTCTAAACTTAATATCTACGTTCTGAATTCACCCCTACAGGTACGTTCAATGAATAAGGATCACTGTTATTATTGCATTTAGCTCAGTTCTCATGTGTACTGTCACAACATGACCAATTTACATGTGTTATTATTTTTTTGGTTCTCTCCTTTTTCATACTGCGCACAATTAACTAATCAAAATGTCTCTTACTTGAAAATAAGAGACTTTTTTGCTGCATGCTTTCTGTGTTTGCTCATTTATCTAGGCTTCACATTTGAAAAAAAATATTGTCAGCAACTGTGGAGTTTCTAATATAGCACCACACAAGTGATGATATGTCTGTAGCTGTTAAACTTTCTATGGTCCCAAATCCATTGGTGAAAAGCAGTTGTTCGTATCACACAAACGGGCCAGATGATGTTCCAATTATTGAAGGATGTCCAGCCAGCACTGACCCAGAGCCTGCACATACTGATTCAGTCCTGACCTCCACCGAGACTCCCATTGATGATGAAAAGGCCCCAGTTCAAAGTAAGCTCGAAATACTGATCACTCCAACTATGGAGACTTGGAATTTGCAAAATTCAATTCAATTGTTTGTTTCAAAATTTTATGTTTTCTTCAATAATGTTGTAATCCACATACTTTTACTTAGCACCAAAGTGTTTTTATCTACTTATCTTTGGTACAGTGCCATTTAAATAGTTGAGTTTGTTATGAGATTTGAATTATTTTTAAATTAGTGGACGTCATCTACCTAAACCTAACAAAATAATCTCCTGATGTTTTTGGGTACATGGCCTCATTTAGGTTGGTAAACCCTCGCATTGGCTGTAATTATTTTAGTGGGCTTAACCACTTCAGATTGGTAAGATAAGTTATCGCAATGTTTTTTTTTTTTTTGAAAAAAAGCTTAAGTTATCGCAATGTTTATGCGTAGTAAAAATTTAATCTTTTATTGGTTACCAAACTTAAATCTAGAGAAAATTAAAAAATTATGGAAAACCACAATAAAAGTTGATCACCAGACGTAAATTTAGAGAAAATTTTAAAAAACAATTAATGGAAAACACAATAAAAATAGTTAGGGAAACAGAAACAGCATATAAACCAAATACAAAAAGAAATTTAACTACAAACTAGATTTTGACCCGCGCTTTCGAAGCGCGGGTTTTTCTTCGGATTGTAAACAAAGATTATGAATTAGTATTTTAAAATTGTTATGCATTATTATGTTACAAAAGTTATATTATATCGAAGAGGAAATTTATTTAAAATTGTATAATTGATGAATTAGTTTATTTATGATTTTGTATATATATATTCTTATGTAATTTTCTCTCTTAGATATGAACATTTTACCAGATCCGTGAAACCAAACTGAAATCGATCTGGAAATATTGGTGCTGTTTGGGTTTGGATCTAGGACAAAGTACATATTCAATTTTTTTTGGACCCGCAAGTTTTCGTTGAGTCAATATCCTAACCGAGACCCGACCTAATACCTAAGTACCTGAATTTTTTGTGTATATTAGGTATATTCGAGTATTTTAGATATGTTTTTGGTATTGCGAATACTTTTTAAGTTTTGTGTTCAGGTTTTCGATTTTAGTTTCGGGTTTTGAGAAAAATTGTAATAAAAAAATATATAGGGTATTCGGAAATTTTTTTGGGTATTTTTCGGTGCCTCGGGTCAGATTTCAGGTAAAATTTTGGATCTTTTTGGTATTTCAATATGTTGGGTACTTGTTTGGGCTTTTGGGTATGTGTTTCAGTATATTTTTGGGTTTTCAGGTACTTCGAGTATTTTTTGGTTCCTCAATACCCAAACTAATTCGGACATGTTACGTACCTAAAAATTACAGGTATTTTACTGGGATTTGAATTATAGATTCGAACCAATCAGGACCTGAAAAGAACCAATCCAAACCTAAACAAAAAAATTAAATACCTACTTATGTCCAAATATTTAGGACCCGAAATGAACCCAACCTACTGATTGAGATCAGACCTACACTCTCTGATTGATTTTTTTTTTGACCTCACACTCTCTGATTGTATTTTGTATGCATTTTATAAGAGTTACATTTTTTGAGTTGATTATCTTTAAGATGTACTTGGAATATTTTTGGCTAATTTAATAGTACAAATTTGTAAGGTTTTTAATAGTTTTAAAACTTATTTTAAATAACAAATTTTATGATAAATACTTTGTATAAAAAATAATTTAAAGTAAAATATATAATTTTTAACAGATGGTTTTCTTAATTAAATTTTATTTTGTATATTTGGAAATATATAATGTATGATGACATGGTATAGTATGATGTATGATATATGTTAATTTTTAAATGAGTTATGAAATCTGTTAAAGTTGATAAAGTTATTGTATTTAAATAATGCGGTATATTATTTTTTGTTTAAAATATTTTGTAACAATGTTGCTATATCTTGGTTTTTAAAATAGGATAAAAGTATAAGAATATTTAATTTTTGATTTGTTTCAAATTTAGATACTTTTCGAAGTAAGATATATTCTTAGCAAATATATGAATTAGCTTTTTTCATAATTTAACACAGAAGTATAGAAAGGATGGCGTGTATTGTTACATAGTTGGTGGATCAAACGATTTATCTAATTTATTTATATTGGGTGAAATGAGTCATTTATTAATTATGAGACTAATGATACATGTTTAGAGAATAATATAATAAAATATATGTGGTACATTATTTTTTATAGCAAATGGTACGGTCATCTAATAAAAGAAAGTATATATGTCGTATAACTTTGTTCTTGTACAAAATAATGTGGTCTAATAAATAAATCTATTATTAAATGTTTGTTAGAAAATTTTTGGTCACTTATTGTTAATTAAATATTATGGTAAGACCAAAAATATTGTTAGTTAAAGAAAGGGTTCAAACAACTTTTTTAAGTAGATTTATTAAAACTCCTTTCCTTTTAATAGTATTGATAAATAATATAATCCAAAACCACAAATTTCAAGAATATATAGTGCAATTTCATAAAAGTGGATAATAGAATTATTCATATGCGATGTACTTTTTACAAGGTCATTATAACCAAGATCAACAAAACTAAGCCCTTTCTCAAAAAAAAAACTAAACTAAAATAAAAACAATTAATCTGATAGATATTTTTTTTAAATCATGAAACTCAAGTTAAGTGAAATTAATAAGATATTGATACAAAATCATAATGAAAATTTAATAGTTAATTCAAACAAGATTTTTAAAAAAATTATAGTTAAAAAAATGGAACAAGACTGAAAGTAATACAATAAATACAAGAACAAAAATGAATAAATATCATTTTATGTATAAACAAGAGCCTTTAGATTATTCTATCCAAATAAATGGAGAATTATTTTTAAAAAAAGATGTTATGATTTCCGAAATTTTTTTTAACCTAGATCCACAACTGCTATAAAAATAAAATATAGAATTATACAATCCTAAACAAAGGATATGATATAAAAAAATATTAATCAACTTATTGGAAAATAAATATTTTTTCCACGCGAAGCGCAGACCAACCACTAGTACATTTAAAGAAAGAACAAAACATACACTGCATTGTTCATAGACTTAAACCACCATTTTGACCAACTCCAAACAAAAAAAGGAAAAGCCTTCCCCTTTCAATCATGAAGAGGAGGAGGTGATTTATTTGGCAATCTCCGGCCAAGCACAAAGCTGCTGAACAAATGCAAAGCTCGTGAAGGCTGCGCGTATGGCACCATATGAGCAGCTCCTCTGACAGTTGCGAATGTCAGTATATCCCCATACTCTATTACCCATCCACCAACCTACATCACGTCAAATAAGTTTACAATTGGGGGTGGGGGTAGACGTAAGTACCGATCCAAACATTAATAATGCAACTGTCGTAAGAAATTTACATCACATAAAGGAAGCCAAAATAAAAACAAAATTTAGTATAGTCGAATTGAACATAGTCGATTAAAACTGAATTCATAAACAAACAAAAAATTGTACACCTAAAATATGCAACATGAGTCTTGCATAATTATTTTTATTTTCATACTTTCCCTACCTTTAATACGAAAACACCCAACCAAATGGAACCTTGTTTACTTTCAACAATCGAAAGACAAAGAAATCGAACCAAGGAAAAAACGAATGTTCAAAATTAAGGAGGGCAGAGCATAATTTCTGTGGAGCAAACCTGTCCTTTGTGGAACCAAGCTCCATAGGGAACTGTAGTGTTGAAGTTGAGATCCTCTGCTAATTCTTTTACCAGAGTCCTTGAACCTAGAAGAGGAATCACGGAATCTTCATCCCCACTGCAATTTGCGATTTGAATAAGAACAATGTGTGTTTTACTAGGTAGAACTCGAAGAATGGAAAGAAAAAATTGTGTGTGCACATTACCTGAAGACCCAAATAGGGATTTTCCTCGTCAGGATTCTCTTAAGAATCGGAAGTATGTTCATGTTCCCGTCAGTGTCACTGTAGTTCAAGAGGCTGTGAAGGTGAGACATAACCACAGAGTTAGAAATAAAATTCTGAGATGGAGATTGAGATAATATTGAGATCAAAATGCGTGAAGTTAAACATTACCCGCTGCACATAGACCATGAATATGGCAGATTTGTTCGGTTAGCATGAAGAGCCTGTTGAACCTCAGGAAGACTCAGATACAACTGCTCTTCGTAGCTCATGCACACGTCCACCCCAACACTTATTTTTGTACCCTAAAATCATTTTCATAGCATCTTTACATTAAATCATCTTCATAGCATTTTTTGTAAGTAAAAAATATTTACACTTGGAGATATTAACAAAAACTATCCGTTTTCAAATGCCTGCTCTTTCTCTTGTTTTTGCAATTTTGATAAGCATATTCAAAAAAAAAACTTTCTCAAAAAAGCATAATAAAATTTATTTTCAGATAAAATAAAAATTTCAGCCTTCAAAAATTACTTTAGCAAAAAAAAAAACGAAATGAAAAAAAGAGTTTTCTTCTATTTTCATATTTTTGTTACAGTATGTAGACCAAAAACATTTACAGGGATACGAACACATTTTCTGCATATATATATGAGAAATTCTGTAATATTTTTAAATTCAAAGAAAAAAAAAATAATCATATAGTCATAAAATATTTTGTCTTGGAAAACTTATTTCTATTACTAAAAGTACACATATTCCTTTTACAAAAAAATAAAAGTAAGCATAGTCTTTTGGACAAAACAATAACGAGTCTAAACTCAAACAGTCTTTTGGACAAAACAGTAACGAGTCTAAACTCAAACATAGTTGTTTTTTACATTTACGCGAGGGGTTTTAATCAGCAGGAAAAAAGATTCGAGATACTAAACATAGTAGATTTGTTCAGAAATTTTCAATCTAAATAATATAGAAACAAAAATGCTAAAAAACCTAAACATAGTGGATTTGTTCGGTTTTTTCTTACCATTTTCTTGAGCCTGAGCTCTTGCTCGACAAGGGTCGGATAGCAGATATCAAGGAGCACGTCGTAGTAATTAACGTACTGAGTGATTATGGTTCCTGCTTCACTCATTGCGGCTTCACAAGGTTTGCTTATGTTGTGTGAACTTGAGAATGTGTAATCATCAAAGTTGCATTGGTTCATGATAGTGAGGCCAAGTTCATCAGAGATCATCCCGTGTGACCAGAAGAACTCATACGTGGCTGGAACATCTCGGTCAAGCTTCAGAAGCGGATTACCGATCTGATCAAAACAGATGTATTTCTCAAAAACAGAGCTTGTAAAACAGAGATTTGAAAAATAACATATTTTGTTTGTATAGTTCTTATTACTTACTGCAATACCCTTCAGCTTGAACTTGAATCTATTTGAGGGTCTTGAGTTGTATTCAAGTATTACATCAGCTAGTTGAGGTATATAGTGTCCAGCGTAGCTTTCACCAGCGAGAAAGAGGTTTCGTGTCCTGAATTCTGGAAACTTTTCTAACCATCTTAACAAGAACACCAGCATATCCTTGGCTAATATTGAAAACACCATTTAATAACAAGTCTTTTTGTAAAGGAATTAATAAGCACCGATAATAAAAACGATAATTTTAATTATTTGAAATATTATATATTACCGGTGGATTCATCGCCAGTGGTATAATCTGAAGTTGTGTTCGAGTAAGACCATCCTACTCCAGCCGGTGAATCCACAAACAACAGATTTGAGGCTACATCCCAACATTTATTATATTAACAAACTTTGTCATTGTTGAAAGATATTAAAAGAGAGTGATAGAAACCTTTGTTCCAAGATTTGGAGTTTCTGCGGAGGCCACGACCATCTCCAGCGGGGTAAAATGGACCCAACTCTGTAAAAGCTCCTCCCCCAATGGAAGAGCACCCTGGCCCTGCAACAATACCTCAGTTTTAACCAAACCTAATTGCATCTGGACCCAAATAGTTTAAAGACTTGGATGGTTTGATTACTTTAAGCAAAATGTAATACTCTTTTTTACATTTTATTGGGGATTAAAATGAGGAAACAGTAAACTGTTAATTTATTATACACTACGACAAGTTTATGTTTTTCTCTAAACAACCAAATTCTAAAGAAAAACTAGAAAAGCGTGCTAAACAGTACAGAGAAGAGAAACAAGAGAAATAATGACCAAAGCAAACCTCCATTGAGCCAAAGGGTTAAAGGTTTTGTGTGTTGTTGCTTCTCAGCTTCGACAAAGTAATAAAAGAGGCTCCGACCAGCTTTGATGTCGACATCAACATAGCCAGCGAACTGTCTGAATGCAACTTCCGGTTGCCCAGGCAGCTTCGTGACCAAATCTTCTTCTGGATATCCCTCAGCTAAATTATGATTATTCCCCAACCATTGCACCATCACCATTACTGCTACATAAAAGAACATCCACTTACCGCTCGCCATTTCTCTCTTCTTTTTCTGGTCTCGCTCTTCTGTGACTGTGTTAACTTCCGCTCTTGTTTCTGTGCCTAGTGCACATGTAACTTGTATATATAATGTATATGCCCAAAGTATTCTTATCAACTACGTATTATCCATGATTTTTAGGACCAGTTCATACGCATCGGTTGTGGAAGTTTGCGAATGTGAATGTTTATAGTTTCTAGTGTTGTTAAGCAATTTGTACTAAGGCAAAGAAAAGTATGTCGGGTCATATGACCCCACTCAATTTTATGAAAAAAAAAAATTTAGTGTATATTTAAAAAAAATTTCTTTAATATTTTCGTAAATTTTGGTATTTGACCCTACTAATTTAAGTTGTTCTCATATGTCCCTATTAGAATTTTTTTTTTTTAGTATCATATATTGTCAAGTTTTAATATTAAATTTATATATTAAGTCTGGTAAAAAATATTTTTAGTTCCCCCACTGACAGTTGGTACAACGATTAAAAATTGTGTGTTACGAGATATTTATGACTGGTTGATTATTAAATACATCATTGGTTTAATAAAAAATAACAAATGTTAAACATTACAACATTATAAAAATATAAAAACATACTATTATGAAAAAATATAATGATTATTAAAATTGTTTTGAAGATTTATATTAGAACTTCTAAAAGAATATTTTGTTTATTTTATATATGTATATATCTTTATATATACATATATTAATGTTTGAAAATTAGAGTGAATCTTTTTGTTTAAATTTATATAAAATAAATTAAATTAAATTTATATTTTTATTTAAAATATTTAGTTTTAATAATTTAAAATTTATATCTTTTTTATTTTTATTTATCCACCCAAACAAACTTTTGACTTTAAAAGGTTTAGAATGGTTTAAATGATTTATAGCATTTTTGTAATTGTTATAAAACGCCAACAATCGATACCAAGTGCAAAAACTGCATTTATGGATGATACTTGAGAAATCAGTTAGATCCAAAGTTATTACTTACAGGTGTGGTTGATAACTCATTGTCAGTTTTAGTGTGGAGAAAATATCCTTGGAATTTGATTAGCTTTACTATTACTTTCTACTTGATTCAAAACATTTGAATATTCATATACTAGAATATCAAATTTTAATATTCAATATTCATAAAAAAATGAAATTTAAAAATAAATACTAATAATTTAAAAAGAAAGATATGTTCTATGTTCCACCATATGCATATAAAAGAATAATATATAATTATTATTTGGTTAAATACAATAAGAATTACATTACTTAAAGTAGGAGAGAGAGATGTTCCTTGTTTAATGAAAATCTGCCTAATGAAAACCAAATGTCTATTAGAACCAGATTAATGCTTCTACTGTCTTGTCAACTATGTGACTAATATTGTTAATTATAAAGGCTAAACTTAAAAAAATGAAAGAAGGCTGTGTAGCAATCAATTAGATCAAAACTCAGCCAATTTTGGGTAGGTTGAATTAAAAGTTAGTTAGCCGAATATTCAAAATTTGGCGAAAGATTAATTTTAATATCAATATAAGAATTTTTTTATTGTTAAAATATCCATATAATAAGTTGAGAACTGTATTAACCATTTCAACAATGAAGCAAACATTAACCTTCAATATGTGTGGGAGCTGTCACCTAAATTGAAATATGGGATGCTATCATGTGATTATTCTATCTGGCACTGATGAAGATGCTATTCTAAAATTAGGGTTGAATTAAGTTTGAAAATTAACATTTATTACACACAAAATTATTCGAAATCATTTTTGTACAGTTGTATTATTTTCTGCTACCTAAAAGTTATTATTTTATGCGATAAATCACTTTGTCAAACGAAATAGTAATTTTTTCTTATAAAACCAAATAGTAATTATGTAGTGATGTTTCCTAACTACTTTTTCCTAACTACATTGCTATTTCAAACATAAGATGGTACAAGGATATACAGACAGCGTTAAACATAGTAAGGGATAAGAGAGGAGTGCTTATCAATGGGACCAGCTCTGCGATAAAAAGGAACTGTTTTAGTGGTGATAACTTCGGTGCTTGAGGCTAAGTGTCAGAGGATGAGTGGCATGGGTTCGCTCTGGAGACACCCTAGTTGCAACTGCAATGATTTCGGATGTGTTGTTTATGCGGTCAGTGACTATTCAAAGTAATTCGTAATATGGCAGAGATGGAATAGATTTACTATTCGAAGTAATTCCTATATATATATATATATATATATATATATATATATATATATATATATATATATATATATATATATATATATATATATATATATATATATATATATATATATATATATATATATATATATCTTTATTTTTAAAGGCTTTCTAGATATTCCCAACATTACTATATTATTTTTTGTCAACATTACTATATTGTTGACAAAAAAAAATGTCTCCAACTATTTTCTAAATGCCAAAATGAAATATTATATATATATATATATATATATATATCTTTTATTTTTTTAAAGGCTTTCTTGATAATTCCCAATATTACTATATTATTTTTCGTTGTTTAAAGTTATTTGTTAATGTCTCCAACTATTTTCCATAATATACCTTTTTGTTTTCTAATGCCAAACAAAAGTAATATTTCATTTTGTCTTAGTCGAATAAATTCGTATGATTCTTAAATGAAAGTAGAATTCTCATTAAAAATATTAAGAAAAAATAGTTTTAATATAGTTTCAGTTTAGCGCTTCCATACAGTATGGCTAATTATATATTCTACGTAATGAGCAACTTGTGGAAATAGGATGAAGTGAAGATAGTTTCCGTTTAGTGCTTCCATACAGTATGGCTAGTTATATGTTCTACGCTATGAGCAACTTGAGCAATGGGTTGAAGTGAAGAACTTAAAGTTTATTTATTTATTTATTTTTTTGTCAAAAAAGTTTATTTCTATATTCAACTCATGACAAGTAAACAAATAGAACAATCATCGGTTAATAGAATCTAACATGCTTATATGCAACAAACAATGTAGATCTCTAAGATCTAGGACTCGCTCACAGACGTTAACCTCGTGTCGGCCAATCCCACAGGTACCTCATGATAGATTAATGTCGCCCAATTTCCTATGTAACTATCCACTCGTGGTCCATCGGCCACTTCTGATAATGTCTGCTATATGATTATGATAGTCACTTACGTCACAATTAGCATGATTCTATCTAACAGCGCCCGTCATCATCTCATTCTTAACTCATTCTCTCTTTCAAGACGCCATCTGTTGTGGGTGTCTTAACATCACATCATACAACATGACTCATTAATTTTTCATTTCTTATCATCAACTCATCGTTACATCATTTATCATTTTATCACACAACCGGTTTCCATTAAGCAACCTATCAAATCTAAGTGCATTTTCATTACAACATAACAATCAGCCTAGATCAAGCACACATCAAATCATTCACATCTATACCTACACAATATTAATAAAGGCTTTGCGCCCCATTGGCTTACACGACATAAGAGAAGTTCACAACCAGATCCTCACCTTACCTTGTTTGTTAGCTTATATCTTGATCTAGATAATGAAGAGGAGACAGTAACAACTTCAGATCTGTATTCTCCAACACATAAGAGACAAGAAAAGCGTTTAGATTTCAGATTTGTCATTCCCAATGAGAAGTAAAAAGGAGTAGACTAGGATCGAAGCCTTATCTTATGGATGAGACTGTATGTGGTTACAGCAGCGGACCCGAGGAGACTGTATAGAGTTTTTGGGATCGATGACTTGGACTCATAAGATGGCAGACAGCAACGAGAGACGACGTAGGCAGGTGGTCAGACGCGGAGCAAGTTGACGGCGTGGAGGAGGCATGCGAGGCTTCGCTTTTGTAGACATACGCTAGGTCTCTTCTTGTCTCTTTATCCTAAGAGGGCTTCTCCTTTTATAAGGAATGTAAGGGGAATTACATAAGGTTTCCCCCTCTTAGGCCTCCAACAAACGGGCTTCCTCTTGGGCTGAGCCCGGGATGTTACAGTTATTCTCCAGTAAATGAGAACTTGTCTTTGAATTCGGTTATCCGTCATGTGTCCATTATTTATTCACAAACATCTCTGGGTGGCTGTCCCTTAGCTGAGCCTCAGATGCCCATATGTCCTCATGGAGCCCATCTCTTTCCTAACATACGAACACCATCCACAATTTTCCCGTTGACTCTGCTTCCTTGTGGTCTACAACTCATACATGCGTACTGACCACAAACAAATTGCGATGTACATCTGCAGTTGTCTGAGGTAGGATCAGTTCGGATTAACGGACAACCCTACGCAAGACCAATACATGATTTTTTTTGTGAAAATCGGCTTCATTCTTAAGTACTCTTCGTCCTCTATAAAGAATTTCAATTTCTTTTGATGCAGTCGGCATAACTCTTTTGACGGTTGTGGGCCTCCTTCAACCTTTCCTTGAAACGTTACACTTGTTTAACCGGTTCTTTGTTCAGTCCTGACTCGAGCTCGCGTCTCTCCCCCTTTTTGTTCCAACTTAGGGTAGTATGGCATGACCGCCCATATAATACCTTATAGAGATACATCTCGAAACTTGTATGGTATCTGTTTTTGTAGGCGAATTTTACTAGGGAAAAGTACTCAATGCCCCACTTTCCTCCCCAGTCTAACATACACACCTGTAGCATATTTTCAAAGGTCTGAATAGTCCTTTTTATTTTCCATCAGTCCAGGGGTGGTAACCCGTACTGAAGTGATGTCTTCTTTCCAAGACATTCTAGAAAGCTTGACATAATTTCAAGGTAAAGTTTGGATTGTTGTCAAACACTATCTCACTGGAACTCCATGTAACCTTACTATCATGTCCATGTAATACTGTGTAAGCGTCTTGGCCCAATCGACTTTTCTTATAGGGCGAAGTGGGCCGTTTTTCTGAGGCAGTCGTCTATAACCCATATGGTGTCCCTCTTTCCAGTAGTTCTAGGTAGTCATGTTACGAAATCCATGGTTATCATGTCCCACTTCCACTAGGGTATGGGTAACCCTTGTAGAAGTCTGCTAGGAACCCCGTGTCCGGCCTCCACCAATTGGCAAGTTTTGCATTGGGAGAGCCAAGTGGAAACATTCTTTTTAATCCTATCCCAATGTTAATACCTCTTTAAATCTTGATACATCTTTGTCTTTCCAGGGTGGCCGGAGAATTGAGACTGGTTGTGTAATAATTCTCAATAAGAACAACGATGTGGACGAAACCAAGGAATGGTAGAGTGGAAGATGGTCGATGTATGGCCACATAAATTATAGAAGGATGGCCGAATAAGGAAATTTGAGCCAATTGCTTTTAATAAGCGGCCTAAGTTCTAATAGGTGAAATAAAGATGGTTAACACATTGGAATGAGTTTGGCCCAAAGAAATACTGCATTAAGTCGAATGGTCTGAAGAGTATTAAAGGTTTCATAAAATTCAAGTAGCATCGGAAAGCCAAAAAAAAAATTGAAGTGTCCGAGAATGAGAAGTCAAAGTGTAAAGGAAAAAGGACTTAGAAAATTTATTGTTGCCGGACCACATATTGACTCTATCAGATCATAAGTTGCATTGGTCAAGAAACTGCTTCTTTAATAGCTTGGAAAAAAATGATTTCAAAAAGATGGAATTGAAAAACCACAAGTGATGTCGAGAGAATAACCGGATAGCATGGTATGTAGTAAGGCCAAGTGATGTTAAGATTCTTGAGAAGTGCTTCGGGTTGAATTTATGGTTTGTAAAAAATAATGATACTAGGCGATTATTCGTAAAAGGTAGCATGTCAGAAACGCTCGCGGTTCGGCCTAGATCGTTCTAGTAATCTGAAAAAAAAAATCGATTTAAAATATTAGGGTAGGATGACCTTAGAATTATTTTTTGAAATGTTTAGGTCTGTGAAAGAAAGGTTTCGGCCAAGGAGAAACATTTCCCTCAATTTGGATATGACAACGAAACGTTCAGAGGGTATAACATGCATGTGCATGTATGACATTTATGTGTACGTATAACGTTTGTAAACAGGTATTGTAACGGGTTCACTGGGTAGGATAGGTGAACTATATGAGAATGGAAGGGTTTATCGAGTAGGTGACCCTTATGGCCATGGATTCTACTTTGGAATCCATGAGGTTCTGACATTCGAGGAGGAATGTCGTGATAGTCACAGTATCATCTCTTTGATGATATGGATGAGACCTTTTCTTTAGCAGGAACCAAGCGCTAGCCGTTATAATAACCCAGATGGGTACTACACGATGGTGTAGGAGTGTTTAATTGATTTAATGCTGTTATGGATGTGATTCACGGAGAGGAATTACTAGTGGAAAGGGATAAACCTCGATAATCAAGAGGTACTAAGCACCTTTGAAAGGTTGATGCATGGTTTACTTGAATGCTTAATTTGTGCATTGCTTATTTTTTGAAATTGTTGATCTTTGCTGCTTACCTATTATTACGAAAGAACTCTGGGAGACAGTCGACGATATCCGAAAAGCTTCTTCTTTTTTACGACTTTCTTTCAAAATGCTAGGGTGGTTAAAATTAGGGATTTGATCGCGGATATACGCGATAGAGAGATTCGAGATGATTTCTCGCTTTCTTTTTGTTGTTTACATTTGCCATCCAAACAATCTGTTGACATGGGCTCATTAAGAGGACTGAGCCCATTTATCATAGTATTGGGATGGATATACCTGAGATTTATATTCGCCGTTTACTTTTGCCATTTCATGTGACAAGTGCCCATTATAGAGAGTATTGAGCATATTTGATGAGATGAAGACATTATCTCTCTATCTATCTCTAATAACTCATGAGGACACCATTGTCGCTCAAATCATCTTTGTTTAAATCTTTCTTTTTTATCTTTCTGTCTCCAATAACCCATAGGATTTTTAAATCTCAGACAATAGATTTTTTCTAATTTTTTATGCGCCTACTCACAAATACATACAACAGGTGACTATGAAGATAAAACGGTTCTCAAGATGGCCACGGGGGATTACTCAGCAAAATCGGGCTACAAAGCCCAATTCGAACTCCTGCTTTTTGAGGAAGCAGAGAACCCTACAATATCGATCGACTGGTCAGCAAACGTGTGGGATATTAAAACATCTGAGAAAATAAAGGTATTTCTGTGGAATGCTCTCCAAGACGCCCTCCCAGTGGGGGAACAGTTTGCTGTTAGGAACATACCTCTCTCGATTAGATGCTCTCGCTGCAATGAGGAGGAAACAGTTTCCCACTTGCTCTTCACTTGCCCATACTCGAGAAAGGTTTGGAAGCTGGCCCCGCTGGCTACATCAATTGATGTGGATCGCGTCAAAAATACAAGCGCGGGAATGAAGATCATAAGAAGAATCCCATCGCTTCCTCTGGTGGGACTGGGACCAGGTACGCTTACAGCCTCAATTTGCTGGAATTTATGGATCGTTAGAAATCAATTGACCTTCCAGAAGCGTGATTTCTCCCCTGAAGAAACCCTATCAAAAGCAATTCGAGAGGCTAGAGAATGGTCTCTCGCTCAGATCTCCCCGATAAATCCAAAGCTGAGACCGCCTAGCATCAACCAGGATCCTCCTCCGAGTACCGACGTCCCTTGCATGTATACAGATGCTGCTTGGAATGCCTCCATAGGCTGCGCTGGACTTGGCTGGATCATCGATGATACAACGTCGTCATCATCATCTTATTCAGCGACTGCAATCTTTGTAAAGTCGCCCCTCTTCGCGGAAACCTTGGCTATGAGAAGAGCAATGACCTCTGCTATCGACAAAGGGATCACCTCTCTACTGATTCTCTCGGATTCACAGATTCTAATCAAGCTATTGAATACAAGAGGGAGGAAGTTGGAGATCGCCGGCCTCCTTAATGATATTTATCTTCTATCTAATGCTTTTAATGCTATCCAGTTTAAGTTTATCCCTACAGAATACAATGATAGAGCTGACTCAGTAGCCAAACAAGCTCTCTATATAATGTCTTAAGTTTTTTAAACTTATTAAATGAAACTGTTTCACAAAAAAAAGAAGATAAAACGGTTTACACACGACATAGAAAAGGATAAATAGCAACCTTATGTTGAATGTGGTGTGTAAGTTGTTTGCACACCACATAGAAAAGTTACTATTAAACGAAAGATCATTGCTATTAGTTTGTCATTTCTCTCATTTGAAGCCGTGCTGTTAACCTATCATTTCGTTTCATTGCCATTATCTTGTCAGTTTGAAGGGTAACGCTGGTATTTTAAAATAATGGAACTATTCACACAAATTTATTTTTCAAAGTTACTGATTTTACAATGTCCCTTCAAAACGATGCATAAAAGCGAAATAACTCTATAAAAAGAGTATAGAAAAAGGGTGAAAAGCCAACGTTCTTGTTGTAATGGCTGAAAAGCCAAGTATCTTATCAACATGACAACATGAACATGCATATTAAAGCCAAACGAAAACAATATACAAAACACGTCCACATGGGTTTCTAGTATTATCTTATCTAAAAATTGTGTTTTCCAATGGAGCTTTAATATTACATAAGTTTCTAGAATTATCTTGTCTACAATTTGTGTTTTCCAACGGAGCTTTAACTATATTTCTTCTATGTAAAAAATAAAAAAAATTCTATGTAATCTTTTAAGCCGATCTCCGTCGAGGTCGAACTACATTTGTCTAAAACTGCCGGTAAGAATTCAGCATACTATTTATTCTATATCAATACACCAATATTTTATATTTTCAAAAAATTTGATTGATTACCTCCGTCTGAACTGCAATCTCTAAGAGAAACATTTGTGATCATATGTTTGAAATTCCAACACGCGACCGAAAAATACCTAACGAATAACTAAATAATCAAAACAAATCAAAGAAATCTTTTATAAATTGTTTAATATATTTTAAATATCTTTATCTTCAAAATATTAAAACTAAAATTATTAAAACAATTTTAATAAATTTAAATAATATAAATATTTTACTGTAAACATAGCTATATAAATTATTATTAACTATTTATTAAATGCATAAAACTATAATAATAATTTAATTGCATAATTAGGCCTGTAAAAATAAAAATAAAAATAAAAATGTGTTATTTTCTTTGTTTGTTAAATTAGGAAACTACCACTTGTAAGAAAACTATCTTTATTTTTAATATCTTTAAAAGACATTTTCTTTTTCTTTTTCTATTTTTCTCAAATTTTATTTCTATTTTTCTCAAATTTTATTTTTAGCAAAGCTCTTAACATTTATATAATAAAAAAAAAGAGAAAGATTAAAAGATATAAAAGAGAGAGACAATCTCTCATATGAAAGACTAACAATTTTTTTTAGAGATTCATTTGAATGTTGAACTTTTAATGGTCTAAATTTCTATTTTAAATTTGTGTATTGAGTTTTAAATTATAATAATATTAGATTATGAGAAATTCATTTTGATTTTTTCCAGTGTTCATACTCTAACATCCTTGAATTTTGTTTTCTTTAAAATGAATATTGAAAAAAATAATTAAAGCTGGATTTAGTAGACTTTTAAAAATAAATTAACTAAAAAATATTCATGAAAAATTAATGAAAATGTATTAATAAATTTATTTTTAAATTGTTATTTTTATTTCAAAATTTTAATTGATATATTTGCATTCTGATCAACAATAAAAAAAATAGTAAGCAGAAAATTTGTATTTGTAATAAACTTTTTTAAAAATAAATTATTTTAAAAAATTTAACAAAGTAATAGTAATAAAAATAATTATCATATAAGACAATAAGCTATTAAAATGAGACAGAAATGGAGAAAATGGCAATGATTTATTTTGATAATTAATTCACATCCTCTTATTCTATAGAAATGGAGAAAATGGCAATGAAACTAAGAAAATAAATTTAAAATCATATTCATGATGTACATAGAAAAAGCTCTGGATTCAGATTGAATAACAACTTTATTTTTAACATTCATGGCATATTATGAAGACGTACATACTCGATAGGGTGAATACTTTCGGGACAGGAAATATGGATGACAGACTGAACATAACAAATATTTGTTTGAAATCTGAAACAACACAACCTGGATGAAAAAAATAAAACCAATAACAAATTTTGAGAGGAAGACTTCCAGAGAAGTCTAAGTCATTTGTGGGTCATTTTTGCAACCTATAACAACCTTCAGTATGGGTCATTTTTGCAATGATAATTTTACAAAGGAAGAGTTCCAGAGAATACTCAATAGAAGATTTTTATGAAAATTTTCTTTGTAAATATTGGCTTATTTTTGTTTTTGAAAAAATATCGAAAAAAACACAAGTTTTCTAGGATAAACAAGTTAGTTTTGCAACTGGACGAATTGTGTCAGAAATTTGACATTTTCTAGAAGACTTACATGGAAGTCTTCCACCAAAAGAATAAAACTTAAATTTTTTATTTTTTTAGAAAATTTTCATGTAAGTCGTCTCAGGTTACTTTTGCAATTTAAAATTTTTTTTAAATATTTAGTTTTAACTAAAAGACTTATATGTAAGTCTTCTTGCAGACGTCTTACACGAAAGTCTTCCGTGATAACCAAGGTTTGAACATAGTCTCGGAATAAAATTTTGGAAGATTTCCGTGTAAGTCTTCTCGTAGAAGACTTACACGTAAGTCGTCTAGTTAAAATTAAATATTTATATATTTTTTTTAAATTACAAAAGTAACTTGAGACCGGCAGTTAGAATACTTCCCCCGAAAGTTGGAAAGACTTACAGGAAAGTCTTTTGACGGAACAATTCCGTGTAAGTCTTCTATAGAAAGTCAAATTTCTACATAATCCGGTCAATTGCAAAACGAACCTGTTTATGTAGAAAGTCAAAGGTTAGTTTAATACCCGTTCAATTGCAAATATCCGGGTAAAGGTGTAGAACCCATTCTGGTATTTCTGTACTTTGGGTTCATATTTGCAAATCACAAAGAGTCAAGAGAGACCAAAGAAGAAATTTTTTTAAAAATTTTTAATCAAGTAAATGTATGGTAGTTAAATTTATAACAAAAAAAGATAAGGAATTTCATCATCAAATCAATAGCAAATGAATATGCCAAATTATGTTATGTCTTGTTATTTCATTTTATTATTTTTTATTATTCTACTTTATGTATTTATTTACTTTTTATCTCAAGTTATAAAATATATTAAACAAAAATAATTGTCATAATAAACTATATATAAAATTCTCTATCTTTTAGGATCCATGTTCATATATATATTATATATATATTAATGTTTAAACAAAATGTGGACGTGGACACCAAAGCGTGGATAACAGAATTATAAATTAGTTGTGGACATAAACATCTTAACAGAATTATAAACTAGTTGTGGATATGGACAATATTCCTTCGATTCCATTCATTATCTCGGGATCTAAATTCAACTCTTATCAAAATTACATCCATCCACATCATGACAAAGCGCAAATTTCTTAGATCAGAAATCTCTGACATGCAAGATCTATTACTCTCCGACAAAAAGTAAAGCTTCTTCGATTTTTCTCTCCGCTCATACTCACTATATCATCTCTTTCTCATATTGATTTAAGTTTAATTGCAAATAATTTATCAACTGAGCTGAAGAAACCAAGTGTTTGTATTGAAAATAATAGAGTCTGTGTCCACGTTCTATGGTATAATTTTAGTAACATGAGTCTATGTCCACGTATTGTTGTATAGTTTTATGGAATCAAAACATAGAGTTTGTCCATATCATCTAATATAAACACATTAACATCATATATCTACACATTACTCATCACTCGTCCACAAATAACTCATCCACAAGTGTCATTTCTATTAAAGGCAAAATCGTCCACAGTCTGTTATGTCATATGTAAAATATGTTTTTAGGTATAATAGAAAATCAAAAAATATTTTTTAGTGTAATCAACTCAAAATTTGTTAGAAAGATGAGAGCGAGAAAAAAAGTTTTAAGAAGAAAAAAAACTAGGGCAGACTCGCTTTTGACTTCAACTAAAGTCGGTTTCGTTGTTCTGAAAAGGATACCCGTCCTAATTCGATACATATGTCATCTGATCAGGATATATTTGACCCACCGTTAAGATCTCGATACAAACTTTTTAAATTTCTGCCCGAACTGTTATAACCAGAAAATTAAAATGAAATATTCTATAGAAAAGGGTCATATAAAAAAAACAAACAAAATTAATAAACAAAACAAATGGTTGGAAAAGAAAACATACAATAAATAAAAGCACCACCTCCAAAACAGCCATTAGCATAAAAGTAGTATAAAAAGACTATTCTGATATGCAGCCAAGTCACTAAAAAGTTGATAACAAGGTTTGGTTTTAAAAATATATCAACTATTTTAACCACATCTTCACGGTCATGACACAAAAATTGGGTATATGCAGTTTTTTCACTAACTCTACCATTTTCATTAATAAAATCAATACTTTAGGTTTTCAAGTAAATAATCCTATGATTCACTACAAATTCTTACACTCACAAACATGGTAGGATCCAGGCAGTCCAATGAAAAATTTGCCTTGATCTCCAAAAACTTTTACAAAATTTTTGCATAAGAATAGATCCCAATAATGAAAAAAAATTTACTCAGATTTTTAAGATATCTTTCAATCCCCCAAAATCTTAATCCAGCCAGTCGTGAATGATTAAAACAAAAATCATGATAGTATTAAAACTTAGATTTTTTTGTTTTGCCCATTATCACAGTATTTGATCGGAAAGAAAACAACTAATTATATCTATTCATGATATATTTCACTTACTAATATACTTGTTCTTTTACCAAAACTATTGTAAATCTTAAGATTACAAAATTTATTTTGAGTACATAAAGATATTTTGTTCAAGCGATGCGTAATAATCCAAAGAAATAGTATGTAATTTAGTTAGCTTTAATTTTAGTTTTGTGCATTTAAAAGAAAAAAACATAATTTTCAAAATGATTTCAACAGTAAATTAACACTAATAAACGGCTATATATTATGTTATATTTGAAAAAATACTTTTTAATACTATTTTATTATATTTAAGATAAATTTTATTTCTATTCTCACAATGATTTTTCACCTATTTAATGAAGAGAAACACAACTTCAATTCTACTGTAACATCTTAGGTTGAGTCTAAAAAAAATCCATTTGTTAGAGATTTTAGAAAGAGAAACCTAATTAGTTCCCATTCTATCCCTTATATATTAAAAGAGAAGCATTGTAATAAATGCATTCACATTATAATAGACACGTGGCAGCCTCGCAATGATTTGATAATAAATATGCTAACGCGTTCACACTATAGTCATAAATGTGTTCACACTATGTACTTTGTGATTTTTTTAATATAAAACTCACATACATAGTTCCAATAAAACCCTGGATTTTTCGGTTCGAATAAAAATAAATAACGAATCAAAAGCCAAACTATATATATATATTATTTTTATTGTTTACAGATAAAATTGAGCAAAATATTCATAAATTTTGATTCGATTTGTTATCCGTTTTGATTTGAACCAAAAAATCTTGATATTTGAAACTTTACGAAACAAATCAAATACTAAAATACAATATCCAAAAAAGAAGCAAATCACTAATACCAATATTTTTAGGAACATATATCTAATTCGTTATGTTATATGCATATATATACATATATGAAAAGAATTATATATATTATACTTTATATCAGTTTTACAATATAAATTTATTATATTAGGTACTAAAATTAAAAGGTTATATAATGTTTTATTTTTGTAATAAAATGTTATTATTAAATTATTTTTAAAATTTTATTTTATTTACGAATCAAATCGGATATTCTTTAAAATTCTAAAACATTTCGGATATCGGAGTCACCGAATATCTAGGTGGCTAAAGATCGAATTGACAAGAATGCTTCCAAATATCCAGATACTTGATATGTGTTCACCCCTATTTACGAATATAATTTTATTTTCTTTTGATGAAAAAATGACTAATGTCAAGGTCTTTTTTATTTTAAATAAATTTTAATTTTATCTTTCATGTATTATTCTGAACAAAAATATCATTTAATATTAATTAACAATATCTTTATATATTTTTTAACTATTTTTATATACTTTTTACATAAACATACATGTGCACCTTGATGTGAGCATCTTATAACTAAGTATGCACTTTTTGAAAGTTGAAATATTTTTTCTTAATGTTTCTTTTACTACCGACCAAATTGTAGTGAAATGATTTGTCTTAATAATTTTCTTTTCTTTATCTTAAACTATTATCTGTTTAAAAACTATAATATGAAACTATTGGTTCGACATGACAACTATCTAAACTTCATAATATGAAAATAAACATATAATATTAATTTTAGGTTTTTATCCGAAAAAACCAAAAAATCAAATGTTTTAACCGAATAAACTAAAATGAATATTAATTTAAAATAATAGTTATATTTTAGAAGATTAAAAACAAAAAAACGTAAAACCTAACCAATATCCAGATTAAACAGATTTATTGTCTTTTTTATTAAAAATAACGAAACTAATAATCACATCCCGCGCAAGGCGCGGGTTATTACCTAGTTTCTTATTAAAGGAAAAAACCTCGTGGGATAAAGAAACAAGGAGACTAAATGAACTTCTGTCAAAACAAAATCCCGCCTGCCTCCTTTACGCCGTCAACTTGCTCCACTGCAGAACACCCGCCTCCGTCATCTCCTGTCACCGACTGTTGTCTCTAGAGTCCAAGTCATCGATACCAGGACCCTAGTCTCCGCCTTCTCGAGTTTCCTGACTTTAACCACATACAATCTCATCATGTCATTCCGAGTCATGGTATAAGTGACTATCATGACCGCATGGCATACCGTGCTAGAACGGGCCAATGGGTGCATCATATCAGTATGAAGTGCTAGAACGGGCCAATGGGCGCATCATATCTCTGCCACCTCGGCCTTGTTCAAGGCCGTACGCGCTTCCGTACAACTCGCCTTAAGAGCTTCGGTTACAAGGTGAAGTCCCTACAAAATATTTTCGGAGTTAACAAAGTCTTTAAAGATATATATATATAACGCTAAAAAATTTACGAAGACAAAAACTAACTCCATTGCACATCCTATACACCTTCAACTAAACGGAATCACCTACATTCGAGGGCATCCCGAAGTTGAAAAAGCTGTTGAGATCGAGAGCGAAGTCGTTGAATCCTGGCGGATCAGTTTGATCAGCGCCACTCCCGCTGGCCTGGCCATCAAGGAAGTTACGGAATAACTCATCCGACGGATACTCCAGCCCATTGACAACACCATTGTCAGTCTTCCACATCCATCTGCTTGTTCTTATGAGATCTTGACCTCTCCCTTTCACAAGGAATGTCAATGTCATAGGGAACAAACTCCTTCATATCCGTTTCCGACTCCCCTTCAAACGGAAAATCAGGCTGAAGTCAGGAGCAATTGTAAGCCACTGCATGACGAACTCGTTCCGGGGGAAAGTGGCCCCAAAAGTATGGTCCACCTCGGAGAATGTATCTGACGATGAGTAGATCCTTGGGAAACGGAGGAAGGATGTTGGTCTCTGCAAAAGAAAGAAGAAAATGGATACGAAGTTAGATGTTTTCTAAACAATCATTGTAACACCCCCGATCCGGAATAAATAAAAGTTAATTAGTTTGCCATGCACCAATCAAACAAGAACATGCACGACGAACTAAAGAACTCTAACCAGATCTAAGATACTACTACCACGTGCCCGAACATTTGATCTGAGGTTCCCAGATCAGATCCGAAATCCTAAGATCATATGTCCAAGAACGGGTTTCCTAACGATTCCAAGTTAAGGCTTTGCAACCCGAGTTTGAAACCGTTAGTTAGTTCGTCCCGGACTAGGACTAGTATCATATGGAATCCAAGCATTTCACAAACCTTTTCTTATTCATATACTTTAAGTTCAACCACATCAAAACTTTATACATGCTCGGCCGAAGTTCAAAACCATATCTTACATATTACAAAACGTACATGTTTGCAAAAGGTAGCAAATCTACACCTACAGCTTTGTGCTCCTCCGATCCCAAATGGAACCTACTACTACGGGTTACCTGCAAAACAAAGAGTCTAATGAGCAACTATTTTGCTCAGTGAGTCGGGTTTCCTAACAATTATTTATCCCCCCATTATGCATCAAACATTAAGCAACAAGGATCAATTATATTAAGAAATATGCAATGCAAAAATAGAGCAATCATGTAAACAAGCATCCACTCTTCACGAGTGGTTAGATCATTATCGATCATCGAGGACTGCCTCTCGCCATTGGTTCCTATCTCGATACGAAGTCCATAACACATCCCTTCTTGCGTCCATTGACTCTAAACACAAAGTCTAAAAAGCCGATGGCCCGGATAACACACTTGCCGCATCGTCATGCAGCTACACGGTCGAGGGTAGCTAACCCTATCACACGTGTCTTCGCGTCCTGCCCGGAACTAATTTTGGTAAGGCTCCGGACAAGGCACGGGCCTCGAGTGGATACCAATGACTCTCACAACACTCCACCCGAGTGTCGGACTCTCACGGATCAAGTCCGTGGATTTACGGGTTTCCCCGTTAAGATATGATCAAACATGTTATATTATCTGAGCTGAGGCCCAAACAATATAATGCAATGACATAAGTATATGCAACACAACATCAATGTATCACAATCATGTTATACCCCTCGAGCCGAAGCCCGACGATATAACTCAATATCTTTCACAAACATCAATCATTATCATATCATTATAAATCTAAACGTGCAACCTAGCAATGCATCAACCAATACTCTTGTTTTGCAGGCGCTAGTCGCACACACAACAATCATAACCCATAACCGAGACTCACCTCAACACTTAGATGAAAGTTTTGGACTGGAAACGCTTCTATCTCGCGGTCGGCTTCACTTTAAACTTTTATCGGAAAGCTCTAGAACTTTAGAAATCTAAATATAGGAAGGGTAGGGTAAGAAAGGCTATCCAAGTTCTAACTAAAAAAATAAAAACAAAATTTAAATAAAAAGAAAGCTAAAGACAAAAACATTTTACCTTAGGGTTTCGACTTTTTTTGAGCTACTATGGTTAGGGTTCTAAGCATGAGAAATAACTAAGGGGATGGTCTGCTATTTATAGGCTGGAGAATGAGCTCATGGGAGGGTTTTGGTCGTGCATAGCAAGCAGGATGTGTCCTGGGTGCCCCATGCAACCAATTGGAGAGAGATTGGTGTGCAGCCACAAATCTGTCCAATTAAAACAAGTTTTGTGGCCAGCCACCAATTCAACCAATAGGACATAAGCAAGAGCTGCTTGGAGGATTCTCCAGTAAAGGAGTAACAAATGTCTAGCTGCTTAAGGAGGTAGACAAGCAGCTGCATCCTCCCGAAGCTTCCGGATATGCTTAACACATCGTAGATGAGCCCGAATGGGCCATATTTAAATCCCGAACATGTTATAAGCTTATCCGAGCTGGCGGAAATGTTTCTCCTTGACAAAAACCTAGATTTCTTAGACCAATACATTTCTAAAATAACTCTAAGATCATTCCTATCTTAAGGCCTTATAATAAATTTTCGATTAATTTTCTCGTCCGACTAGGACGTTCTAGGCCGAACCGCGAGCATTTTCAATCCACTAAACTTCCTGAAGAATTTATTTCTTCAGATGGAAAACTATTCTAAGACTTTCTAAATTTTTCTCATGTACCTTGGGATCCACAACATCCACGGGAAAAGATCAATCCGACTTCCACTTACTTGAGTAATTTTCTCGGCTGTTACAAGATTTTTCCTTGCCTGCGTTTTACTCTTTAAAGAGGGTTATTACAATCATCCGGTTAAGATACCCTTTTGACCCCATTGACTCTGAAAGAATGGGATGCAGCTCTCCTTGACGGATGCACTGTCAATGCGCACAAAGAAATAGTGTTTCCGAAACGAATGCGCGTTGGAAGCGAATCCCTTGATTATCCCCATACGCGGCCTAGGGGCCAAATGGCACATTCGCGACTTCGGAACTGCCACTGGCACCAACAGAGTTTTGAGATAGTCGGCATTAAGAGTCATGCCCCGCTCATAGCTCAGAACCAAGATTCTAACAAGGTGCTGCAAATCAGTAAACATAAGTTGACTTATCGACAGTCCAATCGATTAAGGACTTGAACGATTAACTTCGGGATGAGGAACCACAAGCGGCATCGCAGCAAGGGAGCTTCATAACATGTGAAGTAACCATCCAGAGGAGCGTCAGCGTGTTCCCCAAGTCGAAATTCCACCGAGTCTGGAACATGGCAGAAGCGTCGAACGATTTCGAGGTACGAAGGGTGGCTATAGCCCGGACAGCCAGCGACTCTATCATTATTTAGCTTAAGATCTTGCCACGAATCGGGTTGGGGAATCACGTGGCCACACGTAATCATCCAGTACACGTCGGCTTTTTTAGGATCAACCGAATGCGCCACTAACTCGGTCTTTATGACGGTTTGGCCATCTGAAGTTTCAAGGCTCTTAGGATCGAAGCAGGAAGGCAAAACATGGTCTGAAACTTGCGGGCTGGGGGGGGGGAGGGCTAACTGTTATGGTCAAAATCGGTAACCTCAAAATCAATGTCGGAAAGTTCTCGAGAAACCTTTCAAAAAGGAAAATAAGAATACGGAAAACTAAAAGTTTGTATTCTTAAGACTATTACTCGACAAGGGACCATTTAAACCATCTAACGAACAATTCCCAAGCATCGGAACTACCAAACCAGCACCGCCGATCCTTCGGAGAAGTTGGATTAGCCAAGGCCAACTCAGCCAACGGCGAGTTGGACCGATCGATCTAACTCGCCGTTCTGCGAATTGGGCGAGCTTCATCCAACTCGCCCAACGGCGACGTTGATCGGACAATCCAACTCGCTGTTGGGCGAGCTGAATGATCCGTCTCCAACTCGCCCAACGGTGACTTGGATCAGTCTTGTCCAGCTTCGCCTTCGCCGAGTTGGATCAGTCCAGAACCATGCATTCTCGTTTTCGGAACTCCGCCCTTCGGGTCTCGGTCGGACTGTCTCTTGTTTCGTCTTGATTGGAGTTACCGTTGAAACTTTACAGGGAAAAAAAGACAAAGGCTTATTTTCTCGTATAAGTTCAGATGGATCGTATAAAGTTATATCACTCAAATTACCCTATAAGTTATTTGTACTCTCTCAAATAAGAGGTTTAATTGTAGTACTTAGGGATCGAATTCAAAGGGAGCTAAAACACTCAATAGATCTATCTAGTTATATAGTTAAGCTAGGTTAAATGGTTTAAATGTAAATAAGCAGTGGTGAACAAGTAATTGTTCAGTTGATTGATTGGGTTTTAAGGATTGATATGGGAGACGTTAGACTTAGGGTTTCTATTCAGACAATCAGAATTATAAAGATATAGACTGCTAAGTATATATGGATATTCTTGAACTCAAACAATTAGAATAGTCAATTACCTTCCGTATATTTAGATGATCTATCGACGGATCTAGGACCTCAATTGTTGCTTGTTGGTCTTGAGAAAGTGTTGATCGATACACCTTTCAGCCTGTCGATCGATGCAATTAGTGAGTTGTCGATCAACGTTCCTTCCAGGGAGCGTTACGAACAGTCTAGTCCCTAATATCTAAAGACAAGGTTCTAGTTAAATATTCTAGAACACATGCATTAAGAACAGTCTAGTTGATTAATATCCTGACACTTAGTAAATTCTATATTTTGGACTAATTCCTCATGATTATATGAACCATAAATCTAACAAGATGAACTACTCAGATATGGCTAAGCAATTCATAACAATAAAATAAATAGATTGCATAAATAAGATAAGAATAAATAAACTGGAGTTCCATGGATTCCAACGATCCAGGCTAACAATTCAGGCTATGAAGTAGAGGTATGGGAAGATCCATGGATTCCAACGATCCCAGCGAGACCAGCTCTCCCTATAGCGCTGGTAATGCATCCTAATATGAGAGTTAGTGATTTCATTGATCCGGAAACGAAAGAGTGGGATGTTGGTCTTTTGGAGAGGTATGTCAATCCAGAGGACATACCACTTATAAGGAGTTTGGCCACAAATTCAGCACATCGTCGTGATACATTCTGTTGGAATTACACAAGGAATGGCCAATACACGGTTAAATCTGGATATTGGGTGGCTCAGAATGTGTTAATGACAGAGGGGGAAAAGGAAGTCCTAGAACCGAGTATCACAAAGCTTCAAGCCTTTGCTTGGAAGATAAAAGCACCTTCGAAGATATGTCATCTTATATGGCAGCTGTTAACTGGCTATGTGGCAGTAACGAGGAATTTAGAAAGACGTAATATGAGATGTGATAACTACTGCCCAAGATGTGGAGAGCTAGAAGAATCTGTAACACATGCTATTTTCGAGTGTCCGCCAGCTCTACAAGTCTGGACCTTATCATCAACTCCGTCAAGCCCAGGTCTATTTCCAGTAACAAGTATTTACGCAAATATGGACTACCTATTTTGGAGGAAAAACAGCATTATCGAGCCAGAGCAGGACAGGGATCCTTATCCCTGGATAATTTGGTACATTTGGAAGGCTAGGAACGATAAACTTTTCAGGGGAATAGACAGAGATCCTTTGGAGCTGGTTCGACATGCAGAGAGTGAATGTCAAGCCTGGTTCAATTCGAATGAAGTGGCACGAACCGTGGTACAAAAAGGCCTTCCTGAGGAGCCCCAAGTCATAAGCTTGGGTAATATTTGCTTGCTAGATGGATCTTGGACAGCCTCGGCTCAGTATAGTGGATGTGGATGGGTTTGGTTGGACAGTGGAGGAAACATTCAATTGTTGGGGACAAGAAATTTCAATCGACGGGAATCAGCTCTGCATTCGGAAGTTGAAGCTCTGCGGTGGGCAATGGAGAACATGCTTCAACACTCAACTTGCCAGAATTTTGGGACAGATTGCAAGGAGCTGATAGCGATGATAAAGGATCCTCATGCCTGGCCTAGCTTTGCGACAGAATTGGAAAGGATAGAGACGCTGCTGATTTGCTTTCCGAACTTCGACATCATTCATGTTCCACGAGCGCGCAATCAGTTTTCAGATTTTTTAGTTAAGACTGCTAGATCCTTCCATAGGAAGTTACATTTTATTGGTTGTTCTGTTCCGGTCTGGTTACCCAGTCCACCTCAAGTTTGAGTACTAGAATGGCCGTTTGACGTCAAAAAAAATAAAAATAAACTGGAGTTCCAACCACAAAGCTCTAAATGAGTTCTTGGATCTTCTCTCTAAACCTAAAACTCTAAGTATTTTTATGTGTGAAAAGTAGAAAGTATGAAAGCGTGTGTTGCCTAGAACAATGGCAAAGCACATATATATTATGTTAAAAGTCGTCAGTAGTAATCTGGTAATTCTTGTGGGACTTCGCCGTCGATCGACACCACAGAGTGTGTGTCGATCGACACCACAGAGTGTGTGTCGATCAATTGTTGCTTTCGCCCATCAATCGATAGTCATGGTCAGATGTCAACTTCGGGTCTTTGTCATTTTATCTCCAAAATACACCAAAAGCACCACTTTCCTCCAAATCACTCCAAGACCTGAAAACATACTAGAAAGACTCCAAAACAATTATAATGTATTTAAAAAGACCTATATACCGTGGCTAAAAGTGGGTAAAATCTATGGTATATCAACACCCCCAGACATACTCTTTTGCTTGTCCTCATGCAAAACAAGAAGCAGTCTCTCTGGAAGCGGTTTGAAAACAGCAGAGACTCACATGATTTAAGAATTTACAATCATCACCTCAACAATATTGCAACCACATCAAATCAATCTTAACTTACAAGTCCTATATATGCAATTTCCTAGCTTAGCGACCAATTCCATTCATCCATTAACTTAACTAATCATGTTTGACTAACCCCTCTACTGACGTCATTTAATTCATATAAATAAAAGGTGTAAGCTTTACCTTGGGAGTATTGATAGACCATGGATTTAACTCATTTTCATCCATGGTATATAAGTGTTTTACTATCTATATATTATATATTCTATCATATTAGGTATGTTTTAAGGTTCAGAAGTATCTTGGAGTAAAGTGATGATTATAGAGCATTTAGGAGCTTAAAAGAGATTGCATCCGAGCTGACCATTAGAGATCGATACGAAGAAGAAGTAATCGATCGATGTACATCCTGTACCATCGATCGATGTTGAGACGCGGAACGCACAACTTGGTTCCAGCCGACTTTAAACCCAAGGCTTCACCAAATTACAAGATTATCCCTGACGAGTTTTTAACCTAATAGTTATAAACTTGCCTAAGTGCTATGAGGAAAAGGGAGCTTTAGCCACCATTGTATTTTTACTTTCAGTAGGAGATAAAATCATAGAGAGATTTGTGATTGGAACTCCATTGATTCATCTATTCTATTCTATGCAGCTTTTATCTATATTTTGTGTCATGAATTGCTTAGCTATGTCTGAGTAGTTTACTTGTTAGATTTCGGGTTCAAATAGGTTAGAGGGATTAGCCCCAACTATAGATTTGCTAAGTTGTGATATTCATTGATTGATTGTTCTTAATGCTTGTTTTAGCCTTGCTAACTAGAGCATGAACCTAGGAATTTTCATGTGTCAAGCATCCTTGATCAACCTGTCCTGAATCTAATCTGTCATGCTAGGACTACTAGAGAGAGAATTATCAACCCACCCTAGGGCTTAGCTAGAAGCATCGATCTGACAATCGATCGATATTTGTGAAAGGTGTATCGATCGATATCCCTATAGGATCATTGATCGACACTTTCTTGTGATCAAAAGACGACAGTTGATATCCAAGATCTAGTTAGTTAACCAGTGAAACATTGCTATCGCTGATCACTGTGATTAAGGAATTGAGCTCTAATATATCATGCATGCAACTGTTAGGCATCTATAGGATTATAATCTCCAACACCTGAATATAAACCCTGCATCTAATATCCTCCAATAAAATTACACCCCCCAATTATCTTGTTAGTCGAGCAATAGACTTGCTCAATTAGGATTGCAATTTACTTTTATATCCATAAAATAACAAACACTTAGAATTAATAATTTGACTAGATTTAATAGGTTCTCTAGCTCCTTGTGGATTCGATCCCTAAGTACTGCAACTGAACCTCTTATTTGAGAGAGTAATTCACTCCTTAGGATAATTTGAGTGGTATCAAATTTGGCGCCGTTGCCGGGGAGCTTTGATCGCCATTAGATTTAGTGTTATTGATTCTTATTCTTTTCTCTACCCCCATTCTGACAAAAATTTTTTTTGTCTTTTCAGGTGCTTGCCCAACAGTACCAGAAACAACAAGAACAAACACATGCTATTCTCAGAAGATCCTGCTCACTTGGAACGCACGTTCCGCAAAGACCAACGTTCCACATCGATCGACGTAGCAGCTTTCACGTCGACTGATTCTCGCACCCAACCGTTGACCAACACCCGACCTTCATCGTCGACCAATCTACATCGTTCGACATCAATCGATATTACACCGCGTACATCGATCGAATCATCAGTCGTGAAACATGGTTGCGATTATTATTCTCAGACAGGACGAGAATGGAAACCTGTATGACCAGGATGGTCATCTGCGTAATGCAACATATCAGAAACTAGACGCTCAGAGGAATGTAATCCCTGATACTGATGCTACATGAGCTGCTCAACCTGTAGAAGAGGCTGTTCAACCAAAGGCACTGGCTGACTACAATTGTCTAGATGAGTACTACGCCAACATATCAGCTAGTCGCAGATACCCTACTCTAGGTTACCGCACGAACATCCTATGGACCATCTAGAGAGGTTTGAGGATCTTATCGCTGCTATTCATATGGATGGAGTCCCCGAGGACTACCTATTGTGCAAGCTCTTCAAGTATACTCTGACTGGAGAAGCGATGCACTAGCTTAAGCAGCTATCCACATGATCTCTAACATCCTGGGCCGACATCAAGAATGCTTTCTTGCAAAACTTCTTTGATGAGGCACGCGCTGAATACTTGAGGAGCAAAATTGCTACATTCGCTTAGAAAACTGGAGAGTCTTTCAAAGATGCGTGGATCAGATTCAAGTTCTTCCAACGAGACTGTCCACACCACGGATTCAACGAGGTGAAACTGCTGAGCAATTTCTTCAGAGGTATCGCCTTGAGGTATCAGATGGCTCTTGGTACAGCTAGCGAGGGGAACTTCAACACCAGGAATCCGGTGGAAGCTGTGACACTAATAGAAAATCTAGCAAACAGCAGCAGCACCAAGAACACTGACTTTGAGAGGAAGAAGTGTGTTGCATCCCTAAGGAAGGAGCAGATGGACGAAGTTAGAGAAAAGTTAGATGTGGTTCATGAGCTTTTTAGGAAGCAAGTCTGCTCAGCTGAAGGAGAAGAGGCTGTAGACAATGGAAGGAGAAGAAGATGTGAACTACATTGGAGGTACTCGATTTCAGAGGTCTGGAAACCAGGGTGGAAACATAAACTTCTATGGCAATGGTCAGAGGAGTAACCAGAGTTCACAGTTCCAGAAACCTTTCAGCAACAACAGCAGAGGCTATGGAAACTCATTCTACCAGAATCTACCACCACAGACTCAGGAAAGCAAGATTGAAGCAATGTTTGACAGAGTTCTGGAAGGATAGCAACAACTCACTGTGGATTTCAATGGGAAGATAGATTCAGCCTATAACAGTCTAAACACAAGGATTGAGACCTTAGGGACTCAGGTGAGGAAGCTTAAAATGCAACTGGTTCAGACTGGAGACACTGTAAAGAGGCAAGAAGCCTTGGCGAGATATGCAGGAGTTGAGAAAGCAAAACACCACGTAAATGCCATCATAAATGATGATTTCTGGCAAGTGGTGAAGCATGAGAACCTTGGAGAAGGAGACTTCTAAGTTGAAAGCTCCATGAGTTTCGGCGGATCACATTGGTGTCAACCGATGTCAATGGATACACATCGATCGATAGACCATGACGAAGATCGATCGACAGATTACTCTAAACATCGATCGACGTCATCTGCTAAATCAACTGCGGAGTGTAGTGAAGTTCGAATCATGACTCATGAGGAATTCGAAGAAGAACATCCTCACCCACCCTCCCCTTTCTACGTCAAAATCGATCGACTGCATGAGCCAGCAATCGACCGACAAAGAGAGACTGATATCGATCAACCCCCCCTCACCTCCCATCGATCGACGGGCACCTCTCACCTACCGAGTGCGGTTACCATCTATTGATAGTGATGGAATCAACGCACTGAGACCACCACCTAAACCTTTAGCACACCCACCAGAACCTACAACCAACCCTTCAGATACTACACCAGACCTATGTAAGTTGATGAGGCAACTAAAGGAAGAAGGTTAAGGAAAAGGAAGGAGAAGATTCCTAAGAACCTTAAGAGAGAAGCTAATGAGAAGAAGATGGATGGTTTCACTAAGAGAGTCCTCAGAATTCCAATGGAGAAACCTTTTGATGAAGTTTATTTCACACACCGGTTGTGGATGTTCTTCAGAGAGACTAAGGAGACTGAGAAGGACATTAGGAGAATGTTTCATCATGTCAGGGAAATGATGAAACTAAGGATCACATTGAAGAAGAAGTGTGATCCTTGGAAGTTTGCAATACCATGTGTGGTGAAAGGTATTAAATTTCCCCATGCACTTTGTAACACAGGAGCATTAGTCAGCATACTACCTAAGGTTATGGCAGACCAGCTGGGTCTGAAAATAGAGCCCTCATCAGAATCTTTCACCTTCGTGGACTTTTCAGAAAGAAGCTCAGGAGGCATCATAAGAGACCTTGAGGTACAGATTGGTAATGCCCTTGTCCTAGTAGATTTTCATGTTCTGGACATCAAGCTTAACTGGAACTCTTCACTTCTGTTTGGAAGAGCTTTCCTGGCTACAGTAGGAGCTGTATGTGACATGAACACCAACAGATTGTGTCTGACACTGATAGATCCAGACGTCCACTATGACCCAGTTCGAGTTGTGAGATAACAGGTCAACCTCGTGGAGATTGGAAATGATCTTGGCTACATTGCAGCATGCCATTGTGGAGCAGAGTACAAAACAGAGTACTCAGAATAGATCGACACTCACACTGCGTCATCGATCGATTCCAATGTGTCACCGACGACCGATGAACGCTATCCCATGTCGCTTCACGAGAAGCAACCGGTAGACCACTTCACATTACCAGATCAGTGTTATCAAGGCTTTGCCTTTCAACAATCCAACAAGAGAGGACGAGATAACTATTCCATAGGCAGTTGGGCAGAAAGTGGATTCCATGAAAGTTTTGCAGTGAGATTGTAATTCCTTCATCCAATGAGGATCATACTGAGGAGTATGATGAGAATTACTGGAAGGAAAGAGCTATAGAGATTGCTATGCAGGATGACAGATATTCAAGCCATTCCTTCAACAACACGTCTCCACCATCGATCGATAAGGTCTACTCAGCATCGGTCAATACCCACCCTCATCCAGCAAAACAATCTTATGCATCGATCGATACCCCACCTGATACATCTATCGATATTAAAGCCGCCGCCCTTGAAAAGGAAAAAGGGAATATTCCAATTCCAAGTAGGTCTACCAATACCTATATAAGGAGTTTAGCATCCCAGATTACTTCTCACGACACAGAAGCAGAAAAGATGAACGTTCACACAAACCTATCAGAAGGAACATCCAGGAAGAGCATTCAATCCAAAAACCCTAATTCAGCAGACAAATGTTTACCCTCGATCGATACCCCAGTATCAACATTGATCGATTCTCATTCTAAACCTAAACTTTCTTTATTTACTAAGAAGAATATGCGTATTGATTACGATTTTCTAACTCCTGATGAATTTGGTATTTTCAGGGACTCAGATGGCCAAGCAAGAGCTATGGATGGAAGGATTCTACAAGTATCCGGAGAGGACATAGCAGATATTCTTCAGCTGGCCAATGGACCAGACAACTTGTTTATGCAGCAACGCAACATTCCAGACAACATTCCAGCTGTTCCAGTCGAATATCCAAGGGCCAACACAACATAAATTGGTTCACACCAATCGTGCAGACCAGTTGGCCAAGCATCGATCGACAAGGTTGCTCCTACATCGTTCGACAGGGTAACACCAATGTCGCTCGATAAGGCACCTTCACCATCGATCAACAAACGTTACGAATTTGGACATCGCGCTTATGACATCTATGGAGCCAGAAAGTTCAAATGGGAACAGAAGGACGAATATGGAGTCTACAGAGATGAATTTGGATATGCAAGGAGTATAGCTGGTGAGATGATCCTTGTTACCAAGGATAACATCAGAAAAATTCTAGAGAGAGCATCCCTATTTGAAGAGAATCACTTATGTCTTCCAGAACATGCCACTTCTTTCACAGCTACGAAACTGGCACCAGAGATCTACACCAAAGATGAGATCAATGAGATGATGACTGGTATTTGTGGAGCTCAGGAAAAGCTAGGAGATGAACTCAAGACATTGGTTGATGACACCCATCATCCTTTGGACAGAGGTTACAATGAGCTTTTCAGAAGTATGGCAGAGACGACGTCAAGCCACAAACATCCCAAATCCTTGCAGAACCGAAAAGTTTGACAGAGAAGAAGGATGAATGGGAAATCTCATACATCAACACGAGGATTAACGACGTGTACAACCCTCTCAAAAACAACGTGGACTGGTTAAGCACGAGAATTGATCTGCTACAACAAGATTTGGACACCATTCGCAAGAAGGATCCACAACCAGCCACATCGATTGATATCTGCACCATCACATCGATCGACATCAAGTTCGCAGCCATGGAAGATAGGTTAAAATCTTATGAGGATATGCACGACCGTTTCACCTCACCTATCATGCGATACTTTGACACCTTGTCTACACAGATGAGGAATGTCCAGAAGGACATTGGTAAGCTTAATGATCAACATGATTTTCAGGAAGACGGTTCAACATCGATCGATAGGTTCAGCAGGGCATCGCTCGACCGCAAGAAACCTACAGAACATCTTCCCTACAGAGCAGTAGATGTTGATCAGATCACATCAAAGCTTTACACAGCTATAGACACCATGGAGGAACAATTTGAGAAGCGGTGTGATGACATCTATTTTCCATTCGACGTCAGACTCAGTGGACTGGATAGCCAAGCAGAATGGTTACTGAAGGAAGTCAAAGCCATTCAGAGACAACTCGCATCTCAACACCAGATATCAGCATCGATCGACAGAGAACATTCCAAATCGATCGATAGTACTGCACCAGCAACGATCGATAGACACTTGGTCGCGTCGATCGATACCACGTCTACACAAGACGACGAGCAGCTGATACAAAACAAAATGTAGTCAATGCATGAGGAACTGAATGAGCTATCAGCATACGCCTACGACAAGACAGGATGGCATCAGTTCAGCATTGAAGACATCCTAGAAAGGCTATAGAACATCTCAAATGCAATACAGAAGATGGATGAGAGATGGACCAGAAATGATGAGACCACAAGAAGTTTTATTCCAGCTTGGTCCAGAATGTGCAGAGATGAGGTGGATGCTTGTTTCCCAACAAGTAGCTGTCTTTCCACCAACTAGCCACACACCTCCACAGTCAAGCTAAATAACTATAACAAAGCGCTGAGTGGGAGGCAACCCCCACTATTAGGTAATTTTAATTGGTTTTCTTAGTTACTAGTATTTACTTTCGTTTTCATTTTTTCAGATTTATTGCAAGACCCAAGTAGGATGATTACCAACATATCGACCGTGGACGAGACGTCGACATCGATCGACCTACAATCACATACGACGATCGATGCATACCGATGGACATCGATCGATTCCCACTCCGGTCAGGTTTATCTTCCTAACTTGTTACATTGAGTACTTATGATTTATTTCCACCATAACTCCGACTGTGTTACACTGGGACAGTGCAATTTAAGTCTAGGGAGGGGAGGTTTACTGATATAATTTATTCTGATTCTTATAAAAGTATTTTAATAAAATTATGCTTAGCTATGTTAAAGGGACTATGATCTTATTATTGTTTTACACTTGAATGTCTAACCACTCTTTAGCACCATTCTAGATTTACTGATTGCAGATAGTACTAAAGATGCTAAAGTGGATCAACCTGTCAACTATACACACTTGCCTTGATTGTTTGAAAGAACCAAAGCTAACCTCCAACACTACATAATCGCTTGTCTTGGGACTTGGTATACATGGGATCGGATTCTTCAAACACGTTTGGAAGGTAACACTTTGTGCATATTCATTTCACATTTCCTCTCTCTATTTCAACCCTAGAGTAGTAAGTTTTTATTAAAAAAAAAAATCTGAAATTTATTACTTAATTAGGACTTAGGATCTAGTTAGGAGGAGTCTGAACAGGACTTGGTGGAAAAAACCATCAAGGCTTGATTCATAAAAATTCCAATAAAAGAATTCGAACGGGATTTGGAGGCGGCAATCTTCAAGGCTCGCTTCACAAAGAATTCTTGGATATAGGTCAAAAAGAAGTGAACAGGGCTTGGTGGCAACCACCATTAAGTCTTGATTCATGAAAGTCTGTCCAATCTTGGTTACTGATCCTGCAATGGAAGCAAACTTTGTCTCAAGAGAGAAATTAGAGAGAGAGAGAAATTAGGAACTAACTTTTACCTGCAGTTCCAGATACTTGTCTGAAAATCCTTGCATCGTGTGATCGACACTCCCAAGGTAAAGGATGCACTTATATATTTATGCTAAGAAATGAGGTTGGTAGAAGGGAATGTTTGACATGATTTACTGAGTTGTAGACTAGTTGAAATTGGTTGCTAAGCTAGGATATTGCATAATGCACTTTTGTGATTAGGACCTTTTTAGATGTGGTTTGCGAAATTGTAGAGGTGATGATTTCTATGTTTTAAATCTGTAAGTCCCTGCTGTTTTCAAACCTCTTTCAGAGAGACTACCTGTTTGTTTTGCTTGAGGACAAGCAAAAAGGTAAGTCTGAGAGAGTTGATATACCATGGATTTGACACATTTTCATCCATGGTATATAAGTGTTTTACTATCTATATATTATATATTTTATCCTATTAGGTATGTTTTCAGGTTCAGAAGTATCTTGGACTAAAGTGATGATTATGGAGCATTTAGGAGCTTAAAAGAGATTTCATCCGAGCTGACCATTAAAGGTCGATACGAAGAAGAAGTAATCAATTGATGTACATCCTGCACCATCGATCGATGTCGAGACGCGGAACGCGCGACTTGGTTCCAGCCGACTTTAAACCCAAGGATTCACTAAATTACAAGATTATCCCTGACGAGTTTTTAACCTAATAGTTATATACTTGCCTAAGTGTTAGGAGGCAAAGGGAGCTTTAGCCACCTTCGTATTTTTACTTTCAGCAGGAGAGAAAATCATAGAGAGATTTGTGATTGGAACTCCATTGATTCATCTATTCTATTCTATGCAGTTTTTATCTATATTTTGTGTCATGAATTGCTTAGCTATGTCTGAGTAGTTTACTTGTTAGATTCAAGGTTCAAATAGGTTAGAGCGATTAGCCCCTACTATAGATTTGCTAAGTTGTGATATTCATTGTTTGATTGTTCTTAATGCTTGTTTTAAGCTTGCTAACTAGAAAATGAACCTATGAATTTGCATGTGTCAAACATCTTTGATCATCCTGTCCTGAATCTAATATGTCATGCTAGGACTGCTAGAGAGAGCTAACCGCTGATCTAGGAGACTAGTGAGCATTATCAACCCACGCCTAGGGCTTAGCTAGAAGCATCGATTGATATTGTCTTCTTGTGATCAAAAGACGACAGTTGAGATCCAAGATCTAGTTAGATAACCAATTGAGATCCAAGATCTAGAAGCATCAATTGATATTGCCATCGCTGATCACTGTGATTAAGGAGTTGAGATCTAATATATCATGCATGCAACTGTTAGGCATCTATAGAATTATAATCTCCAACACCTGAATAGAAACCCTGTATCTATCTTCTAATAAAGTTACACCCCCAATCATCTTGTTAGTCGAGCAATAGACTTACTCAATTAGGATTGCTATTTACTTTTTTACCCATAAAACAATAAACACTTAGAATTAATAACTTAACTAGATTTAATAGGTTCCCTAGCTCCTTGTGGATTCGATCCCTAAGTACTGCAAGTGAACCTCTTATTTGAGAGAGTAATTCACTGCTTAGGGTAATTTGAGTGGTATCAAGTATCGATCACTGAACACATGGAATCAACTCAAACAAGTATTTGGATTTGCAGGTAACCTTTTCTGATTTCCCCTCTCTCTTCTCTCTTCTCTGAATCCGGTTTTTTTGGCAAAGTTTGTAGGCGAATAATGGGGTTGTTGGGGTCAAAATCGGTCACGAAGGAATCAATGTCTGCAAGTCCGTAAAAATCGGCATGAACGTTTTTACGAAAAGTAATCTTCGTAAAAAAATCTTTACGAAGAGCCTTGCGGTAAAATCTTGTTCAAATCTCAATCGAACCACTAAATACCAATTGTCCAAAGGTAACGGAAACATATCTAAACCAGCCACGGATAAGTTCGAGTGTGACGATCGGAACATGGACAAGCCAAGCTCGGTCACTACGCAACGACCGAACATGCGCACTGCACGGTCGCTACGTAGCGACCGAGCGCACGTCCTGCTCGGTCGCTACGTAGCGACCGAGCGCACGTCCCACTCGGTCGCTACGTAGCGACCGAGCTCGATCCAATCTTGGCGCTACGTAGCGACCGAGCGTACATCCCGCTCAGTCGCTACGTAGCGACCAAGCGCGCGTCCCGTTCGGTCGCTATGTAGCGACCGAGCTTTCC
Organism: Brassica napus; assembly: GCF_020379485.1. Lineage (NCBI taxonomy): Eukaryota > Viridiplantae > Streptophyta > Magnoliopsida > Brassicales > Brassicaceae > Brassica > Brassica napus. The sequence continues at coordinate 5,915,538 of NC_063441.1, read as the reverse complement.
CGAAACATCGATACGACACGAATCCATGTGTTCTCGTCTATTCTTTTATGCTATATCCCGAAGATTGTAGTGAACCCATTTCATGTCTCTCAACATTTGAAATCGTCAATCGAACTTTATGGTAAAAACCGCAGAAAGTTCATTTTTTATCGAAAGAAGCCGCAATAAACGCTTCGAATCAAAAGACGGCCCAAAGAGACCTAAGACATGACTCGTCATCTTTAAATCGTCCCGGATTATCGTTCATTCCAAACCTCAGAAGAAGAAACGTACACGACCCTTCAAAGTATCGGTTCAACGGAATTCTTTCGTAAAATAAATGAGTAGGTACATATACTATACTCGTATACTCCCAAACTTCGAAAACTTTTGCAAATCGTCAAAAAAACGATTTCGTCAAAGCAAATCGTCCCAAATGGGCAAACGACAATCTAAAATCCGTCTAAACGCTAGCAACATATCCAGACGATCATGAACATAATCTCAAAGACTATACATCATTTCTTGTCGCAATCATGCGTACAGAAAACCTGTACCAATATCAAACTGAAATCGGACGATTAGCCAAAGTATTGAATCCCTTTTCGGCTTTAGAAAGCCAGTTTCGTTTAAAAATTTCTACGAGAAGTCTTCAATCACCAAAGCATTTCTTTCAGTTTCCGTTGTACCAAGTGAGTCACGGAAAAGCATCAAAAACATTTGCAACGAAGAAAACTTGAGAATAAATGTAGCATCGTGCACATTAAAAGGAACACTTTCCTCCCGATGGTTAGATAGATCCACCTCTGGTTGACCAATTCGTTCCAGAAACGAATGTGTCATGAGAATCCTCTCAAAAAACCTATGAAAAACGTTCTGCGACTAGATCGTATTGAAATAAACTTCGGTAACACTCCATGAGTAACTCCAAGCAACTTTCACCTAAGATCGAAATCACAGCAGAAACATTTCTCGTAAAACCCGCAGAAACAACGCTACTTTGACATATGTATACATACCACCGATTTACAACTTACGCGAAAAATCCTTGGTACAATCAGACCAAGTCTTACGAAGAAACTTTCTAAAGAAAACATAGCAGGCTTTATGAAGAACCCTGCGGCTCGCTGGCTTCTGCTTTTATTTTCCCTCGGTCACATCTGAGAAGGCAATCATCCCCCCGCTGACTCCACACTGGTTATGTAGCAAACCTCTAAGGCTTCGTCTTCCTCAGAAAAAAAGACTCGATTTTCATAAGACTATATGTCACATTATATGAAATATTCGTCGTATAACTGAAACCTAGAGCGGAGAATCGTTTTCTACGACTATTGGACATATTAGCATGGATAACCCCGGCAAACTTGGCCTATCAATCTCGACAAGCGCTCTTTGGCCCTCGGTCAATTACGCCTTCCACTAAAGGCCCAAACCAATATTTGCCATCCCCTTTAAGGACGATCGTAAACTAACATGACCTTAAATGTTAAAGTACCATGGTCTAATCCTTGACCTACAACATCCTTGGCTATCTGAATGAACACATCCCTTACGCCAAGCCAAACTATTTGAGAAACCATTACTCCATCACTTAACGGCTAAACGAAAATCTACGATTTGTCTAAAAACGTTGTGTGACTAATAAGAGAACAATTATCATATAGCCTACAGTCGGAAATTATATGAAAAATTCTTCGTAACAAAACTCAGTCCTAACAACCAAACGGTTAACGGAAAATATAAACTTTTCGAAAATTGACCAAGTTCAATACGCTCCACAATTTACTTTAAGCCTCCAACATTTTACCCATAATACGCGGTATGTAAGGAAAAATTCGTAACAAAGCTTCTGGAGCTATAAGAAACATCCTAAAAATGCACGAAATAGATCTAGGAAGGCCAACACTTCGCAAAGCACTATGAAGGAAAACGCTTCTTCCCATGGACAAATTTACACGACACCTCAGTCCTAATTCCTCGATCGAAAATAAAATTATTAGCATCCAAACAGGAACAACAATTTTGGCTGCGAACATCCGTAGTCAAACCAGAATGTTTCTCAAACGCAGGGGCTAAGACTAAACCCTTGCAACATCGCGAAACATCTTCAACCCCGCAAACATTTCAAGCACGAACCGCGGCATACGAAAGAATAACAAATCTTCATCATCGCGATACGTCGCAGACGCCTGAAGATTCATTCTTCGACAAAATTTCCTTTCTCGATAAAAACACCTTCTTGGAAGACCAGACAGTGATACACACTAACATCTTCTCAAAACATATCCTTCGCAAAGACTCAAAATGGTAATTTTTACCATTAAGTTTGTTGCTGATCACAATAAACTCTTAAAGTCCTAAACAGACTTAGCCATCTCGTAGAGATGACTCTCGTACATCCGACACAAGGATAATAGCGCTATAAAAGAAACCCAAAATTTTTGGTCAGCACTTCCAAGAGGCTTAAAAATTGTCCTTAGAGAGATGCTCGGTTCCAACCATACAAGTCGTATAAGCCGAGAACCTATCGCGGACTTTAAAGCGGTATGGAATCAGGATGAAACTGAAATGAGATATGTAAGTCTAATTAGTCATCGCACCCTCTAAAACCAGGAGTAAACCTAGGTCTTGCCCTAAACCCAGCGCACTGGTCTCTAACATCTCTAGGCATAGTATCAAACACCCTGATACAAGATCCCAAAATTTGTCTCTTCGCCAATATTCGAGCGTCTTCAGAAATCCCGCAAGTTTAACACTCTGGAAAACTCTCAAAACAGATCACGGATATAGCAGTTCACACAGAGTTAAATTACGAGATGACAACTCGTAGGCTTCCTTCTACACCCATATAAAATGCCATCGGCAGCAACACGCCTGATAACCTCTACATAGAAACTAGACCGTAAAGGTCTCGCTGGAAAACTAGTCATAAGAACTTTAACTCCAAGACGAACTACGAAAGGCTTGATCTCTTCAACAAGGATATGTAGGCAGCCGTCATGAGGTGCAGCCCCAATCTTATCGCGTTCTACTTTTAGAAGAGCGAGAAAACCACTTACCACAGACCTTTTCAACCATTAATTCCGCCTCACTCAACTAACTTGCCTAACTTGCCAAGCCACTCGCTAGAACCTCACGCTAGAAGCTCATGGTCCTAACGAGCTGGGGGGCTAACTGTTGGGGTCAAAATCGGTCACGATGGAATCAATGTTTGAAAGTCCATAAAAATCGGCATGAACGTTTTTACGAAAAGTAATCTTCGTAAAGAAATCTTTACAAAGAGCCTTGCGGTAAAATCTTGTTCAAATCTCAATCGAACCACTAAATACCAATTGTCCAAAGGTAACAGAAACATATCTAAACCAGCCACGGATAAGTTTGAGTGTGACGATCGGAACACAGACAAGCCAAGCTCGGTCACTATGCAACGGCCGAACATGTGCACTGCCCGGTCGCTACGTAGCGACCGAGCTCGAGCCAAGCTCGGTCGCTACATAACGACCGAGCGCACGTCCCACTCGGTCGTTACGTAGCGACCGAGCTCGAATCAATCTTAGTCGCTCCGTAGCAACCGAGCGTACATTCCGCTCGGTTGCTACGTAGTGACCGATCTCGAGCCAAGCTCGGTCGCTACGTAGCGACCAAGCGTGCGTCCCATTCGGTTGCTACGTAGCGACCGAGCTCGAGCCAAGCTCGGTCGCTACGTAGCGACCAAGCGCGCGTCCCGTCCGGTCGCTACGTAGCAACCGAGCTTTCCCGAAACATCGATACGATACGAATCCATTCATTCTCGTATACTCTTTGATACTATATCCCGAAGACTGTAGTGAACCAATTTCATGTCTCTCGACATTTGAAATCGTCAATCGAACTTTACGGTAAAAACCGCGGAAAGTTCGTTTTTTATCGAAAGAAGCCGCAATGAACGCTTCGAGTCAAAAGACGGCCCAAAGAGACCTAAGACATTACTCGAAGCCCACTTTATGATTTCTTAACCAACAGCCCGTAAACCGTAGGACGGTTTACACTTGGTTCGCAAGGAAAGATAAATGTCAAGTTTCCGCGGATAAATACGAAGTTTTGAAGATAATTACAAAGATCGGGGAAATGGAATATCTCCATTTTTAGGCTATGACGGCTTAAGGGTAGAAGGGAAAAAGCGTAAGCCGACCTAGAAGCGAGTATATACGGAGTCCTAGGCGAGAAGCATGGAGAGAGAACTTTTTCACACCAAACTTAGCACTTAGAGCAGTTTAGGCAATTTTCCGTTTTTTGTTATTCAAGCTGTGACTCAATTAGGTTGTTGCCGTCTTAGGGTTTTATAACTAGGAATCTTGCCGACAGCTCTCGAAGCCCAGGCTCTTACCTTGGTGTAACGCTCAAACGCAGATTCGGAATAAGAACTATCTTGCTCTCTTTTTTGATTTCTTATTTTATTATTGTTCTCGTTTCGTGTTCTGATTGCTTGGCGTGTGGTATTAGCAGATATCCGGGACCTCTGGAAAACTAGGGTTCTCCTACTTTCCCAATGTATCTACCCCTCGCTTCCAAACAATGTGTGATCATTCCTTTGAATTAGATTAGTGGGGTCATAGGTAATGTATCTACCCCTCTTCATCGCAAGAAATCATCTCAATCTTGTATATATATGGATTCCAAAGTGAGGTGGAACGAAAATCAGTGGCACTAAGTGTAATACCTTCCAGACTTACAGGAGGATTCCGATCCAATGTATACCAAGCCCCAAGACAAGCAAGTTAAGCTCAATTGGGTTGGAGGTCAGCTTTGGTTTTTCCAAACATTCACAGCAAGTGTGAATAACTGGTAGGCTGATCTACTTTAGCATCTATAGTACAATCTGCCGTCAATAAATCTAAGAATTGTTCTAAAGAGTGGCTAGATGAGTAAGAAAAATTGTAGAAGTTCATTGTCCCTTTCTTGACTCAATCAAACTTTATAAAAACATTTTAAAAAAACTCTTAGGTAAATAATATTAGTAAACCTCCCCCAGACTTAAATTACACTGTCACCTGCGTATATCTAGCCGGAGTCTGGTGAGAATATAAATCATAAGTACTGAATGTAACAAGGAGAACGGTATACCTAATCGCTGATTTCGATGTTGTCGATGTTGATCGACAGAGGAATGGGTCTACCGATCGGTATTGGTGTTGTGATGTCGATCGATGTCGACCTTGGCTCATCGGCGATGACAAGTAACCTCTCCTTGGTTCTCGTTTTGGTTTTTCTGGTTTTCTATTTTTTTTAGACGTGCAATAAGGTAAAAACAAAATTAAATAACATGGAATAAATAAATCGGTATGAAATTACTTAATAGTGGGTTGCCTCCCACTCAGCGCTTTGTTATATTCATTTAGCTTGACTTTAGAGGTTGTTTTTGGCTAGTAATGATCAAAGAGACCATTTGGTTGTATGCAAGTGTCCACTTCATCTTTGCTCATATGGAACCATGTGCAAATGAAGCTTCTTATGGCCTCATCTCCTTTGGTCCATTGATTCTTCAAACTTTCTCCAGCAACCTCACTTGCATGCATCCTATGCTGAAGATTCCCAATGTTGCACTGTTGCATTCAAAATCTGGCATATGTTGTTTCTGAGATGTTCTTCAGCTCCTGGTAGACATCTTCTTTCAAAAAGTCTTGTGAGAAAGTGATCTCATCAAGCTTATCCTGTAGCGACTTCTCGGTAACCAGCTTGCTTCGTCGTGTTGTGTAGTCGCCGTCAATAGATGGGTGAGTTCTTCTGTAGATCGATGGTGACGGTTCTGCTTGAGAATCGAGTTGTCTCTGAATCATAACCATCTCCTGTTGCAAAACGTCCAGGCGTGTGGTCAGAAAGTCTACACCATCCCGTAGTAGGTAGTAAACACCTTCTAGCTGATAGATGAATGATTGTAGCCTATCTTCGATAGATGAATGATTGTGAGTGTCGATCGATTTCGATCTACCTTTGCTGACTTCAAGTTGTTTCTGAAGCATGGCTAGGTTTTGCTTCATCTCATCCATGCTAGTGGTCAACCAACTGATTCTGTTGTCGAAAGGGTAGTAGATGTCATCAAGTCTCTTTGAATGAAAATCGTCTGAAGTTCTGATAACTCTGTAGATCTCCGCTACTAACACATCAATCTCTACTTTGGAGTAGCTATTCTGCTCTGGCGCGACTAAACCGTCGACCGATGACAAGGGTCTCCTATCGATCGATGGTCGAGCAGCAAATTCTTTCTTTGGTTGGCAAAAGAGGTTGGATCCATGCATGGAAAAAAGTTATGCAAAATCTTCCTTTGAGACATTGAGGATACTTCCATGCATTCCTCGTGCTCGTCCTGCTGAATCTATGAAAATACCAAATTCACCAGGAATTAGATCATAATCAGTATTATTATTATTCATATCTTCTTCAGATAGATGTTTGTAACATACGACGATCGATGGGTTGTTTCTGCTGTCAATCGATGGCGTAGGCCTACTGTCAATCGATGTTGACGTTACATCTGCAGACGTTGTATGGAGAAGTCCTCTATCATCCATGGTAAGACCATGGTACTCGATGCTCTTCTCCGTACGGTAGTCCTCGTCATACTCATCAGATCTCATCTCAGGTAGTTCAGTGTACAGTGCGTAGCTCTCATGAAGGATATCATCTGCCCAACTGCCAATAGAATAATTGCCTTGTCTGCTGATCGTGTCACCGTAGTGGTAGTCAATCGCTGTCTGAGGCTGTGTAGCAACGTCAAAGCACGGATATCAGTGTGATGGCAAGGTGAAGGTCTCAATCGCATGGCTACTGTTTATCGATTCTCTAAACCCGTCATCGATCGGTGGATGAATGTCAATGTCGATCGATGGTGGTGTCCCGCGGTCGATCAATCCTGAATACTCGGTTTCATGTGTTGATCGATTCTCTAGACCCGTCATCGATCAGTTGCATGCTGCAATGAATCATGTGTTAACTCCAGTGTTGGATGTCCATGGCCTCACAACTTTGACGGGATCATAGTGGATATCAAGATTTATCAGTGTTAGACACAGCTGATTAGTCTGCATGTTGAAAACTTCTCCTACAGTGGCCATGAAAGCTCTCTCAAGCAGTAGAGAATGATTCTTGTTCTGCTTGTTTTCCAGGACATGGAAGTCAACTGGAACTAGTGTGTTTCTAATCTGCACCTCAACGTCTCTGATGATTCCTCCTCAGTTCCTTGTAGAATGATCCACGAAAGTGAATGAATCCTGCGAAGGCTCTATCTTCAGACCCAGATGGTCTGCCATTACCTTGGGTAATGTATGGAGCTTCAGGAGCAATTTCTAAATGACTTGAATCTGATCCATGAGCTTCTAAATGACTCTGTAGGCTCTTATGTGAATGTAGCAATTTTACTCCTCAAGTCTTCAGCGCGTGCCTCATCATACCTATCCTATTAGGTATGTTTTCAGGTTCAGAAGTATCTTAGAGTAAAGTGATGATTATGGAGCATTTAGGAGCTTAAAAGAGATTTCATCCGAGCTGACCATAAGAGGTCGATACGAAGAAGACGAAATCGATTGATTTACATCCTGTACCATCAATCGATGTCGAGACACGGAGCGCGCGACTTGGTTCCAGCCGACTTTAAACCCAAGACTTCACCAAATTACAAGATTACCCCTGACGAGTTTTTAACCTAATAGTTATATACTTGCCTAAGTGTTAGGAGGCAAGAGACACAGTTTTACAGAGTTTTTCAGCCACCATTGTATTCTTAGGAGAGAAGATCATAGAGAGATTTGTGATTGGAACTCCATTAATTCATCTATTCTATTCTATGCAGTTCTTATCTATATTTTGTGTTATGAATTGCTTAGCTATGTCTGAGTAGTTTACTTGTTAGATTCAGGGTTCAAATAGGTTAGAGGGATTAGCACCAACTATAGAACTAATAAGTTGTGGTATTCATTTATAAATTGTTCTTACTGCTTGTTTTAGCCTTTCTAACAAGAACATGAATCTAGGAATCTGCAAGAGTCAAGCATCCTTGACCATCTGATAGACCATATATTTTACCCATTTTTAATCATGGTCTACAAGTGTTTTAAAGTGTTTTAAAATACAATTATTATGTTTTGGAGTCTATTTAGAGTATTTTCAGGTTCAGGGACGTTTAGGAGAAATATGGTGATTTTGGAGTCTTTTGGAGCCTTTGGAGGTGTAGAGTTGCACAGACGCGTCAGATGTTTAGCTATGAATGGAGACCTTTCGACCGTTAGATTAAACCCATATTGTCACACAAGATATAGATTTGAGTTAGCTTTCCAATGCCACCGGTCTAAGGTCATTCAGCATCCTGTAGCAGAAGTTATGCCCGTTTTACTGAAGAGTGGTCAGTCTGCCTCGCGAGAGGAAGCTGCCGAGAAGAGAAATCCACGTCGATCGATGCAGCACTCTGCACGTCGATCGATGAAGATTCCAGATCGTGGGCCTTGTATATTTTATGACTGCGTGAAGCCCAGAAGCCACAAATTATCAAAATGCCCTTAGACGACCAGAAACCCTATTTTACTGTTTTCTAAGCCATTGTTGACGGCGAACTTCTTTACGCTTTCTGTTTCATTGTTTCTCTTAGAGGAGAGAAGGGAGGAACTCCTATCAGAGTCCTCCTGGAACTCTTTTGGTTTTATTTATTTATCTATTTCATTTCATTTTTTCTATCTATTCATCTATGATTTCTGTTTTCATGTCTGAGTAGATCCACCTGTTATATCCAGGGTTCAGATAGGTTTGTGGGATTAGCCCCAAACTATAGATATGCCTTGTTGTGATATTCATGATAGATCTATACTTATTGCTTGTTCTAGAGTAATTAACTAGAATATTGATCATAGGATTGCATACACAAGCATCCTTGTTATCCCATCCTGACATATATCTATCATATTAGGATTGCTAGAGAGGGCTAACTGCCAATTTAGCATCCTAATAGGGCAAATCATCTCGCGCATAGGCCTGGCTAGAACCCGTCGATCGATGTCCTCAACTGACTATCGGTCGACGTAGGTAAAGGTGTATTGGTCGATGTCCCAATAGGACCATCGGTCGACACTCTTTCGTGATCAAGATACTAACCGTTGAGACACGAGATCTAGCGAGTTAACCAGTGAAACATGCGACAGCTGATCACTGAGTTAAGCGATTGAGCTCTAACATATCATGCATGCAACAAATAGGTACCTATAGGAATTATAATCTCCAACACCTAATAGAAACCCTAGATCTAGCAACCATCCTTCCATCGAACAACCCTTGCCAAGCTGAACAATTGACTTGTTCAACTTGTTTACTGCTTTGTTTATTTAATTGCTATTTTACTGCTTTATAATCTATTAGCCTAGTTTATTATATATTGTTTAGATATAATCGGTTTCCTAGCTCCTTGTGGATTCGATCCCTAAGTACTATAACTCGACTTTATTTGATGAGAGTAACACTCTTTAGGGTAATTTGAGTGATATCAAATTTGGCACCGTTGCCAGGGAGCTTTGATCGCCATTAGATCTTTTAGTTAGATTTAGTTTAAGTTTTATTATTGTTCGAAAAAAAAAACTCATAAATTTTTTTCTTCTATTTCAGGTACATACATATCAGTACCAGAGCAATGAAGAGAGGATTTCTAGGTCCTTCAAGGAAGGAGTCTGCTGGTCTATGCACGATCCGTAAGTCTAAGAGGGAAGTATCGATCGACACCCTCCAAGCAGCATCGATCAACAGCATACACCATCAATCGATCGACACCATTCATCCGACGTCGATCGACAAAGGTGATCGACAGAGCCAACAAATCGTCAAACAACACTGTTCACCGAGGTACTATTCATCGAGGTACTGTTCATCCAGGTACTGTTCATCATAATACTATTTATCCTAGTACTGTTCATCGCGATACTATTCATCGTGACACTATTTACCTACCGTCGATCGACACTATTCAAATTTCGTCAATCGACACTATTCATATCCCGTCGATCGACACTGTTCATCCTGTGTCAGTCGACACTATTCATCTTCCGTCGATCGACACTGTTCATATTCTGTCACTCGACACTGTTCACCCGAACACTGTTCATCGCGATACTGTTCATCCGAACACTGTTCATCGTGACACTGTTCATCGAAACACTATTCATCGAAACACTATTCATCGTGGCACTGTTCCTCCAATGACGAACACCACTTACGGAGAGACAGAGAAGGTCGAAGCGCTCATACTTAAGATCGACAAGAAAGGTATTTGGCGAGACGAAGAAGGTCGCCCTTACAGCCTCACAGGACAATTGATTAATGCAGAGGGTAGTGTAATCCCTGATGTAATTGCTGTGGCTGAGACGAATACCTTTAATCTGACAAGTCAATGGTATGATTGGGGAAGTGAGGATCCATTTAACGGTCTTCCTCATGAGGATCTGATACCACTCAAATTACCCTAAGGAGTGTTACTCTCATCAAAAGAGGTTCAGATGTAGTACTTAGGGATCGAATCCACAAGGAGCTAGGGAAAAATTAAATCTAGTGTTTATTAATTCTAAAGGTTGTAAATGTCTAAATGAAATAGCAATAGTAACAAGCGAGTAAATAATAAATGTAACTTGGTTGGAAATGATATTAGATGCAGGGCCACTATTAAGGTGTTGAAGATTATAATACCTATAGATGCCTAAGTGTTGCATGCATGATATATTAGAGCTCATTCGCTTAACTCAGTGATCAGCTGTCGCATGTACCACTGGTTAACAGACTAGATCTCGTGTCTCAACGGTTAGTATGCAGACAACGAAAGAGTGTCGATCGAAGGTTTATTAAGACGTCGACCGATACACCTTTGCCAACGTCGATCGATAGTCAGTTGAGGACATCGATCGACGGGTTCTAGCCAGGCCTATGCGCGAGTATGAAATGCCCTACTAAGATGCTAAATTGGCGGTTAGCCCTCTCTAGCAGTCCTAATATGATAGATAGATGTCAGGATGGGATAACAAGGGTGCTTGAGTATGCAATCCTATGATCAAGTTCTAGTTAGCAAGGCTAAAACAAGCAATGAATACAAATCTATCATGAATATCACAACAAGACAGATCTATAGTTTGGGGCTAATCCCACAAACCTATCTGAACCCTGGATCTAACAGTTGAACTACTCAGACATAGCAAAGCAATTCATAACAATAGAGGAATAGAAACTCATAGTATAGATGAAAAGAAATGGAAACAAGGAGTTCCAATCACAATTGATCTTCTCTCCCAAATAAAACTTGTAACAAAACTAGGTCTAGAAAAGCTCTCTGCCGTCAAAACACTTAGGCAGTATATATTCTACTAGGTTAAAAACTCGTCAGGGCATTTTGGTAATTTGGCTTGGCCTTGGTTTTTAAGTCTGCTGAATCAAAAATGTCGCGTCTAGTGTCTCGACATCGATCGATGGTATTTGTGTACATCGATCGATACTAATCTTCATATGTCGAGGCATTTCCGGATATCGATCGTCAGCGTTGATGCGCATCAATCGATTGTTCTTCCTCTCGTCGACCTCTAAGTGGTCAGCTCGGGTGAAATGTCCTTTAAGCTCCCAAATGCTCCAAAGTCATAGCTTTACTCCGAAATGCACCTGAACCTGAAAACATACCTAGAAAAGTAGAAAACATAGATATATATATAGTAAAATACTTATATACCATGGATAAAAATGGGTCAAATCCAAGGTATATCAACTCCCCCCAGACTTACCCTTTTGCTTGTCCTCAAGCAAAACATACAGGCAGTCTCTCTGAAAGAGGTTTGAAAATATTGGGGACTTAAGATTTTAAAGCATAGAAATCTTTCCTCAACAATTTTGCAACCACATTTAAAAAGTCCTAATCACAAAAGTACACTATGCAATATCCTAGCTTAGCAACCATTTCTAACATAACACAACTCATCAATTCACGTCTGACATCCCCTCTACTGATTTCATTTCTTAGCATAAATATAAAGTGAATGCTTTACCTTGGGAGTATCGATCACAGGATGCAAGGATTTCAGACAGGTATCTGGAGCTGCAGGTAAAAGTTAGTTCCTAGTTTCTCTCTCTCTAAATTTCTCTCTTGAGTCAAAGTCTGCTTCCATTGCAGGATCAGTGACCAAGATTGGACATGCTTCCATGAATCAAAACTTAATGGTGGTTGCCACCAAATTATGTTCACTTCTTTTTGACCTATATCCAAGAGTTCTTTGCGAAAGCGAGCCTTGAAGATTGCCGCCTCCAAGTCCCGTTTCGAACTCTTTTATTTGAGTCTTTATGAATCAAGCCTTAATGGTTTTAGCCACCAAGTCCTGTTCAGACTCATCCTAGTTAAACAATAGATCTTTTTTTTTTCTTTTAATACTCACTAACTAATCTAGGGTCGAAATTTAGAGAGAGAAAATGTGATAAATAATCTAAACCAGGCGTTACCTTCCAGACCTGTCTGAAGAATCCAATCCCATGTATACCAAGCCCCAAGACAAGCGGTTATGTCAGGTTTAGTGTTGGAAATCAGCTTTGGTTACTTCATACGGTTCAAGGCAAGTGTGTAGTTGATAGGTTGATCCGCTTTAGCACCTTTAGTGCTATCTGCAATTAGTAAATCTAAAATGGTGCTAAAGATTGGTTAGATATTCATGTTTAAATTAATATAAGATTATAGTCCATATTTTCAATAGCTAAGCATAATTTATTGAAATTCCTTTTTACATAAGAATAAAATAAAAATCTCCCCCCATACTTAAATTACACTATCCCAGTGTAACTCAGCCGGAGGTATGTTGAATAGTTCATGATGTACGAAATGTAACAAGTAAGGAAGATACATCTGACCGGATTAGATATCGATCGATGTGTAAGTGGTACATCGATCGTCATGTGGTTGTCTATGTCGAATGATGTCGACGTCTCGTCGTCGGTCGATATTCAGGTCCTCTGATACCATTCAAATTACCCTAAGGAGTGTTACTCTCATCAAAAGAGGTTCAGATATAGTACTTAGGGATCGAATCCACAAGGAGCTAGGGAACAATTAAATCTAGTGTTTATTAATTCTAAAGGTTGTAAATGTTTAAATGAAATAGCAATAGTAACAAGCGAGTAAATAATAAATGTAACTTGGTTGGAAATGATATTAGATGCAGGGCCACTATTCCGGTGTTGGAGATTATAATACCTATAGATGCCTAACTGTTGCATGCATGATATATTAGAGCTCATTCGCTTAACTCAGTGATCAGCTGTCGCATGTACCACTGGTTAACAGACTAGATCTCGTGTCACAACGGTTAGTATGCAGACAACGAGAGAGTGTCGATCGATGGTCTATTAAGACGTCGACCGATACACCTTTGCCAACGTCGATCGATTGTCAGTTGAGGACTTCGATCGACGGGTTCTAGCCAGGCCTATGCGCGAGTATGAAATGCCCTACTAAGATGCTAAATTGGCAGTTAGCCCTCTCTAGCAGTCCTAATATGATAGATAGATGTCAGGATGGGATAACAAGGGTGCTTGAGTATGCAATCCTATGATAAAGTTCTAGTTAGCAAGGCTAAAACAAGCAATGAATACAAATCTATCATGAATATCACAACAAGGCAGATCTATAGTTTGGGGCTAATCCCACAAACCTATCTGAACCCTGGATCTAACAGTTGAACTACTCAGACATATCAAAGCAATTCATAACAATAGAGGAATAGAAACTCATAGTATAGATGAAAAGAAATAGAAACAAGGAGTTCCAATCACAAGTGATCTTCACTCCCAAATGAAACTTGTAACAAAACTAGGTCTAGAAAAAGCTCTGTTCTTCTTGCCGTCAAAACACTTAGGCAGTATATATTCTACTAGGTTAAAAACTCGTCAAGGTATTTTGGTAATTTGGCTTGGCCTTGGTTTTTAAGTCTGCTGAATCCAAAATATCGCGTCTGGTGTCTCGACATCGATCGATGGTACTTGTGTACATCGATCGATATTAATCTACATCTGTCGAGGCATTTCCTGATATCGATTGTCAGCACTGATGCGCATCGATCGATTGTTCTTCCTCTCGTCGACCTCTAAGTGGTCAGCTCGGGTGAAATGTCTTTTAAGCTCCAAAATGCTCCAAAATCATAGCTTAACTCCGAAATGCACCTGAACCTGAAAACATACCTAGAAGAGTAGAAAACATAGATATATATATATATAGTAAAATACTTATATACCATAGATAAAAATGGGTCAAATCCAAGGTATATCAACTCCCCTAGACTTATCCTTTTGCTTGTCCTCAAGCAAAACATACAGGCAGTCTCTCTGAAAGAGGTTTGAAAATATTGGGGACTTAAAATTTTAAAGCACAGAAATCTTTCCTCAACAATTTTGCAACCACATTTAAAAAGTCCTAATCACAAAAGCACACTATGCAATATCCTAGCTTAGCAACCATTTCTAACATAACACAACTCATCAATTCACATCTGACATCCCCTCTACTGATTTCATTTCTTAGCATAAATATAAAGTGAATGCTTTACCTTGGGAGTATCGATCACATGATGCAAGGATTTCAGACAGGTATCTGGAGCTGCAGGTAAAAGTTAGTTCCTAGTTTCTCTCTCTCTAAATTTCTCTCTTGAGTTAAAGTCTGCTTCCATTGCAGGATCAGTGACCAAGATTGGACAGGCTTCCATGAATCAAAACTTAATGGTGGTTGCCACCAAGTTCTGTTCACTTCTTTTTGACCTATATCCAAGAGTACTTTGCGAAAGCGAGCCTTGAAGATTGCCGCATCCAAGTCCCGTTTCGAACTCTTTTATTTGGGTCTTTATGAATCAAGCCTTAATGGTTTTAGCCACCAAGTCCTGTTCAGACTCATCCTAATTAAACAATAGATCTTATTATTTTTTTTATTTTTATTATTATTATTATTATTTTTTTAAATACTCACTAACTAATCTAGGGTCGAAATTTAGAGAGAGAAAATGTGATAAATGATCTAAACCAGGAGTTACCTTCCAGACCTGTCTGAAGAATCCGATCCCATGTATACCAAGCCCCAAGACAAGCGGTTATGTCAGGTTTAGTGTTGGAAATCAGCTTTGGTTACTTCATACGGTTCAAGGCAAGTGTGTAGTTGATAGGTTGATCCGCTTTAGCATCTTTAGTGCTATCTGCAATAAGTAAATCTAAAATGGTGCTAAAGATTGGTTAGATATTCATGTTTAAATCAATATAAGATTATAGTCCCTATTTTCAATAGCTAAGCATAATTTATTTAAAATTCCTTTTTACATAAGTATAAAATAAATTATATCAGTAAATCTCCCCCCAGACTTAAATTACACTGTCCCAGTGTAACTCAGCCGGAGTTATGATGAATAGTTTATGATGTACGAAATGTAACAAGTAAGGAAGATACATCTGACCGGATTAGATATCGATCGATGGATAAGTGTTACATCGATCGTCGTGTGGTTGTCTATGTCGAACGATATCGACGTCTCGTCGTCGGTCGATATTCAGGTCCTCCTACTTGGGTCTCCTAAATCTGAAAGAAATAAAACGAAAGGAATTAAATGCTAGCTAATAAAACCTAAATAAAATACCTAATAGTGGGTTGCCTCCCACTCAGCGCTTGGTTATAGTCATTTAGCTTGATTGTGGTAGTGATTGGCTATTGGGTGGAGAAACAGCTGCTTGTTGGAAAGCAAGCATCCACGTCATCTTTGCACATTCTCGACCAAGATGCAATGAAACTTCTTGTGGCCTCATCATTTCTAGTCCATTTGTCATCCATCTTCTCAAGTACTTTGGAGATGTTCTGTAGCCTTTCTTGAACGTTGTCAATGCTGACCTGGTGCCAGCCTATGTTGTCATAGGCGTATGCTGAATGTTCTGTCAGTTCCTTTTGCATTGACTCTACCGTCTTGTGTATCAGCGGCTCATCGATTGGTGTAGATTCGGCGTCGATCGATGCGATTATGTGTTCGTTGGTCGGTCTCGGCGAGTTGCCATCGATCGATTTTGCTAGTGTCATGTCGATCGATGCTGATATCTGGTGTTGAGCTGCGAGTTGCCTCTGAATGGCTTTGACTTCTTTCTGTAGCCATTCTGCGTGGCTGTCCAGTCCACTGATTTTGTTGTCGAATGGAAAGTAGATGTCATCGCAGCGTTTGTCAAGTCGTTCCTCCATGGTGTCTAGAGCAGTGTAGATCTTGGATGTGATCTTGTCAACCTCTGCTGCTGTGTAAGGAAGTAACTCCACAGGTTTCTTGCCATCGATCCAAGGCCCTCGTAGCCTGTCGATCGATGCTGATTTTGCCTGCAAAAAACTTTGATTAGTAATGTTCTCAATATCCTTTTGGGCATGATGTAATTGACTAGACAATCCTTTAAATATGTCATGACTGGTGATATAAAGCGGTCATGCATGTCCTCGTAAGTCCTCAGCCTCTCATTCATGGCTGAGACTTTAGCGCCGAGCGATGTGAAGGTACACATGTCGATCGATGTGGCTGGTTGTTGGTCCTTCTTGCGAATGGTGTCCAGATCTTGCTGTAGTAGCTCGATTTTAGTGCTTAGCCAGTCCACGTTGTTGTTGAGAGGGCAGTAAACGTCATTTATCCTTGTGTCGATGTATGAGACTTCCCATTCATTTCCTGTGTTGTGTTGAACATTGCGGTTCTGCAGGGATCTGAACTGTAGGAAGACTGACGTCGATCGATGTTGCATGTGGTGCGTCGATCGATGCTGAGGTCATAGCTTCCTTCTCAAGTTGCTGACGTAAACTCTCAATTTTTGTCCTCATTTCTGCCATACATCTGAAAAGCTCATTGTAGCCTCTATCCAAAGGCTGATGTGTATCTTCTACCAATGTTTTGAGCTCCTCTCCCAGTTTCTCCTGAGCTCCACAAATACCAAACACCATCTCATCGATTTCATCTTTGGTGTAGAGTTCTGGTGCCAGTCTTGTGAGTGTGAAAGAAGTGGCATGTTCTGGAAGACAGATGTGGCTCTCTTCAAAAAGAGATGCTCTTTCCAGTAATTTCCTGATGTTGTCCTTTGTGACAGGTATCATCTCACCAGCTACGCCTCGTGCGTGTCCACACTCATCTCTGTAGACTCCATACTCGTCCCTTTGTTCCCAAGTGAACTTTCTGGCTCCGTACATGTCAAAAGCGCGGTTCCCACATTCATAACGTCTGTCGATCGACGTCGGGCCATATCTATCGATCGACGTTGGTGTTACCCTGTCGATCAATGTCTCCATTGTACCGTTGATCGATGCTTGCCCTTTTGGTTGGCGTGATATATATGGGTTGATCTCTGTTGTGGCGACTCCTTCGTGGTTGTTAGGATCTGTTTGAATGACGTCTGGAGTGCCACGTTGCTGTGAGAATAGGTTGTCAGGTCCATTGGCTACTTGAAGGATGTCTGCTATGTCCACTCTGGACACTTGTAAAATCCTTCCATCCATTGCACGTGCGTTGCCATCTGGGTCCCTGAAAATACCAAATTCATCAGGTGTTAGAAAACTGTAGTCAATGTTTACATAATCATTTAATTTAGAAATAGAAAGATTAGGGTTTAGAGTAGTATCGATCGATGTAGATACAGTTACATCGATCGATGGCAGAGTAATTTCTGCAGAACTTGTGTTCTTAAGATGATTGCTCTTCATGGATTTTTCTGTTGATGTAGAAGGAAGAGTGTTCATCTTTTCTGCTTGTGTGTTTGCTCTGATGTGTGTAGGTGGTTTCGGGGGTGCAAAACGATTTATATAGGTATCTATAAACCTAGTTGGGGAGGGAATATTCTCCTGCTCCTGAATTTTCGCTGCGGCGCGAATATCGATCGATGTTCCTTTACGGGTGTCGATCGATGTGAGCGGTTGTTTTGCTGGACGAGGGTGGGTATCGACCGATGTGGAGTGCACAGCATCGAACGATGTTGGGAACGTGTTGGTGAACTTATGTGTTTCAAGTCTTTCATCCTGCAAAGACATTTCTATTGCACGTTCTTTCCAATAATCCTCATCGTATTCCTCTGTATGTTCCTCATTAGATGAAGTAATTACAGTGTCAACTGCAAAACTTTCATGGAAACCACTGTCTGCCCAACTGCCTATTGAATAATCATCATGTCCTCTCTTTCTTGGAGTTTCGAAGGCAAAGTGTTGGTAACAATAATTAGGTGAAGCAAAATGGTCAACTGGGTGCATTACGTCGAGTGACGTGTTGTTGCGGTCATCGGTCACCGTTGACACATTGGAATCGATCGATGGAAAGGTTGGGGGTGTCGATCGATTCCGAGTACTCTGTTTCGTACTCCGATTCATACTCTGCTCCACAATGGCATGCACCAATGAACCCAAGTTCTTTCCCATAATCCACAAAATTAATGACCTTTCTCTTAGGTCGGATGGGGTTGTTCGTTTACGAGGAAATAGCAAGGCCTTTGTTAAGAGGAAATAGCGAGCCCCGCGTTTTCCTTTTACGAGGTCTTTACGACGAATTGTGCTTACGTGCATTAAGTCTGAAACCACAATTCCTTCACTTATAATCTCAATCTCTTATTTCTAATACAAATTAAACTCCTGTTACCTTACATGCATTAAGTCTAAAATCAATCTTATTAAAAATAAATACATCAATCGGATACATCGACATACTCGTCATCACTAGAAACATCATCATTTTCATTAAACTCGTCTTCAACAGCTTTGTCCGTCGCATCGTCGGTAACATCTTCATACTCATGATTATGCGGATCAATGAGAAGGATGTCATCAATTTCTTGTTCAGGTTCCTCGACTTCATTTATCTGTTCTTCTTGCAATGGTGGTTATTCTCCATTGATGATTCGTTTTCAAGGTGTAACTTTGATCACGGCTAACCAATTTATTCCCGATTCTCACATCCGAGGGTATGGAAGGCAGCTAACTTGGTATGCTTTTGAAGCTAAGATGAAAGTCTCGAATTTGTTGTACCTGCGAATTAAAATAAAGAAAACGTAGAAATTAATTTATTTTGCTCATGTATGGTAAAAAAAGAATTTGTTGTACCTTCGTCCACCATTGACATCAACTACACCGAATTTGTTAAATCGAATACCTCTGTTGACGACGGTGTCGAACCATTCACATTTGAAGACGACGCATTTCAGCGTCAATGTCACTGGGAATTCGACTTCAATAATCTCCGTCAAGATCCCGTAGAAATCTGTTTTCCCTTTCACACATATTTCATAGTTGCTTGTCGCTTGCTGTCTACCATACTCATATGTGTGAAAAGTATAGCTTCGTGTGAAATACATATGGTGATGTGGTGACCTTTACAAGTGGAAATTGAATTACTTTGTGTAACCACTTAGGAAAATCTGCATCGTCGCCATAATCAACCTGCAAAAATAAAGAAAACGTTGAAATATAGATCATGTTTGAAAAACTAGTTTGATCGACCTGAAAAAATTAAGAGTTTGAGTTAAGACCCAATTCTTCAACCACTTAATAAAGTGTTGATCTTTCTTTTTGTCTATGTCACTTGTGGATATACCTGGGAATGTTTCTTCGACATGAAAAACAAATAGGCTGTAAAATCACATTTTATATTAATTAATCTTTGGCAATTATATAATCTATATTTATATCTGTTTATAAGTGTCCATATATGTTACCTTTCAAAATAACGCATCAATGGATCTTTGCAATTCAGTAGAATATAGGTGTGTGCACTATGAGCGTCTTCTTCACTCGCCCACCAAACCTTTTTTAATTTCCCACCGAGTCGTCTAATCTGGCTAGAGATGTCTGGAACACCAGCAACTGCATATGTTGGTGCGACACCACCATCATCATATCTTCTTGGATATCTTTTTCGGGTCCGTACTATTGACGCAAAGTAGTACGATGTGAAGTGAGAAGTTTCTTCCGTCAAATTCCAGCAATTATAGAACCTTCAACTTTTGCGAGGTTCTTTGTTTTTCCCTTCAAATATTTCATGCCTCGCTCATACTGATACATCCATCCGTAATGTACATGTCCACGAAGCAATGCCTCATATGGGAGGTGGACAGCTAGATGGTCCATGACGTAAAAAAATCCCAGATAAAATATCTTCTCCAAGTTGCACAATAAGATGGGAATGTTCTGGTGAAGATGTTCCAGGACTTCTTCTTTAAGAGTGTGTGTGCTCAGATCCCTGAAAAATGCTCCAATGCCTTGTATATTCCAAAATCAATTAAACACAATTAATATATTAGTCATATATTATTGCAAACTAAACCATTATGAAATTACTGTGTTGTAATATACTATTTACCTGCAAGTGCTTCATGTATGTTTGTTGGAAGTAGCTCCGCAAATGCAAAGGAAATTAGTCGTTGCATAAAGACATGACAATCATGATTCTTCATCCCGGAGAACTTTTGACCATTTTCAACACATCTAGAGAGATTTGAAACATACCCATCGGGGAACTTCACTTCTGATGCCACCCAGTTGAACAACACCGACTTTTTTTCTGAAGACAATCTGAATATCGGAACGGGAACTTGTCCATTGCTTTTTATATGTAACTCACTTCTTGAGCAAATATCTGGCAAGTTCAACCTCGATTTTATGTTGTCTTTTGTCTTCCCTGGGACATTCAATATTGTATTCATGATGTTCTCAAAGAAATTCTTCTCTATATGCATCACATCGATGTTGTGGCGCAGAAGAAGATCCTTCCAATATAGCTGTTGGGGTCAAAATCGGTCATGACGGAATCAATGTCTGAAAGTCCGTAAAAATCAGCATAAACGTTTTTACGAAAAGTAATCTTCGTAAAGATATCTTTACGAAGAGCCTTGCAGTAAAATATCGTCCAAATCTCAATCGAACCACTAAATACCGATTGTCCGAAGGCAACGGACATGTATCCAAATCGGCCGCGGACAAGCTCGAGTATGGAAATCAGACCGCGGACAAGCCAAGCTCGATCGATACGCGGCGACCAAGCATGCACACAGCTCGGTCGCTACGTAGCGACCGAGCGTCCGTCTCGCTCGGTCGCTACGTAGCAACCGAGCCCGAGCCAAGCTCGGTCGCTACGTAGCGACCGAGCGTCCGTCTCGCTCGATCGCTACGTAGCGACCGAGCCTGAGCCAAGCTCGGTCGCTACGTAGCGACCGAGCCTGAGCCAAGCTCGGTCGCTACATAGCGACCGAGTGTCCGTCCCGCTCGGTCGCTACGTAGCGACCGAGCCCGAGCCAAGCTCGGTTGCTACGTAGCGACCAAGCGTCCATCTCGCTCGGTCGCTACGTAGCGACCGAGCCTGAGCCAAGCTCGGTCGCTACGTAGCGACCGAGCGTCCATCTCGCTCGGTCGCTACGTAGCGACCGGGCTCGAGCCAAAGTTCGGTCGCTGCGTAGCGACCAAGCTCTTCCGAACATCGGTATGACACCAGTCCATGCATTCTCGTCAAACCTTCAAATGCTATCTCCCGAAAACCGTAGCGAGCTCAGTCTATGTTTTCAGCTATTCTAAATCATCGATCAAACTTCGCGGATTAGAAACCGCGGAAAGTTCTTTCTTTGTCGAAAGAAATCGTAGTAAACTCTTCGAGTCGGAAGACGGCCCAAAGGGACCTAAAACATGACTCGAGGCCCATCCTGCGATAACTTAACCAAAAGCCCGTAAACCACAGCCCGGTGTACGCTTGGTCCACAAGGAAGGATAAATGTCAAGTTTCCGCGGATAAATACGGAAGTTTTGAAGATAATTGTGAAAATCGAGAAAAATGGAATATCTCCATTTTTATGCTATGACAGCTTAAGGGCAGAAGAGTAAAAGCGTAAACCGACATTGGATCTAGTATATAAGGAGTCCTAGGCGAGGAGTATGAGGGAGAACTTTTTAGATTCAGAATTCTTTGCACTTAGAAACTATAGGCTTATTCTCGACAAGTTCGGTTTCTATGACTGGCACTCGATTACTAGACGAACTCGCCCAGGCAGTTCGATCTCTTGTCCAGCTCTATCAATTGAACTACGTTCGGCTTGATCCTCGAAAGGGGTACGTAGGCAGCCTTTAACAAGGTTCAGTCCGAAATCAATCAAAAACCTTTTCTTTATCTATTTCGTCTTTCGTTATCGAGCTGCGACTCAACTAGGTTTGAGCTATTAGGCCGCTAGAACTAAGTAACATGCTGACAGCCTTTGCGGCCAAAGCTTTCATGATCTCTTGTAATGATCGCAACGCTCTTACGCGGACTCGAAATAAGATCAATTGTTTTCCCTAAACTCGTTTGTTATCTTTTTATAATTTCCGCATATATTTGGTCACTTGTCGTTGGCTCCCGCAGAGATCCGGGACCTCTGAGAAATTAGGGTTTTCCTAGTTTCCTTATTTAAACGGAAATCGACAGTGCGAATTTCGGTTCCCACAATAGCAACTCCCAAAATATACTCTTCTTGTGCCAGTTGTGATGAACACCGTAAGAATCAGGCATATTACGAAGGACATGCCAATTACCACCACAACTAACTGTTTCGTTAGCTCAGTAGTAGTCGATTTGCGCTTCAATTTGTTATCCAGTTAGATATGGAGGAGCAGTATCTCTCACAACCCTTTTGTGCCTAAACAAATTCTTGTTTCTTCGGTACAGATGGCCAATGGGAAGAAATCGACGGTGACAATCGAACCAACTTGTCTTCCTACCATTCTTCAGTTGAAACGCATATGTCGTTCCATTACAATATGGACAAGCTAATCTCCTATGTGTAGTCCATCCAGACAACATCCCATAGGCAGAAAAGTCACTTATGGTCCACAAAAGCATCGCTTGCATCGTAAAATTTGTCTTCGTTGAGCAGTCATACGTCCTCACCCCTGTTGACCACAAATCCTTCAACTCTTTTATCAATGGTTTTAGGAAAACATCCAGAGACCTTTTTGGATGGTTCGGACCAAGTATTAATATGGTCAAGAATAGAAACTCTCGTTGCATGCGCATCTCCGGTGGCAGGTTGTATGGCATAAGAAAGACTGGCCACAATGAATATTGTCTCCCTGACATTCCGAATGGACTAAATCCATCTGTGCATAATCCGAGATACTCATTCCTGCTACTGCTAGCGAAATCCGGATGTACTTTGTTAAAATGCTTTCAGGCTCTTGCATCTGATGGATGAGTCATCTCCCCATCCGTCTAAGTATGCTCAGCATGCCATCTCATCTTTCCAGCAGTCTGCTCTAATTGGTACAATCTTTTCAATCTGTCTATAATTGGTAGGTACCACATCCTTTGGTACGGTACCCTATTACGTCCCCGTCATTGCGGCTTGAAGCGTGGCTTCTTGCAGAATCGACATTCTTCTAACTTCTCATCATTTTCCCAGTAGATCATGCAGTTGTCAATGCAAACATCTATCATCTCCGAAGGCAACCCAAGACTATAAACCAGTTTCTGAATCTCATAATAAGAATCAGCAGACACATTGTCTTCCGGCAAATACTCTTTAAACAATTCTGCCCATTCATTCATGCAACTTTCAGGTAGATTGTGATCATTTTTAATATTCATCATTATAGCAGCCAACGACAATTTAGAGAGACCTTCTCTACAACCACGGTAAAGTGGCTGATTCGCCGCATTTAACATTTCATAAAACTTTTTTGCATCTATATTAGATTCTTCATCTTCATCATGAGCTACGAATGCATCAGCTACCATATCATGAACCCTACCATAATCTACCATCTGCTCTTCCTGATGGTAACTATGTTCATTATGCAAATGATGATCAACCGGTTCTTCCTGAAAATTGCTATTACTACGACTAGCTTCATTCTGATCATAATTATAATATTCCCATGAAACCATATATAGTAATTTGGCGTGAAACCTCTATTTATTAAATGCTTCCAAACATTTTCACGATTTGCCAATTTCGAATTGTTGCATTTCCGACAAGGACATAACATCTTACTACTTTCTTGGGCGAGCGGTGTAGAATCTGCTTGATGCATAAATGTCTCTAGTCCCGCAAAGTATTCTTTCGTCACTCTCCCGTTAGCATCTCTATGCATATACATCCACCTCTGCAACTCAAAAATATTTCCAGAGCCCGACATTTTTTTTCTTTCACGGTTTTTTTTCTTCTTGTTGGTGTGTTTAAAATGATGTTCAAATGTCCATATTTATAGAAAATTTTCGAATCTGGTAGTTGTAATTTTCCTAGAATTTACGACGAAATTTAGTTAGTGTCCAAAAAAACGTGTTGCAACTACAAAGTTGGTGGATTCAAAATTTCCTCGCTAAGTTGACGTAAATTATTTCCTCGTAAATTACACGCTACTTTTACGTCGAGTTTATGAGGAAATCATATGTCCCCGTAAAAACCACGTGATATTACATCGAGTTTACAACGAAATGATTTTGTTGTTAGTTTATGAGGAAATAACGCTTATTTTTTATTTCCTCGTAAAGTCAACGTAAACTTACGAGGAAAACTTTTCCTCGTTAAATTTCCTCGCTAAACTTGTGTTTTCTTGTAGTGGAGGTTCAATGGACAGATGCGACTGCGTGATGAGAAGAAGCTGATAGTAGTGATCCGACCTCAACATCGATCGGCACCACCATCTCAACGTCGATCGACCTCAGCACCTCCGAAACGATCGACACCACAACCTATGCATCGATCATCATCACCACCTCATTATCGATCGATAGCACCTCCTCAGCATCGATCGATGCAGATTCCTGTAATCTATCGACGCCACTCGAAATCCCTGAAAGATCGTGTTGTCCTCAGGACATTGCAGACTCGACACAGAAAAGAACTGATGTATCAAGTTATTATCCTTCCCCAATTGTAGAAAAAGAGATCACCATAGAAAATTTCTTCGAGCTAGAAGAATTCTTGGAGTTGGAGGATGGAGAAAAGCTTGGAGATTTGGATTCGAGTAGGGAAGTCATTATGGAAGACTTCTTGGAGCTGGAGGAATGGCTTGACTCGGAGCAGAAGCTTAATGACGAACGGAACGCTAAGAGGAAAGATCTGGAGACTTCGTCAAAGACTAGCATCGATCGACAGCAACGTGATGAGATCATCGACACCCACCCTACATCATCGATCAACGCCCGCCCTACATCATCGATCACCACCCACCATATAGCATCGAGCTACACCCACCCGATTGCATCGATTGACACCCATGGTTGGATGAACTGCCAGGATACATAGTCGAGCTGGAACAAGTTGAGGAAAGAATGTACATATCTAAGGCCTCACACCTTGCTGTCCCTAAACATCAGAGACCACCTATCTGGACAAAATAAGCTGCTGGATTTCACAAAAGAGTGAAGAGGATACATGATCATGTGAAGATTGTGGTTCCATGCGATGTATTTGAAGCTGAATCTCTTATCCCACCAGATAAAAGTATACAATTAAGTTCCTACAGTGGAGTATTTGATGATCATATATGTGTAGAGGCTTCTAAGAGAAGAGGGTTGAGATTTAGAGGTGAATTCGACAATGGTCAAACAGAAGCAGTATCGAGCGACACCAACAAACCGGCATCGATCGACATTACCACTTCATCATCGATCGACACTGGTCGTGAATCAGAGTAGAATGAGTATAAAGTGTGTGGAAACCACCACGCGATCAGACAAGTATGGGGGGAATAAGAATAGGAATTGGAAGAAGAGGAAAAGGACCAAGGGAAGTTCTCAGTTATCATTGATTTCTTGTTTCTCAGATGGTCTCAGGAAATCCAGAGTGCACAGCAGATGCTTCTCACAGCCATTTGCAAAGTTTCGAGCACTCCTTATTGCTGAGATGATAAACAAGTGAGAAGAGTCTACGGAGGAGGCTTTCACACAAAATTGATAAAGCTTCAGAGAGCAGACATTGAGACTTTTTTTGGAGAATGTTCTCATTCTAATCCGGACTAAATCAGATCTCCAAAGTCAAGCTAAATGACTATAACAAAGCATGAGTGAGAGGCAACCCAGTATTAGGTAATTTCATTCAGTTTATGTTAGATTGTTACTGATTTTTGTTTTTATTTTTATGTAGGTAAAAAAAAAAGTGAACAGTAACGACGATACTGTAGCAGCGCCGAGCGATACTGTAGCAAGAAAATTGAGCGACACTATTGCAAAAACATCGACCGACACTATAGCAGAAAATCGGAAGTTACTGTAGCTGTGATACTGTAGCAGTGCTACTATAGCAGTCAGTGTTCATCTAGAATTTTTTTTAGATAATTGATTTTATTATTTATTTATTACTGATTTTTTTATTTATGTTAGGTAAAAGGTAATAAATACGAGGAAGACGAGTTCTGCACCAGCATCGATAGACAGTCGGCCGGTGTCCCTCGACATAGCATCACAAGTATCGATCACCACTTAACTGTGTTGATCGATACTCACATCAATGGCAAGTATACTCGCGAAGCCTTGTTAATATTTTCCTTATGATTTATTTTCCCACCAATTTTATACTGTATAACACTGGCCACAGTGTTGTTTAAGTCTGGGGGAGGTTCTACTAATATTGTGTTTTAGTTAGCTATTCAAAAACAAAACAAAAAAGAGATCAGAATAAACAAATGCCCATCATATCGACCGAAGGGAGAATATCGATATCAATCGACAGTACATTACTTGCAGCGACCGATGGTAACTCCTTTCCATCGATCGACACTTAATCCGGTCAGGTATATCGTTCTAACTTGTTAAATTGAGTACTTATGATTTATTTATCACTAGACTTAAATTACACTGGTAAGAGGTTTACTGATATCTAGTTTATTCTGAGTTATCAAATGATTTCAAAAAAAAAAAAAATTATCGAGTCAAGAAGGGGATTTATCCCAGACTTAAATTACACTGGGAAGAGGTTTACTGATATCTAGTTTATTCTGAGTCTTATCAAATGATTTCAAAAAAAAAAAAAATTATCGAGTCAAGAAGGGGATTATGATCAAATATTATTTGATTGCTACTCTAATCACTCTCTCGCATCATCTAGATTTACTGATTGCGGGATGTATTAGATAGAAACACCGCAGTGTATCACATAATGCTCACATCCACACCTGCTGAGAATGTCTGGAGAAACCAAAGTTGACTTCCAACCTTAATCTACTCTACTTGCTTGTTTTGGAGCTCGGTATACATTGGATAGGAGTCCTCCTACAAGTCTGAAAGGTAAAAGTATGTGTGCTTCTGATTCCCTTCTCTCTCTCTCTCTTCGGTATCTTAAGATATAAAACATTGAAATGATTTTCTGGAAGAGTCAGAGGGGTAGGAATGTCTCATGTGACCTCAGTATTCTAAGTCTGAAGGGAATGATAACACATTGTGGAAACGAGGGGTAGGAGTGTCTCCTGTGATCCCGGTATTCCCTACACTTTGACAAATAAAGCTACAAAAGTAGACAAGTCAATAAGATGAATAAGATGGAATGTATCAGCATCAACATTCATTGAAATTTAAACTATAGAGATTCAGAGAAGAGAGAAAAGAGGGAAGAAAGGGATCAGAGAAGACTACATGTGTGTTCAGACACTTGCTTGAGTAAGATTTCGTGTCCCTTGATCGATACTACCAAGACGTAGCCTTCACATCTATTTTATGTAGAAATAAGGTCAGCAGAGGGGTACGTCAAGCGCTATCAGTAGTGTTGTGTGATTGTATGGTATAATGACTAAGCTAGTGTGTAGTATATTGAAAGCATCCAAGGTTAGCAATGATTCACTTCCACCTATCATATTTGCAGAAGTAAGAGTAGTGATTTTAAATTATGTGAATCCCTGCTGTTTTCAAATCTCTTTCATAAGACTGCCATGTGTGTTTTGCTTGAGGACAAGCAAAAAAGTAAGTCTGGAGGAGTTGATATACCATGGATTTTACCCACTATCAGCGATGTTATATAAGTGTTTTAAGATATAATTATTATGTTTTAGAGTCTATTTAGTGTATATACAAGTTCAAGGACGATTTGGTGGAAAGTGGTGATTTTGGTGTCTTTTGGAGCCTTCTGAGTGCAGAACTGCACAGACGCGTCAGATGTCTAGGTATGGATGGATACCTTCCCACCATTAGATTGAGCCCATCTTTTTACACAAGATGAGTTATCTTTCCAATGCCACCGGTTTGAGGTCAATCAGCATCCTGTAGTAGACGTTATGCATATTTTACTGAAGAGTGGTCAGTCTGCCTCCCGAGGGAAAGCTGTCGAGGAGATGAAGAACCGTCGATCAATGACACAGACTTGGTGTCGATCGACTGTGATGCCAGAATGCGGGCCGGGCATATTTTATGACCGACTGAAGTCCAGAAAGTAACCACAAATTACTCGAATATCCTTGGACGACCTAAAACCCTATTTATGTATTTTCTAACGTATTGTTGACGGCTAAGCTTTCTTTTATTCATTTTTCTTATCTAAAAGAGAAGAGATGAACTCCTTCAGAGTCCTCTTGGAACTCCTTTGGTTTTGGTTTTAATATCTATTGCAATTTCTTCTATTCATCTATGCTTTCTATGACAACTATCATGTCTGAGTAGATCCATTTGCTAGATCTAGGTTTTCTAGGGTTTTGAATAAACTTCTGAATTATATGATTGTTAGGATAGCTACAAATCTATAAACCAGGATAGCTTATAATACTAGGATCTAGAGTAGTTGGAAAATCTCGGGAGTGTGACTAATTGCTTGAACCTAGAATCATAGGACAATTGAGAAGCACAAGAGTGCAATCAATTAACAGAACCCGAATCCTGCTGGATTAGATACCTAGGCGCATACTAGCGTTGGTCTAGAAATCTAGTTGAACATAATCGATCAGATCGATAACGCTTGCCTAAGGCAGTGTCGATCGACGCTCATACCATTGCGTTGATCGACACTCATACCGTAGCATCGATCGACGCTCATACTATAGCATCGATCGACGCTCGATCTGTGTTGGCATGCGAGTGCTGAAACACTGAACTTAGTCAATAGATTAGACTCACAGTGAGAGCTGATTGTCTTTTGTATTAGATATCGAGTTCTAGAATCAATCCTTAGCATCTATAGATTAGAGTTCTAATAAACTGAATGAAACCCTAAGTCTAGTAACAATCCTTCCATCAAACAACCTCAATATTGTTTACCGAACAACTACCTTGTTCAACCTGCATTGCTATATGTACTACTTAATTACCTATTAGCCTAGCTTAATCATATAACTATTAGATATTTTGTGTGTCCTAGCTCTCTGTGGATTCAATCCCTAAGTACTACAACTGAACCTCTTATTTGAGAGAGTAATTCACTCCTTAGGATAATTTGAGTGATATTAGCAGACAACAACAAAATGGGTGATGGCGCTTGTGGTCGTGCTTGTGCACAATGTTCCAAAACCGTAATGAGCACAAACCTATTTCAGACCCAACAACAACAATGGGAATTAAAGACAAAACACTCAGTAACACAAACAAATCAGACTTTCAATCTGTTGATAAGATGCAAGTGATCTTAGAAGCCTCTCTTTTTCTTTAACACAAACATCAGTGATCTATCAGTTGGCCAGATAATTAACTTAAACAGAGACCAAACCGGATTCAAGAAAGATCAATCCTTTTAGAATCCAATCCAGAGCTTGGTTTCTAACACACTTCTCCTAGTCCCAAAACGCAATCTCTTTAGGTAATCAACTTTTGGCAAGAACTCAACCTCTCGCTCCAACATCTCTCTGACTCTTTCTTCTTTCAACAATGATCAAACGTTTCTGATGAGATTGTATTCTAGATTTTCATGGCAAAAGAGAGAAAAGAAGGAGAGAAAGAGGTTTACGAAAAATGAGGAAGAGGACGAGTGTGTTCTAGGTTTCTATTTCTTTGAATATGAATTATGAAACATAAAGACTTAGACAGAATTAGAGTTGATAACGTGTGAATTAAGAAAGTGAAATAGAATTAGGAGATAGTTACAAGAAAGGAAAAGAGGTTGACTTTAGAAATAGGAAAATTGTGTTGGAGGGTATAATGGCCAAACAACACAAAAGAAAGTGTATATCATGCAGAAAGTGACTCCATGTGTAATTGAAAAGTCATAAATAAAGTGATTAAAGATTTAAATTTCTATAGTTAAATCTCACGAGATGCACAATTGCCCACCAAAAGACAATAAAAAAAGCGAAGAATCATTTTCTGCTACTAATAAATTAACGAAGCCGCGCCTCTCTCGATCTCTTGTCTCAGTCTTCACCATTTCCACCAATCGCTTCCTCCTCTCTCCCCTCTCTGTCTCAGATCTGCATCTACCAGAGATTCTCCTACTTTTCTGCATCTTTTAAATCACCATGGTTGGAGCTCTGGAATCTGATCAATCATTCGCAATGGCTGAAAAATTCGACATCTTGTCTGAAGGTTTCGATCCAACGGCTGTGGCCCCCGAACCGTTACCTTTGCCGGTAACAAACGGAACCGGAGCAGATCAAGAGGAAGAGAATCTGAAAAAGACGAAGGTGGTGATAAACGGAGGAGGAGAAAGAGAGATGGTTCTAGGCAGGAATGTGCACACGACTTCCCTCGCCGTGACGGAG
The DNA here is from genome assembly GCF_020379485.1 of Brassica napus. Classification (NCBI taxonomy): domain Eukaryota; kingdom Viridiplantae; phylum Streptophyta; class Magnoliopsida; order Brassicales; family Brassicaceae; genus Brassica; species Brassica napus. Next base: position 5,884,931 of record NC_063441.1, on the reverse strand, counting down.
CCAGAGTCTAACGACGAATTCACTGGAGACAAAGAAGCTTACATGGCTAGCGTTCTCGCTCGTTACCGGAAAACTTTGGTCGAACGAACCAAATATCATCTAGGTAATAACGACAACAAGGAACAAAAACAATCTTTAGATTCAGGATATATGTATTAAATGTTAAGATGGACATGGCGTAGGTTATCCATATAACTTGGATTTCGACTACGGTGCGCTTGGGCAGTTGCAGCATTTCTCCATCAACAATCTTGGAGATCCGTTTATCGAAAGCAACTATGGTGTACACTCCAGGCCATTTGAAGTTGGCGTCTTGGATTGGTTTGCTCGTCTTTGGGAGATAGAGAGAGATGATTATTGGGGTTACATCACAAACTGTGGTACCGAAGGAAACCTTCACGGCATTTTAGTTGGGTTAGTTTTGTTTTTTTTTCTTTTGTTTAATCCTTTTACTGCATTTTTTTTTGAATATTTGTTGTAATTATTTTTTTCAGGCGAGAAGTGTTTCCCGATGGGATTTTGTATGCGTCGAGTGAATCTCATTACTCTGTGTTTAAAGCAGCTCGTATGTATCGAATGGAGTGTGAGAAGGTTGATACGCTTATCTCAGGGGAGATTGACTGTGATGATTTCAGACGGAAGCTGTTGGCAAACAAAGATAAACCAGCCATTCTTAATGTTAACATAGGTTCGTCTCTCGCTCTCTTTGTAACTAGGTTCGTATTGAGAATGGTTGTTTACATTTTCTTATTGTAGGAACAACTGTTAAAGGAGCTGTTGATGACCTCGACCTTGTGATCAAAACTCTTGAAGAGTGTGGCTTCTCACATGACAGGTTCTATATACACTGTGATGGAGCTTTGTTTGGACTTATGATGCCTTTTGTCAAACGGGTAAGAGTACAGTTTTCAATCAAATCATAACCTTTATTGTCTTCTAAGCAAGCGTACCCCTCTTCACAGGCACCAAAAGTCACGTTCAATAAGCCGATAGGGAGTGTGAGCGTGTCGGGCCACAAATTTGTCGGATGCCCAATGCCATGTGGTGTTCAGATAACAAGAATGAAACACATCAAAGTCCTCTCTAACAACGTCGAGTATCTCGCTTCTAGGGATGCAACAATCATGGGAAGCCGAAACGGGCATGCTCCTTTGTTCCTCTGGTACACCTTAAACAGGAAAGGTTACAAAGGATTCCAGAAAGAGGTTCAGAAATGCCTGAGAAATGCGCATTACCTCAAAGACCGACTCCGTGACGCTGGGATCAGCGCGATGCTCAATGAGCTTAGCAGCACTGTGGTCTTTGAACGTCCCAAGGAGGAAGAGTTTGTCAGAAGGTGGCAGCTTGCTTGTCAAGGCGATATAGCTCATGTGGTGGTTATGCCAAGTGTTACAGTAGAGAAGCTGGATCATTTTCTCAAGGACCTGGTCGAACACAGATTGGTTTGGTATGAGGACGGATGTAAACCACCATGCCTTGTAAAAGATGTAGGGATCAACAACTGCATCTGTCCAGCTCACAAGTGACCGCACAATTTCCTCCATATGTTTGGTATTTCTTGTGTTATTTGGTTTAAATTTCTATCTCCTTTGTAGTCGCGAATTTCAGCGTCAAACTTTTGTTAGTTTCTTATAAGAATAATAATACAAGTCATGGTTTTAAAACAATGTTTTTTTCTGCGTTTAAGATGATTGATACTAATTGGATGTAGATATGTTTGCTATAAAGATTTCTGGACAGTATTACAGTAGTTGTAGTTACTACTATTTACACATATTGACATGAAGATATCAGTATAGACGTACTAACAAAGCTAACACAAACCATAATAAATACATCCAATATTGCAGCCCCAAATGAAAACTCAGCCAACACTTAGAACTTAGCCTCTCTTTGTGAAATCAAGGAAGCTCGGCTGCCCGTTTGTGCTCATCTGCTGGTTCTTGTTGTTCCCGAACTGAGATAGGAATTGGGTACAGTTGTATGAATTTCCCTTACCTTGAGGAATTTCTCCAGCGGCCATCTTGAGTCGGTTCAATTCTTCCCGCAGCGCTTCATTCAAAGCTGCATAACATTATGATTTAGGTATCAAAACTTTGATTAAAATTATATATGATGCTGCTGCGTTTTCACTAATCGCTTACCATCCCTAAGTTCAGCCTGTTGCTGCAGTGCTTGCAGCCGCATTTTGAGGTGTTTATTTTCAGTGGTCAGGTCTGATGTTCCTCTCTGCACAGTATACACACATATTAGAAGGGATGCACAAGTGCGCAAACAAACAAAATATGCTATCCAGATAATAAATCATGTTTCGTTTAATTTTAACAAAAGAATAACAGAAAAATGCTACGCAGTAGCATGTATACCAAATATATACCTGCAACAAGGTGACTTGGGCAGAGAGTGTAGTTGCTTCGTTCTGAAGTGTCTGTACTTTCCTCTCCAGCTCACCAGTATACCTATCCTTCCTCTCTTTTGACCTAGCTGCCGATTGTCTATTTGCTAGAATCCTATCAAGAAGAACCATCCCAAATACTAAGAATAATAATATTTGAATGAAATAAAAAACCCTAATTTATGATGATACATACCGTTTAGCTCTTTTGGGATCAAGCAAAGCAAGCTCGGCAAGTCTGTCACTAGCCATACCCATATTCTTCTTACCACCGTCTTTGCAATTCACAGCGGCGAGAATTGCTTCCATGTTAAACGACCCGAACTTGTAGCTCCATCCATCGAATTACTCCGATGATGATGATGACCTTTCCTCTCTCCGGAGCTTGTAGCTCGGGCGAATTGTTTATCCTCAGTGGCCGTTACATCGTCGAAGAAATCGGAATCGGAATCAACTGAGAAGCTTCGAACGTGACGGCCAGGGGGGAGAGGAATCTGTGGAGCACCGTTTGATGAGGTTTCTTCGGGAGGAGAATCGACGGACATCAGAGAAGCTTGTGGTGCTGGAGCGTTGAGGAAATCGAGGGACGAGAAATCCACATCGGAAGGGTCGAATACGAGGAGATCGTCGATTGATTCGCCGGAGAACAAAGTGTCGGAGCGAGCTCGACGGTGATGAGAGATACGCTGACGTGGAGCTTCTGGCATACGTTCGATTTCGCTTAGGATCAATGCTCCCAGGGAAGGCTCCATCTATTTCGATTTTTTTCACAGGCGGAGAGGTTTGGGTGGACTGTTTCATTAGTTTACTTACTTACCCAAGGAGACACAAAGCACAAAGCTTGACAGAAGAGTTTTGTCGACAGGGGAAAGTTGGGACAAGCCTGAGTAAAAACTTGTTTTATTTGTCAACTTTTATTAAAAGGCTCAAACGCCATTCAGTATGTTTGATCGGAAAACGGTGATAAAGAAGATGTGGGTTTAACAAAGACGTTTTATTACGGTCGGAAGAGACGATCAGTCGGTTACAAGAGAGATAAGAAAATGCGACAGAGAAGAGGCCGGTAACTCGGAGAGCTACCGGAAAAGTACAAACAACGGCAAGATGAAGCAAAGGTGAAAACCCTAATCTAGCCGCCAAGTGTTAGTCAGATGATTTCGGATCCCTTTCTCGTTCCTCTTCCTTCTCCTTATATAGTCCTCTGATGTGTCGTTCTTGACCTAACTTAGGTCGTCTTCGTGGGCCTTCCTTATTGGGCCGAGAGGCCCGCATTCATCCGAGCGGTCGCCGAGCTGGGTGCCTCTTAGTCGACGTCACTCGACTCGAGATACTGTAGAAGCGAGCCGAGCGATTGACCCTTTAAGCCGACTACCCAAGCCATCATTTTCTCTGGTCCGGGCCAGGCCTTTTATTCCTTGGGCCTTGTGGGATGATTAAATCCATCCCCTACAGTAAGTCCCCCCGGTCCATCAGTGAGCGAAGAGTCGCCTAGCTCATGATGGATTCTGGAACTCGAAGGTTCAAAGGAATAGAAGTCCTGTCGGGAGATTGAAGTGATGGGTCGATGGATCGCGGGAAAGGCTGCGGTAATGCCTTCTCTCGGAGTCGTTGAGTCGCAGGCTCCCAGATCTTGATCGGCAAATCTTGATTAATTTATCGGTTTAGCCGATTTTAGGATAACCGTCGGTTAATTAAGATGAGAAGCCGGAAAGTCGTGGGAGTCGTTGGGATCTTTGGGGGAAATTCGAGGCCCATTTAGGCCCATTTAGGCTTAATCATGACATCTCGAATCTTTCCCCCTTTTACCCCTCATAAGTGCATCGAGGAGTCGAAACGCCGCGAGGGTCCGCTGGGTTTTTAGGGGAAGTTTCGAGGCCCATTTAGGCCCGAATAGACCTAATGATGACGCCTCGAATTCCTCCCTCTCTTCTCCTTATAAATACGCGGACTCCCCTTCATTTCTTTAAGTTTCCTCCGCGATCAAAAGGTACTTTCTCTCTCCTTCCTTTATCTCTCTAAGCATTTGTTAGATTCGTTCAAAGCGCTCTTCACTGTTCCGTTCCGCGATGTCGTCGGGTCAGAGACTATCGAGGCAGCAGAAAGGGAAGGGAGTCGCCGCAACGTCGAATCCGACAAGGAATCCCGACGGGGATCGTGTCGAAGATCCGGAGATGATTCATCGCGCGGCGATGATGGATACGGTAAACCTATCTCGTTCCCAGAGACTTCTGGTCGCGGACGCTGCGAGGCTCGCGAGAGAAGGAGGTGAAAACATCGTTGCGAGAGATGCGATGGAATGTTCGAGGGACGGGCAAAGCGGAGCGATGCCTATTGACTCGGTCACCCCGAGAACTCACCCTGCGGGAGGCGGCCCCTCGGAAGGCGATGATTCTGAGGCCGAGTTACTTCCGACTACCTTTTACCCTGAAGGAATTTTTGAAGAGCTTCCTCAACTCCATCCCGATTTGTTGCGTCCTGCCTTCTTGGCCGGTCAAGACTGGGAGGGCGTAGAAGAGACTAAGTCGACCATGAGGAGCGTGAAGAAGGTTCTTCGGGCCAAGGGTGCCACCGGCGTGACCTTTCTTATCCCTACGAAGGAGCAGAGGCCTTGGTCTCCTCCGATTGGATATCAGACGGTATACGAGTCCTACTTCCAGGAGGACACTCGCTGTTGGTTCCCGATCCCGCGATTAATCACCGCATATGCTAGGCGGCGAGATCTCGCGATTAGCCAATTATTGAATGGCTCGCTGTGATTGGCCGTCACCCTATCGGTTTTAGCGGAGCAAATCGACATGCCGATGAGCGTCAGGTCTTTCGAGGAGATGACCTCGATAACCGATATGAAGGATGGAACCTACTCGGTGAAGATGCGACCAAACTGCAACGTATGCGCCGGTCATCCGAACAAAACGCAGAATTGGCAGCGTTCTTATTTCTTCCTCAAATCCGACGACTCGGCTTTCGAGGAGCCTCCTCAGGAGGATTATCGGGTTCTTTGGAACCGTTCTTGTGGTAGAGTATCTTGTCGCGAACTACGTCTGACTTTGTTGTTCTTAATGAAACTCTCTCTTCCTTTTGTTCGCAGTTGGCCATCCTACGTCTCCTGTCTATCCCGAGGATTTCCTGAAGAGCGTTCAAGCCGTCGCTTTGCTTAGAATCTACCGTTGGTCCGAGATCACCGTCGAGAAGACCTACGAGCTTAAAGACCGGATTGCTCGAAGTACGTTCTCTCGCCATTTCTGGTATTCTTTCGGCAGTATGGCTTATTTATCGTGTGCTGACCTTTCTGCCTTATGTTTTCAGGGGGGTGGAGATCTGATCTTCCGACAGCCCTTCCCATTCGCAAGAAGAGACTAGAGATCTTTCCGAGGGACATCCAGAAACAAATCACCGAAGCAAAGAGAATGGGAACTCTCCCTGACTTAAGCGCGATACTAGCTGCCCAACTGGGGCTGACTAGCGGGAGCGGGCCGTCTACCGCTGTCCCTCGTACTGGCGAGGTTCCCCCTTCCGGTGCTGCAACTACGGGGAAGAGTAGGAAGAGGAAGAGGGGCAGCTCGGGAGTCGAGGGGAGTGCCGAGGAGGCGAACGACGTTCCTCCTTCCAGTGAACTTCAGAAGAAGAAGAAGAAGAGGAAGAAGACTAAGAGGTCTGTTGACGCGCAGTCGGAGAGTCTCGAGGGACCGATTGAAATTGAGGGGGGAGGCGTTCAAGAAGAGGAACTTCGATCCGAAGAAGAGGTTCTTGAAGACGGGGCCCTAGGAGAGAAAGATGACGAGGAGGAGGCCGTCAACGAGGAAGAGTCCGAGGCTTCCCTCGGAGACGCCGGCTCGGACAATCTTGAAGAGGAGTCTGAGGGGTCGCCACTTCTGATACGGAGGCGTGGCGACGAAGCAGGTAATGAGGCGCGGTCTCCTGCTCCGATGTCTCCTCATGCAGAGGCTCCAGTTCGTCCGAACATCGGAGCTGTTCAGACTGGTACCTCTTCTCGCGGCGACGCCATCTTGAGAAGGGTACCCGGAGTTAGCTTTCCCGACAAAGTCGACTTTCACTACGAGGGACCGGCTCCTTTGGCGTACGTCCCGGAGAAATGCGGGGAGCTCCTTCGTCAGTTTAGGGGAAGGGCGAAACCTTTGCCCGCTGTGGAGGATCTTATCTTCGGGGGCGAGTACGAAGAGGCTGCAAGGGCCAAGCTGTTGGTAAATAGTTTTGACTTCCTCTTGTCTTTTCCTTGCTCCATTCCCCTAATGCTAATTTCTTACGGTTTTCGTTGCTTCGCATCTTTTAGGGGGATAGCGCGATGAACATCGTGATTGACAAGTACGATACCGCGCTGAAGGGAGCTTTGGGCGAGCTCGAGCAGGCCAAGAAGGAGTACGCGGAGAAAGAGGAAGCTTCTGCTCGTCAGCTAGGTGCATCGAAGGCCAACGTCGAGAGACTTAACGGGATGGTCACTCGTGCAATTGCTCGACGGGACGAGCTCAAAGCCGATTTGGTGGCATCTCGCGGAATCATCCACGAGCTTGAGCAGAAGAATGCCGAGCTTGAGAGCGAGAAGGCTTCGCTTGCTGCTTCTCATGAAAGAGAAATGAAGCGCCTTAGAGATTCCAGAATCCTAGAGGTCACAAAGGAAAGGGGAAGAGTTGAGGCCGAGATGGCTGCGAAAGCTAACCGTCGCTTCGCGAGGATTCGTTCCCGAGAAGAGCAGCGAGGTCCTTACGACAAGGCCCGGTTGCTTCATAGTCAAGCCTTTGGGACCAGGAAGTGCCTTGAGGCCTTGAAGAGGGCCGGGAGCGACATCTTGCAAGCCACGATCGATCTGTTCGCGGAGCAAGAGAAGAAATACGAGCAGGAGGCCGAGGAACTCAAGGTGGGCGAGATACCCGAGGGAGACCTTGCACTTTCTCCTCTTGTACTGGATTCTCAATTCGTGGATGCTCGGATTCTGGCGAGTCTCGACCATTACGGGTCCAATGCCGGCCTGATCGACCCAGAAACCGCATCGAATCTTCTCGTTCTGCCTCCTCATCCGATCGAAGATCGTCATGGTGACCCGACGCCCTTCGTCGAGGGTTCTTTGGCTGCGTTGGAGGGAGAGATGCCTAATCGAGGGACCAACACTGCCGAAGATGATGCCCCCGTCCACGTACTCTCGGATACTTCGGCTGAAGGATCTCGTCGAGGCAACGAGGAAGCCGTTGCCCGTGAGTCGAGTGTTAGGGCTTCGGAGCTATCTGCCCTTGATGATCGCGAGAGTGACCGAGAGGATTAGCTTCGCCTGTGTGTTGTTTCTTTTGAGTCCCATATGACTCATTGTTGTAGCTTTTCGAAACTCTGCCTTTGAGGCTTTTATTTTGTTGTTTTGTTTGCAATCTCGACCTCTTTTAGTCGTTTGAACTGATTTACTTAACTTAGATTTGTCTATCAAAAATCGTGATTTCTCAAGATTTGAAGTGACTCTGTTCGTTCGGTGTAAATGCTGTTCGAGACGTCGAATCGTTATAATTTTAAGCTCATTATGACTTTGTCTCGGTCGATCTCTTTGAGTCGCGACTGTTTGCCACATTGAGTTTTAATCGTTAATTAAGAATTTTCGACTTTGACGGTTCCAAGTCGATCCTAACGTAATTTTCAAGCGTTTGGTTGGCCAGACCTTACTTAGTTAATTATAGGATGAATTGGAGTCATTGTCTCGGCCGTGTTGGTTTAGGTCGCAACACGGTCGACTCCCGTGAATATGTGTCTGATCAGGACGTATTCAACGTGGGATGCGAGTGCCGATACATTTGTTCGAGGAGCCGGGGCGTACTCGTGTAGGCATCGCTTAAGTGATCGTCTGCTTCGGAGATCGATTCCTCGGGGAGGGGTTTGTTTTTTTTATTTTTATTTCGGCTGGACCCTTTTTCTTTGGGCTGCCTACGTATCCCTTTGCGGGAATCAAGCCATTCGTAGTTCTTAGATTGCGAGTAAAAGTGGCCTTTGGGGCGCATTTACTCGATTCTTTTTTTTTTTTTTTTTTTTTTGCGAGTAAAAGTGGCCTTTGGGGCGCATTTACTCGTTTTTTTTTTTTTTTTTTTTTTTTTTTTGCGAGTAAAAAAGGCTTTTGGGGCGTATTTACTCGATTTTTTTTGCGAGTAAAAGTGGCCTTTGGGGCGCATTTACTCGTTTCCTAGGTTGCGAGTAAAAGTGGCCTTTGGGGCGCATTTATTCGGGTTGGTGTTTGCCTTGATTAAGGATGGAAGAGGCGGAGATGTTTGGAGTTCCAGGCTCTCGGTACTGCTTCGCCTGTTGAAGTCTCGAGGCGGTATACTCCTGGCTTGATGACTTCGACTATCTTGTATGGTCCTTCCCAGTTGGCTCCGAGCTTGCCGGCTTTCCACTCTTTAGTGTTTTCGAAGACCTTTCTTAAGACAAGGTTGCCCATTTCGAGAGGACGCGACTTGACCTTTTTGTTGTAATAGCTCTCGATTTGATGTTGGTAATTCTGGATACGGAGTAACGCTTGGTCGCGCTTTTCCTCGATGTCGTCGAGTGCGTCGAGGAGCATGTCGCGGTTGAGTTCGGCGTTCTGTGGCATTCGCGATCGGCGCAGACTCGTCACGTTCACTTCTGCGGGAGCCATTGCCTCGACGCCGTAGGCCATTGAGAAGGGTGTAGTCTTTGTCGCTCCGCGAGGAGTGGTTCTGTGGGACCACAGGACACCATCTAGTTCGTCTGCCCAGCAACCTTTCTTTAAGTCGAGTCGTTTCTTCAGACCGTCTATGATGGTCTTGTTCGTCGATTCGGCTTGACCATTACTTTGCGGGTTTCTCGGCGTCGACATGTTGAGTCGGATGCGCCATCTGTCGCAGAAGCCCTTGAAATGATGCGAGATGAATTGCGAACCGTTGTCCGTGATTATCTCGTATGGGAGCCCGTGTCGGCAGATTATGTTCTTCCAGACGAAGTTTTGTACCTCCTTGTCGGTTATGCTGGCATAGGCTTCGGCTTCAACCCATTTTGTGAAGTAATCGGTGAGGACCAGGATGAACTTCTTTTGCCGAGATGCCGGCATCGGACCAATGATGTCCATTCCCCATCGCATAAATGGGTATGGAGCAGTCAAGGTGTGGAGAAACTCCGTTGGGCTGTGTATGGTTTTGGCGTGACGCTGGCACTTATCGCATTTGCGCGCGTATGTCTCGCAGTCGGCGTTCATGGTTGGCCAGTAGAATCCGAGGTTTTTAACTTTTAGTGCGAGAGCTCGCCCGCCTGAGTGGTTGCCGGCTGCTCCTTCGTGTGTTTCGGCCATGACGAGTCTCGTTTCTTCGCCGGCGATACATTTGAGTAGTACCTTTGTTGCAGTCCATCGGTGTAGTTCCCCATCCATGACGACGTAGTGTGCGCTGCGTCGTTTCAGTCGCCGGGCGTCCCATTTCTCGACGGGCAGTAAACCTTCCGCGAGGTAATCGATGAGTTCCTTGCGCCAATCTGTTGGGTGATCGTCTTGCGAGGGAAATTCCGCTTCGTCGATGTCCATCGCGTCGTTGATCGCTGCTATTATCGCTGCCTGTTCTGCCTTCGTGTCGATGCTTGGTTTCTCGATTTTGTGGATCGGGATTGTCCTTTTGACTTGGTCGTGTAGCTTGCTCCCCAGAGCGGCGAGGGCGTCGGCACAAACATTTTCTCCGCGAGGAACCTTCGTGAGTTCGAAGAACTCGAAGTCTCGCGTAAGGTCCTGGACGAGTTTGAGGTAGGCGTCCATCCTTTCGTTGCGGACGTCGTAATCGCCGAGGTATTGGCTTACGACGAGTTGAGAGTCGCAGTAAGCGCTGATTCGTTTGGCTTTCACCGCCTTGGCGAGACGGAGCCCCGCGATGAGGGATTCGTACTCAGCTTCGTTGTTTGATGCCGCAAAACCAAAACTGAATGACTGCCGAATGAGTTCTCCTGTTGGTGATTGCAATTGCACTCCTGCTCCTGATCCTTTACTCGTGGATGAACCGTCGACGTGGAGGATCCAGTTTACACTTGGTAGGATGAGGTCTTGCTCCAGCTCTGGCGTCAACTCGATCAGGAAATCGGCAAGGACTTGTGACTTTGCTGCTGTGCGATTCTTGTATGCGATGTCATGCTCGCTCAGCTCCATCGCCCATTTGGTCAACCGTCCCGACTGGTTAGTATTTTGCATAACCGTTCTGAGTGGTTGGTTGGACAGTACTTCGATCGTGTGCGACTGGAAGTAGGGTCGCAGTTTTCTGGCCGAGGTGACGACGGCTAGGGCCATCTTTTCGAGTGTTGGATATCTCGTCTCTGGCTCCGTCATTCTTTTACTTGTGTAAAAGATTGGTTTCTGTTCTCCCCTATCTTCCCGAATCAATACGCTGCTGACGGCGGAGGATGTGACGGCGATGTAGAGAGATAGTGTGTCGCCGGCTTCTGGCTTCGATAGCACGGGTGGGGTCGTGAGATAATGCTTGAGTTGATTGAACGCCTCTTCGCATTTTTCATCCCAGACGAACCTCTTGTTTCCCCTTAGTAGCTCGTAGAAGGGAAGACACTTGTCGGTCGATCGCGAGATGAACCTGTTGAGAGCTGCTATGCGTCCCGTTAGTCGCTGCACTTCGCGGCTGTTTTTCGGGCTTGGAAGGTCGAGAATCGCCGAGATCTGCTTGGGGTTAGCTTCGATTCCTCGCTGAGTGACGATGTAGCCGAGGAATTCCCCAGAGGTGACACCGAAGGTACATTTGGCCGGGTTGAGTTTCATCCCATAGTCGTTCAAGATCTTGAAGCAGTCGCGTAAGTTATTTAGGTGGTCGTCGGCCTTGAGCGATTTGACTAACATATCGTCGATGTACACTTCCATGGTGTTGCCAAGCTGATCAGCGAACATTCGGTTAACGAGTCGCTGATAAGTCGCACCGGCGTTTTTTAGCCCGAAGGGCATCACCTTGTAGCAATAAGTCCCTCTGTCGGTGATGAATGCTGTCTTCTCGCGATCATCGGGATGCATCAAGATCTGGTTGTAGCCCGAGAAAGCGTCCATGAAGGTTAGGAGTTCGTTACCAGCGGTTGATTCGACGAGACGATCGATGTGAGGGAGTGGGTAACTATCCTTTGGGCATGCCTTGTTGAGGTCCGTGAAATCGACGCATATGCGCCATTTGCCGTTCTTCTTCTTGACGACGACCGGGTTGGCTAACCATTCAGGGTATCGAACTTCGGTAATAAAACCCGCGTCGAGGAGCCGGTCGACTTCGTCGTTCACTGCCTTAGATCTTTCTGGACCGAGTTTCCGTCGCTTCTGTCGGATGGGTTTGAACGTCGGGTCGACGTGCAGTTCATGGGAGGTAACTGCGGGGTCGATCCCCTTCATGTCGGAGGTCTTCCAGGCGAACGTTGAAGCGTTGTCTTTGATGAAAGAGATGATCTTTGAACATATGTCGTCGGACAGGTAGACGCCAACTCGGATGATTTTCGTTGGGTCGGATTCATCGATTGCGACTTCGCGAACTTCCTCCTTCTGGGGGTATATCTTGCTGAGTGGTTTACTGACGGAGTTGACGAGGGAAGCCTGTTGCTGCATCTTTACAGTTGCAATCAGCAGTTCTCTCGCGGCTTGTTGATCTCCCCGAATCGTCTGTGTTTTTCCGTCTTTGCCGGGAAACTTGACGCATTGATGGTACGTCGAGGGAACGGCTTTCATGGAATGCAACCATGGTGTTCCGAGGATGGCATTGTAGGGTGCTTTGGCTCGGATGACGGAGAACTTGACGGTACGGGTTATACCACCTGCGTATACTGGAAGACGAATTGTTCCGATCATTTGCTCCGAGGCCCCGTTGAAGCCAGTGAGCGTGCGAGAGGAAGGCTTCATATCTCTCAAATCGACTCCCATTTTGTCGAGTGTGTCGCGAAAGATGAGATCGACTGAGCTGCCGGTGTCGATAAGGACTTTTGCGACTAGGCATTCTCCGATGTCGAGGTCGACGAGGAGAGGATCGTTGTGTGGCGTGTGGACGCCCTTGGTATCTAGTGCCGAAAAAGTGATCTGGTGATCATTTTCGACTGGAGGCGGCCACTTCTTGGAGGTGGTGGCTTGTCGTTTGTAGTCTTTGACAGCTCGAACTGAGTCGCCGCAAGGAGGTGATCCTCCCATGATTACGCTAATGTGCGGATTGCGGGTAGCTCGCATTGATTCGAGTTGCTTCCTTAAATCATCGGTTGTGTTCTCGAATTGAAGAGTTTCTGCGGGCTTTTTCTTTTTTGATTCGAGACGTCGGCGCAGATCGGACCCTTTTGAACGGTTGAGTTGGATTCGCAGGTCATCGGCCTTTGAATTGAGCTGGTCGCGAAGGTCGCCGTTTTGACCTATTCTCCTGGCGCTGGATTTTGAGATGGTCGCGCGGAGGTCGGCGCTTCCTACGTGTTCGTTCGTAGCGCTCTTTCTCTTCAATAGGGTGCGCAGATCTTTGTCTGTTGTCGGGGAAGTGAGAGATTGCTCGACTTTGCTGTTCAGTTTGTCGCGTAAATCTTGTTGCATTGTCGAGGAGTCGTCGTCAGAGGAGTCACAAGGGCGAGAGAGTATGACTTCCACTCGTCGCCGGCGACGCGGATGTTCGTCTTCTGATGAATCGTTGGCGGGGCCGACGTTGTTGACAGGAGTGCGCTCAGGGCTCGCTCTTTCCTCGCTAGGGGCCGTGTTCTGTTGAGACTTCTGTGCCTTCTTCTCCTTGTTCTTACTCCAACTTTTGGTGTTTTTCGGTGTCGTTGGAGAGGTGGGCATTTGAATTGTCCCGTTAGTGATCCCGTCGAAAAATTGCCCGATGAGGACTTTGCACTCTTTCGTATCATGGGAATCCCTTTTGTGGTAGAGGCACCATTTCTTTGGCTCCTCGGAGTTTGAACTCGCTGGTTCGGACGACTTTGATTGCTTCGAGGCGGAGTCTCGATCCCAGTGGTTCCAGGCTTTCTCTCGCGTGACGGCTGCTGTTTTTGGCGATTCCTCGTCGTCGACCGAGCTAACGTAGCCTCGCTTCTGAGTGGTGTTCCCACCGGATGAGTGCTGGGAGGGCTCAGGGCGGGTGTCGTTTGTTCGGGCGGGTCGCTGTTTCGCTGCTGCTTCTTTTGCAAACTTTGCTCTTGTGTCTTCTTCCATGCGGATGAAGTTGTTCGAGCGAGCGATGGCGTCAGACACAGATTTCGTCGGGTATCGGTAAAGATCCTGACGGAACGTGGAGTCAACGTGCAAAGTGTTCATCAGAGACTCGACAGCGATAGGATCAGGAATATCAACTTTCGAGACGATAGCCTTGAACTTCTCCATGAAGTCGCGGAGGCTTTGGCCGCTGGTATGAGTGAGGTTCCACAAGTCGGACACGGTCGTTTCTTGGTTGGTGAACATGATATAATTCTTCAGGAAGGCCGTCGAGAGGTCGTGGAAACAATCGACGGAGTTTTCTCTGAGGCCTGTGAACCAAGTAAGGGCCGGTCCTTCTAGGGTTTCGACAAAGAGTTGGCAAAAGCCGGCGTCTTTGTCTTCGTCGGTCACATCGCTATGTTGAAGGACGTGACATGAGTAGAAGGGTCGGAGAGACCCTTGAAGGTTGGAAGACGAAGTTTCTCCATCTTCTGGAGCCGTACGCCGGTGACCCTTTGCGTGAAGGGTGTGCGAAGAGATTCCGCGAGTACGTGCTCGATTTGGGGCGCCGAGGTCGTCACCTGATGGATCTTTGAGTTGATGTCGAGGACCGACTGTTTCAACGCGGCTAGCTCGCTTGCGGTGTCTGCGTTGATGTCGTTACCGGCGCTCTGGTTGTAGTTACCGGCGCTCTGGTTGTTGTTATCCCGCGCAGGTGCTACGTTGGTGGTTCGTTCAGTGGCGAACAGGTGTCGACGGTACTGCGCCGTTGAAGCTTCGGCGTTTGCAGCGATAGGGGCGAGTATTTTTGCTATCGCTGTGATTTGGTCGACCGCCGCCTTTTGCGCCGCTTCTTGCAGGGCGAGGCGTGCCAAGATGGTTTCCATAGACGCAGGAGGGGGTAGCGGAGTTACTGGTGTAGGCGTAGGTGTTACCTCGGGAGCCGGCATCACCTCGAGAGCTTCGCGCTCCTCGCCTGACGAAGAACTGTCGTTGCTGACAACCATAGTACTAACGTTACTTTGCTAAAAACGCCCCACGGTGGGCGCCAACTGTTTGATCGGAAAACGGTGATAAAGAAGATGTGGGTTTAACAAAGACGTTTTATTACGGTCGGAAGAGACGATCAGTCGGTTACAAGAGAGATAAGAAAATGCGACAGAGAAGAGGCCGGTAACTCGGAGAGCTACCGGAAAAGTACAAACAACGGCAAGATGAAGCAAAGGTGAAAACCCTAATCTAGCCGCCAAGTGTTAGTCAGATGATTTCGGATCCCTTTCTCGTTCCTCTTCCTTCTCCTTATATAGTCCTCTGATGTGTCGTTCTTGACCTAACTTAGGTCGTCTTCGTGGGCCTTCCTTATTGGGCCGAGAGGCCCGCATTCATCCGAGCGGTCGCCGAGCTGGGTGCCTCTTAGTCGACGTCACTCGACTCGAGATACTGTAGAAGCGAGCCGAGCGATTGACCCTTTAAGCCGACTACCCAAGCCATCATTTTTTCTGGTCCGGGCCAGGCCTTTTATTCCTTGGGCCTTGTGGGATGATTAAATCCATCCCCTACACAGTACAAGCTGAAATCACGCCCAAGATCATTACAAAAAAAAAACAAAACATTTAAGGTTAATGAAACCCAAGCAGGCAATAGATAGTGACGATTAGGGATGTTAAGATGGGTTTAGGTTCGCGGGCTTTTAATGGGTTCTGAAAAAAATAAATGCCCATTTAGACCCATTAAGCTAGTCGGGTTTTAAATGGGTAACCCACTTGAGACCCATTTATTAAATGGGTTTTTGCTAAAATAAACGGGAATCCGTTTAACCCACTAATGTTTTTTTTTGTTTAAACGTTGTCGTTTGGTTTCTTAAGGGCTTCTAGTTTTTTTTTTCCGTTTTCATCTTCGATATCGATATCTCTCTCCTGCTGCGACTTCGACTTCGATATCTCTGACGAGATAGGCCGTATCCCGACCCTCCTCCGCCGTTTATTTCTGAACCTGAGCTGCAACTCCTTCGCCGGAGCAATCCCGTCGCGGTTCTCTAGCCTCGTCAATCTCGGAACTCTCGACATCTCTCACAACAAACTCGCCGGAAACCTAAACGTCTTGGGCTCTTGGCTGATCTTCAGAACCTCGTCTCACTCAACATCTCCTTCAACGAATTCTCCGGCGAGCTGCCCAACGTCTTCGCTGATCTTCAGAATCGAGCAGAGGACTCTTTATCTCCAGATTCTCCACCGACCCAATAACGATAACGTCTCTCTTCTCCTTCCATTTTTGAATTTGATTTGTTTTTGAATTTGATTTGTTTGTGAATTTGATTCTGTTTCTAAAAACCCATTTGGCTTTGTGAATCATCTCAATAAATAAATTTGTGAATCACGATCAAGTTCAGGATGTTTTTATCATATATATATATAGATTTGTGAACACAGCCGTAAATAAATAAACAGCCGTAATCATATATATATAGATAGTGCAAAGCTAAATATATAAAAGTCTAAAAGTAAAATCTAAATGTTAGTTTTATTGTGATTTGGAGGATTTATATTTATAGAGTTCTTTATGTTTATAGAGTTCTGGAGGATTTATATGTTTTTAATTACAGGATGGATGAGTTTATAGACATGAATGAAGAAGATGCTCTCGCTGAGATAAATTTGGAAGCTACACAACTAGAAGAACAGCAAAGTGAAACTCATTCTGGGGAATCAGCTCAAGCTCAACGCAAGAGACGTAAAACATCACGGGTTTGGGAAGATTTTGTATCAGTGGGGATAGAAAATGATGGCAAAGAAAGGGCCAGATGCTTGCATTGTTGTATGAAGTTGGTGACACGTAATGAAAAGAATGTGAGCTGTGGAACTCATCATCTACAACGCCACTTGGAAACTTGTCCAAAGAAGCCTCCAAAGGAAGCTAAGGATGCATATGATCACAAGAGAGATCGTGAGATGGTTAGTGAGGTAATCATTTATCATGATCTTCCGTTCAGATACGTAGAATACGAGAAGGTTAGACAACGAGACAAGTATCTGAATCCAGAGTGTCAGCCTATTTGTAGACAAACGGCTGCAGCAGATGTTTATAAGACGTATGAAGTAGAAAAGGAAGAGCTGAAGAAAGTGTTTGCTAGACATACTGCTCGGGTTTGCTTTACTTCTGATCTTTGGACATCTCGTCCTAATAGCATGGGATATATATGTCTTACTGCCCACTTCATAGATGATGGCTGGAACTTGCAGAGTAAGATTCTTGCTTTCTGCGATTTGAAGCCTCCACACACAGGAGAAGAGATTGCTAACAAGATTCTGGAGTGTATGATGGAATGGGGTTTAGAGAAGAAGGTATTCTCTATTACCTTAGACAATGCTAATAATAACGACAGTATGCAGAGGATCCTCAATGGACAGCTTCAGATGATGAGTGGTTATGGCTTATTGTTGGATGGCAAGTATTTACATGTGAGATGTTGTGCGCACATCCTGAACTTGATCGTGAAAGAAGGCTTAGAATTAGCGAAAGATCTCTTGCACAACATCAGGGAAAGTGTGAGGTATGTGAAAGCATCTCAGACAAGAATTCAAGCCTTTGCGGCATGTGTAGAGCGAGTGGGGATTCCTGGTGGATCTGGTTTATCACTTGACGTTGCTACCAGGTGGAACTCTACTTATGAAATGCTCGTTAGAGCGTTGAAGTTTAGGGAAGCATTTAAAAGCTTGGAGGCTTTTGACAGGCACTACAGATGGCTACCTTCTGAAAGAGAGTGGGATCGTGGGCAAAAAATAAGTGAGTTTCTGAAACCTTTCAATCAAATCACTACTCTCTTTTCAGGGTCAAAGTACCCAACATCTAGTGTGTACTTCACAGAAGTTTGGAGGATTGAGTTATTGCTGAAGCATTTTGCGAGCTGTGATGATTTTGATATGAAGCAGATGGCTAAGGAAATGCAAATTAAATTTGCTAAGTACTGGGAGGATTACAGCATCATTTTGGCTATGGGGGCAATTTTAGATCCGAGGCTGAAGTTGGAAGTTCTTGAGAAAGCTTATGAGAGAGTGGATCCTTCTACTTCTAGTTTAAAAACTGAAGAGCTTAGGACTAATTTGACTAAACTTTATAAAGAGTATCAAGCTAGGACTTGGGGCAGTTCTTCTGGCACTTCATCTACACCAACTCCACATGATCTAGTTACTGAATCACCTCTTGAAGATGATTTTGACAATGTAAGTTTCAAGCATCTTTACTCTTAATTTTGCATTTACTTTGAAGATGATTTAGACAATGTAATATATTACAGGATCTCTTTGAATTGGAAAGAAGCCTTGGGAGTAATGTAGGAAACACAAGAACACATTTAGATGTGTATCTGGATGAGAAGAGGTTAGATAGAAGGTCTTTTCGCAATTTGGATGAAACCTCAAAAATGTAGGTTAATAAATAAGTATTTTTTTTGTTGTTCTATAATTACATGATTTTTAGACCGAACTGGTGAATATATTAGAAAAACATTTATATTTCGAGTATGCACTTATATTCTATAACATCTTTATGTATTATTTCGAGTATGCACTTATATTCTTCAAAAATTAGATTCTTAGATATGTATCTGGAGTGAAACTAATTTTTACAGATGTCCATCTTTTTTAATTGACACTTATGTAATTCACCGAATTCACAGATGAAGTTAAAAAGAAACAAAACTCATATTAGTGAAACAAAAACGATAAAAGCAAAATTTTATAGAGGTAGAAAATGAAATCGCTTATGAAGAGTCAATAGTAAACAAATCGAGAGCAGAAACCTACTCTTTTCGTCATTTTACAATCGATGTTGCCTATATGGTTTTGATGATTTGTGTGAGCCGTAAAACTTAATTTTCTTTTGTGTATTTGAAGTCTTAAAAATAATTAAAATGAGATGTAATACGTTAAATCTTCAACAATGATGATACATTTAAG
This sequence comes from Brassica napus, assembly GCF_020379485.1. Lineage (NCBI taxonomy): Eukaryota > Viridiplantae > Streptophyta > Magnoliopsida > Brassicales > Brassicaceae > Brassica > Brassica napus. The sequence goes on along the minus strand of NC_063441.1, from coordinate 5,866,459 downwards.
AGAACAACATTTGTATTCGTCATTTTACAATCGATAAAAATTATAGTATTGTAAAATATTATAATTATTTAATGAACAAACATTAATATAAAAACTTACTCCGCGCATGCACGCATGTTATCATTAAGTATATTAGTAAATCTTAAAAAATAAGTTGAAAAAAGATGTCAACGAAGTAAAACAGTTTTTTTTAATGATAACATCACCAAAAAAAAATGTTTGTTTAACCTATCAAAAGCTTTTTAAATACAAATAAAAAAACAATGTTGACATAAAAATACCAACATGTTTTCCAAAACCTCTACACATTATTCCTTGCTTTAGAAACAAACCTTGCTGAAACAAATAATTTATTGATACATATTTATTTTCAGTGAAACAAATTTGCTCTAAAAAATACCTAAACAAGTAATTTTCAGTGAAACAAATTTGCTCTAAAAAATACATATCAAAAGTTATTGATAAATAATTTATTTGTTTAACTAAATTTAGTTAGAGTTCATAAGGTTAAAAAATGAAAAAAAAAATTATCTTTGTAAAATAGTTTTACAAACATAATTAAAACGAAAAAATAAATAAAAGAATCTAATTTAAATGGGTCTAAATGGATTTAAATGGGTACATGTAAATTTCGCGGGTTCTAAATGAGTATCCCTAATAGGTCTATTTTTAAATGGGTCTAAATGGATATGGGTTCTAAATGGAGTGGGTTCTAAATGGGGTGGGTTGTACCATTTTAGCATCTCTACTGACGATGCATAAAAAAGGCAAGAAAAATTCGCAGTTACACCATGTCTGCCGGAAACCGATTTCCAACCTTATTTCGGTTGATGATGCATGTGTATGTTCCTCTCATCGCCTTTGATCTAAAAGAGCTCTTTATTGTTGGAGATAGATTATAGTTCTTCACAGTGGCCGAGCTACAAATATTTTGTATTGGTGTCAAAATTTTAATTACATACATTTTTTTTATCACAGTCCCGTCAGTTACATATATACTTGTGTTTTACCTCATTTTTGAGTGATTATGGTGATTGTCTTAGTATTTTTTTTCACTGTGATAATACGATATAAAACATAAACCATATATCTATATATATATATATATATATATATATACTATAATAAAAGGGATATATAATCATCAGAGAAGCATGCCACGTAGGATTAAAAATTCGAACCAATCAGAAAGCTTTAAGTTGCCAGATCAGACTTTTGTTTAGTTGACACAGAACTTTCGCCGGCAAATTATTGGGCATATTAGCAATGGTCCATAAGAGCCCAATCCTCATTCTTAACTTAGATTTTGTCACCATCGTCTCAGACGCTTCCAATTCACCATCGTCAGTTTGCAATCTCTGCACATCCCGTTACACTGTAGTTATCACGATCTACTCGCACTCATTCAATTGCATTCTTTACTTCATTCTTTATCAGCTATGCTATCCTTCCACCTCCCTTTTTCCACTCTTTTATAAACCCATTCATCCCTTCCACCTCCCTTTTTCCACTCTTTTATAAACCCTTTCTCGATGAATCCAGAATGACCATCTCCCTTTCCTCATCATATCCTTTTTTCTTTTTAATCTTCTTCTCTCTCTCCCACAATTGTTCATGCCGAGATAGACCTTAAAAAAGTAACAATCGTTCACTCACGAGTAACTCATAACCATTAGTTTTTGGCCAAAACCAAATTAAGTTGTAGTTTAAAGATTTATTGGATTATTTATCTTCCATTACATCAGATTCATCACTGTTAAATCCTTAGAAATCTTCTCAGAGCTCTCTTGCTTAATCAGAGAAGAGACTATTCATAGCTCTTATCATTTTTACTTTGCAGTGAGTTGGCTTCACCAAAATGGAGCTGAGAAACACAGTCTGGTAACGGAGATTCCTATTGGTGCCACCGTAATCACCATCGGCGGTATCCAAAGAAGCCAGTGCCATCTTAATGTAAGTTATAACAAGTTCTTATTTTCCTTTCAGGTTTTAATGTAGAAACTAAATTTTGATTTCAGTAGAATTTGATTAGTGATTAATGTTAGGCTTGAGGCGTATTAATGTTAGTGATTAGAGTTTTTCGTTTAGTATTGTGCTTAAGATGATTGATTATGGAATGTGCAGATCATGGGGAAGGACTTCAAGTGCTTCACTACGAAGAAGGCCAAAAGTATGAACCACACTATGATTACTTTGTTGACGAGTTCAACACTAAGAATGAAGGTCAACGCATGGCTACAATGCTCATGTATCTGTAAGATGATTTTCTAACTGTATTCTTTTTAAGGTTGCCAAATTCAAGTATTGTCTCTCTTTTTTTTTTCTTGTACAAGAAATAACTCTTACTCTAATTCTATACAGGGCGGATGTTGAAGAAGGCGGTGAAACGGTGTTTCCTGCTGCCAATATGAATTTTAGTTCCGTACCATGGTATAATGAGCTATCTGCGTGTGGTAAAAAGGGACTTTCCGTAAAGCCTAGAATGGGCGATGCGTTGCTCTTCTGGAGCATGAGGCCCGATGCTACGCTAGACCCCTCAAACTTGCATGGTATCATTTATTTTTTTTGTCACAAGCATGGTCTCATAAGAACCATATAAAACACCCTTTGTAAATTTGCCTTTTCAACGATACCATTCTGAGTATGGAGTTGATAATATATATCCTCATTGATTCTAGGTGGATGTCCTGTGATTAGAGGGAACAAGTGGTCATCTACCAGGTAACACACAGTGATGATTTTCACTCTCTATTGTGAGTAAATACCCAACAAGGTAACACATATTGCTGTTCATATTTTAGACCAACTGTGGATAATAAGCCACCATCAAAGGGAAAGAACAGGACTGGTATTATTGTTGGCGTCATTGTTGGCTTAGGACTTTTGAGCATCCTTGCGGGTGTTGGTATCTTTATCATACGAAAAAGAAGAAATCCGTACACTGATGATGACGGTAATAAGAACTCTTTTTTTCTTTCTTGAGCTGAAAATGTTTTGGCATCAAACTGGAATATTCATCTTTCAGATTGCTTCATTTTAAGAACTGTTCTTTTTTTTTCTCGCAGAGCTGCTTAGTATGGAAATAAAGCCTTTCACATTTACTTATTCGGAACTTAAAAGTGCAACTCAAGATTTCAATCTCTCAAACAAGCTTGGAGAGGGTGGGTTTGAGCCTGTTTATAAGGTAAGTCCCATACCAAAGTATCTGCATATACGTCATCTTCTTCCCTTTTTTCCCCATTAGCTTAAGTTTTTTTCTAATAGTAAATTCATTTTGCTTCTCTCTCTCAGGTACAAACTCAAATGGTTCAGTTTTCTTTAAAAATCTCACAAGTCGTGGACCTCTTGATAAGAAAGTTATCCAGTGGCTCCTATCACTTCACCAGATTGGTTAGTGTGACTTTATCATCATCATGGCTCCTTTTATCTCCAAAAGTTCGCTTAGTTGTTTAGTTTTATGTATTTGTCAGGTCTTGATGTGAACCGTACAGACAGGTCTTTGGAATTTTATGAGAAAAAGGAGAATCTGTCCAAGCTTTGGGATATTCTCTCTGTTTATGCCTGGATAGACCAAGATGTCGATTACTGTCAAGGAATGAGTGATCTTTGTTCTCCAATGATTGTTGTTCTTGAAGACGAAGCTGATTCATTCTTTTGTTTTGAGAGATTAATGTGTCGATTGGTACTGGTTTACCTTAAACCATACTTTCAATATGTCTTATGTATTTGGTATGGTACTAAACGTTTGTGTTTTCTTGTGTGTTTTTAAAATGAAAAGCGAGGAAACTTCCGGAGCACGGGGAGATCTGTTGGAGTTGAAGCTCAACTTACTCATTTGTTTTCAATTACTCATATTATTGACACCAAGCTTCACCAACATCTAGGTATAACTACTACTACTACATCTTCTTTGCCTCTCTATATGTAACATACTCATCTGTTAACCAAGCTCTTGGTCTTGTGAAATGAAGATAAACTGGGGGGAGGTGACTATCTCTGTGCTATTCGGATTGTTCTACTTCATGTGATAGTTTAGTCGGATCAAAGTTGTGGTGAAAGTGACTAGCAGCTCGGATGAAAATTGTCGTGTGACCACAGAAGGCACACTAACAAGAAGGTTCTGGCGCGTAAACAAAGTTGTGGTGAAAGTGACTAGCAGCTCGGATTCTGACTCTGTCAGTGACAGTGGAGAGAAGAGAAGAAGTAAGGTACAAAGAAACGAATTATAATCAAAAGAATTGTATCTTCTGAATCTGAAGTTGAGAGTGACAACAAGTCGACAACAATAAACTTAGCAAGTCAGACAAAAAGAGTCGACCCTCCAACCAATGTGGTTCGAAAGAAGTCAGGAACAAACATGATGAACAAAGAACAGGTGGGAAGAAGAGGTATGATTCTGATGCTACCGAGCCTTAATCTGAGAATGAGAAACAACAGTTGCGCAGCTAATGACGACAAAATCAGAAAAGAAATGTGGACAATGTGGAGTAGAGTCTTCTGAAGAACAAGTATGTGATTCAAGTGGCAAGAATGGCCTATAAAAGAGATGACGAAGAAGCTGGGTCCAAGCATGACAAGGAAAGTTATATAAGAGATTCCCGTAGAAAGAAAATTGCAAGAAACTCTGTTGATGGTTAGGATAGGAATGAAAAAAAAAGAGGAAGCTGAAGTATGAAAGTAACCAAATAGGAAATCAGCTAAGAAAGGAGGACGAGGAATACTCTCACCATAAGAGGGACATTTATGGAATCGATGGTGTATAGACGTGGAACAGTCAAGAATGACGATGATGAGGGTGACTATAATAAGCATACGATTGATAGGTTGGTAAAACGTGTATGACCTGAAACGAAGAGAAGAAACCCCCACTTACACATATTCTTTATTATGTTAGTCACACTACTCTTTTTTGGTGTTCTTATATGTAAACCTATTTAAAAAAAAAAAAAAATTGTTGACTGAATCCCCATTAGAATTAATATATTATAAACCAAAAAAATATGAAAAATATAAAGCTAACAATGGAAAAATTGAGGTTTTGAAAAATAAATAGAATTTTTTTTATACAAAACAACAAAGCAATACAAATATAATAGTATAATAAATAAATTATAACAAATTTCAATATGTAATTCGCGTGTAAAATCATTGACCATGTATGAATAATATACATACTTGACATCATGTATATTATTGCTCAACAAAGATGCCATTATTATTTTTATGTTTATGATTCACCAAGTAAAACCATTAACTACTTCACCCCAATATGTATAAGTTATACCCAACAATTATCACCACACATTTTATGAAGAAATTGTACTCAGATACATGAAGTCTGTGTTGTAAAAGCTCAGGTCAAAAGAGATCATCAACAGAACGTTAATAAATAGAGAAACAAAATTTCTTACTACTTTCCAAGTTCAAAATTTGTAAAAAATTTAGTGATAAATAATGAAAGAATATCATATATTTATGCTTTTTCCGTTTTTTTGATAGATGACATTTTAGAAAAAAATTATGTTTTAAGTTACATGTCGTTTTTGTTTTTCAATATAAAATTTAGTAATTTTATGCAATATTTATATCACTTTGTATGTAGAAAGTAGAAACTGATAAAGACCATGTGCTAAAACCCCTTCCCTCTTAGAGCGAATATTATAGTTCATTTTGCATTTTTAGATCATCCCAATGCCTTTGATTATTCTGTATTTTGGATCACTATACAGAAATTCATATTAGATACTTTTAAAAAGTTCATATTAGATATTTAGATTCACAGTTTAAGTTTCATTTTGGTAAATGTGTTTTATTTCTGAGTTTCATATAAATGTGAAACAAATCATTGAGCTTTGATTTAATGAGACTGTTGAGTTTTTAATCTATCAACTCTTTTGTGCCTTGAAACTTAAAGGTGGTCTTCTTCTGCTTGAAGTTTAGACACTAAGCCAACTGAGTAAAGAAAGAACTGAAGAAAGGTATCAGAAGAGCGAGTGCCAGAAAGTCATTCTTTTGCTTCAGTTAAGAGTTTCTTACAAATAATAGTTTTAAAACAACTAATATTTTTGAATTTTCTGTACAGATACTATATGCTTTCAATAAAAAATAAAGAAATTGTTGCAAAATATTAATATGATCTAGGATATTTTATTCCAAATTTCTTTCTCGCATGGCAAAGAAAATAATGACATGATTCTTACGACTCATTCTCATCACCATTTTATTTTAGTCACTGTGATATTAATTGTTCCTAATTCAACCACTTTCTAAAGAAAGATAAAAATGAATCGATATAGATACTCAAATTATATAATGAAAACTAAAGGATCAATGCAGAAGTGTATAATTTTTGAAAACTCAATTATTCCGAAGTTTAAATTAGTTGTCAATTTAACAGTTGTTTTCATAAGAACCTAAATCAATCATAATAAGAAATTTTGAGTTCTAATTATCTTAAATTTGTCTAACATGAATAGTTTAAATATTTTGTATTTATCTGAGGAATTTTATTTCTATAATTGATCCAATTATATATATACATTCAAATAAAAATATTAAAACCTTAATAAATTAAATTTGTAAAACAATCCGGGCGTAGCCCGGGAAAATCTCTAGTACTTTTAAGACTTTGAACAGATGACATCTCAAATTTAATAATATACTAGAATATATAATATGAACCAATGACCAAAATATAACATAAAAATAAAGAAACTAATCGGAGATTTTAATATATCGTTTGTGGGGATTAGTTCTCTTGTGTTGGTCGATAAAGAGGAACAAGTTAGACAAACAAAAATTCTAAGTTTCCTTATTTGTTTATTTTTATGTTTTTTTTCTCAAACAGAAATTACTATACAGTTTGGGCTTGATAAAATTTAGGCTTAAAACTAATGTGTAACTAAAGTTTAAAAGATAAAACGTACTTATTGCTTTTATAATTTTTTTCTTTAATGTTTTGTAGTTATATAAATTAACTCTGAGACTAATATAAATCCAAATTTTAACAAATAAAATACGTAAATTTATTAGATACTAGGGTCGGCCCGCTCTACGAGCGGGATATATTTGACTTGTAATCAAAATTATTATTTTTATATGATTTATGATTTATGTGTTTAGGTTTACATTTGCGAGAGGTGTATATGAGATATACTATTTTCTTAGTTTAAAATTCACCAAAAAACTATTTTTTACTATTAGCATAATCTCTCTCTCTCTCTCTCTCTCTCTCTCTCTCTCTCTCTCTCTCTCTCTCTCTCTCTCTCTCTCTCTCTCTCTCTCTCTCTCTCTCTCTCTCTCTCTCTCTCTCTCTCTCTCTATATGCTACGGGCGTGTTAGTAACCAAAAATACATAATAAGAAAAATGCATTCTATGTATATATCAAAACTCATCCAATTGTGGAGACATAAAAGCAGCCAAGTTAAATAGAATTCACAGTCCAGTTGTTGGAAAAGATGTAATTGAAATATACTCACAAATCACAATCATGCATACTCACACAAGATTCTATATCCATAAGCGTCTGCACTAACTGTTGTATCCTTGAGATCAGGGCCAACAACCTTTTAGGGAGCCACACTAATGAAAAATCAACACCACGATGTTCAAAATTATTATGAGCTAAAGATAAATAGATGCTTTTAAAAAAAGATATATATATATATTTGAAACTATTTTTTCATATCGTATTAGTTCTAGTTGTTTTTATCCGAAATAGGAGGTGCGGTTGGACGAATTTTCTTTCAAATGTGTCAACGCTGTGATTGTTTTTTTTCTTAGGTTAGAAGGTGTAATTTGTCGAGAACAGAGTATATATGTTATGGGAAGTGAGTGTTCTAAATAAGGCATAAGTTCATGTTTGGACAAAACTACAACGCTTTAACATGTAAGAACATGTTTAGTATTCCACCCTCAGCTCATTCGTCCACCGTCCTCATTTTATTGTGATATATGCAGACTCAAACTTAGAAATATAATAGGAAAAATGGATTCTTCAAAAATCAACCAATTTTGGAGACACAGAAGCAACCAAGTTAAATAGAATTCACAGTCCAGTAGTCGGTACGGAAAAGATGTAATTGAAATATACTCACAAATCACAATCATGAATACTCACACAAGATTCTATATCCAGAAGTGTCTGCACTAACTGTTGTATCCTTGAGATCATGGCCAACAACCTTTTAGGGAGCCACAGTAATGAAAAATCAACACCAAAATGTTGGAAATTATTATGAGCTAAAGATAAATAGATCTTTTAAAAAAAAAGTGCACCAAAAAAAAGTTATCTTCCCTCTTCTATCGTCTTCCTCTTTTCTCTTCTTCTCTATTTATTTTGTTTCTTATCTCATTTTTTCTGTTTCTTATCACTTTTCTGTCACAATCCGTTAAGTATAACCATGGGCTTAACAAATCATTTTTCATCACCTTTTTGTGTTGTTTATTAAGAAAAATGAACTGATGATTTTGTTGGAAGAAAACCTTCATATTTATAATGGAGGATTAACACAAAGAAATGAATGAAGGGAATCATTGAATGTGAGATCATGTGAGAAGTAGAGAGTAGGTATTAATATGAATGTTAATGAAGAAGATGCATGAACCAAGTTAATTTCCGTAACGGTGCCAGATTAAAGAAGTCTATTCGGCTTCCAACTGACATTGATCGGAATCGTTCGTCACCGGTAAAACTGTTGGATTTCTATTGGCAGTTGACTGAACGGGAATTGTTGCTTGATGGCCACTTTCCCTAAGTTTCGTACACAGTTTTTTTAGAGAAGATGTATTTGGACCGTAGTAAACACATAAAACTCATTTAACTCAAAAATTAATGAAACATTGACTTTTGATTGACAGTGACACGTGTTGTCACAACATACTCCGAATTAGTGACATGGAATCTGATGTGGATGGTCTAGGAGTGAAGAAAACCCTTCTTTATATATAAATATAGATGTAAGTAAATTAAACCTTGCATTTTTAACGTTTTCTAATTGTTTTTGTGGGGCAAAATTTCTATTTTTAGTGGAGTCAATGAATTTTTATCAAAGGAAAACATATCTTTTTTTTAAAGTGTAGGGTCAGCTGACCTTTACTCTTTCACTACCTCCGCCCCTGGTTCTTCCGGCCCAACTTAACATCACTCGGCATAAGAAGACTGACACTCATACTCAGTTAGACAGTTTGACTTTATTCACCGTGTACCGAGCTCGGCTCGATAGCCCCAATGTTCGTCCCGTAAAGCATAACCCGACCCATTAGATCAAATTGACTTAGGACAAGAGAAAGACGAGGTCTACGTATAAAAGCATGACAAAAGGAACTCTGAATGAGATCCAGACTTAAACACACAAGAGACTGACGACTAGAAATTAGGGTTTTACACTTTGTTATTTCTCACCGATTTGTACTTTTATGGCCAACTCTGCCGAGTGATGAGTAATTTTCCCTCTTGTTCACAGACTATGCAACCTAACTCTCTTATAATCAATAAAAACCTTCGAAACACCCACAATCGAGTTTGTTTCATTCTTTAGCAAGTCCATCCAAACTTAGATTCAACAGTTGCCACCCACATAGGACATTACGAAGTATCGTTAACAAGATCAGCAAGAGTCAAACGCCGAGGACGAAAAGAGGGAGCTCAACCAATCCAACGCCAAGGATTTGCAACTTAAATTAAATTAAATCATGGGAGCTCAACTAAATTTCATCATGAGAGGATCACATCTAAGTCGAGACTCATTCAGATCGGTCAATGAATATCAAATACAAGCCGCTGCTACTCAGAAATGACCTGCCAAGCCGGGGAATGATCAACACATCACTTTCTCCGCTGAAGATACTTTTGGTGTCCACACACCACACAACGATCCTCTATTGATGAAATCTAGATGTTGGAGCTTGTGAAGTCACAAGAGTCTTTATCGACACTGGTAGCTCGGTCGCCACATATTCAAGGATACACTTGAAAAGATGGGAGTCGGTCTCCAAGATATGAAAACCTTCAACTTGTTCATTAAACGGTTTCAACTCAGTATAGTACTCACATCGTCCTGATGAACATATGCATTGAGTAAATCCAGGTTCCAAGACAGATCAACTGGATTAATGAGATCCTCCACCTTAAGTAATGGATTCAAAAATTGATTAGAAAATTTTAGGGTTGCTGACCTCGGGCGAGGAGCGGGGTCCAAGGATCATTCCAGACTGATATGCTTGAACCTATTCTCACTCTTTTGATTAGCCCTTTATTAACCAGAGATCTATTAGATGTTATACTTCTCCATCCATACGAGAGAGAGTATGATCTGATAGGATCCAAAGGATCTGAATTTTGATAGTATCGTCCTTTGAAAACTCTTGCAAAAAGCGAATTAGGTTTATCAATTAAATGCCATAGCTGTTTCGCTAATAAAGCCGTATTAAAGTTCTGAATATCTCTAAAACCTATGCCCCCTTCAGCTTTATCCTTACACAACTTGTCCCACGAAAACCAATGCTTACCTTTTGAATTACCGCTGCCACCCCACCAAAAATGAGCAACTGTACCCGTAAGTTTCTTAGTCACTGTTCGCGGTAAACGGAAGCAAGACATCACATGAGTTGGCATGGGAGATGCTACTGATTTGATTAAAACCTCCTTACCACCCTTTGTAATCAATCGGAGAGTCCAATGATTAACTTTATTATTAACCCTTTCATTAAGAAAACCAAAAACCTGTGTTTTAGAGCCACCAAGACTCTCTGAGATCTCCAAATATGTTCCCATACCACCTAGTGTAGTGATACCCAATACCTATTGTATCTCCAACTTTCTTCAGTCTTTTCTATATAGTATCTTCTGTACCAGACATAGTTATGTACGAAAGCATTAAATGAAAGGGTGTACTCTATTTTAGCACCACTACCCCAACTATCATTATCTTTATCTTCTCGTTTACCAATATAAAAAATTTGGACATGTAACGAGCACGAATTTCTTACACCTATCAAAATTTTACATGGAGTATTTTAAATTGATATTAGTTCCTATGGGCGTGTAATCAAATCATCAAAATAAATACATTATAAATCTTACATTTTATTTTTAATTTAAAATGTTTGACCAACAAAAAAAAATCAATTTAAACTAAATTATTTTTCTTTGTTTGTTATCTAATTTTTATTACATTTGAAATCATATATTTGTTTAACCATTAAAAATGTGTTAAATGTAATGTTTCACTGTATTGTAATTGTTAATTGTCATTGTTAGTTCTGCTTTGACTTTGAAAATAAGTGGAATGCATTTTAATACTTTTTAGGACTTTGGCAATCTATACTATACTAAAAGGAGAATAAGATCACCATTTAGCCTGTCCACGTAGGATCAGAAATTCAAGCCAATCAAATTGTCTTAAGATGCCATGTCAGATTAGTAAAAAAAAAAACAACTTTACGATGGCTAATCCTTCTTTTCTCCTGCGCCTTTCCAATGTCTCTATCCAGCTTCTCAGTTCCAAGTTTTCTCCATTAATTTGTCCAACTTTCTGTAAACAAGTGGATCTCTTAAAAATATCCCTCATTCGAGATTGAGGTGTAACCTGAGCTCCAAAAAGAGTTGTTTCATCTTCTTCCTTATCCATCCGCAGAGATACCGGTTACAGATTAACCCTCTTCAATTATTTCTTAAATACATACCCCATGATCTCTTACTCCACTGTTCTTGAAGGCATGCCGTTGTAACTTCCTAAAAGATGAAGATTTCATTAGCCAACCTCAGTAAGTTTCCAAACCTTTAAGAAACCTAATCATCGTTCTTTCATTGTTCTCCTGTTGATTTCATCGGTTTTAGGGGTTTGAGCAAATTGTTTTATTTGTTTCTACTGCTTCAGATTAGGGTTATCTCCTAAATATCTTCAATCCTTATGATGACTCTTGCAGAGAAAATTGATTAGGCATTCCAAAGGTGAGGAAATCTAAACCTGATTTCATACTCCCGTGCTAACAACAACATTGATCCCTCCAAGGAGAGTTAGTTTAGATTTTTACAATCCATTTGTTTTTTTTTTAATTTTTTGTGATTATTCCGTAAACACTGATTGGATTAGTTGGAAATATTAGTTTCAGATTAGCATTCTTGATTATGCATACATCACTCACTTAAGTTAAATCGTGTCCAATGTTACAGGTCCTTCAAGCTTTATGGAGATTGAAAGGGTACTTAAATATTTACAAGGGAAATAAGCGACGCATGTTTCAGAAAATAGTGAGAAGAAGATTATAGAGGAGTAAGGATACAAAAAAACATTGTTTCAGAGTGTGTATCAAAGAATCTGCAGGCTTTCGGAGTTTGAGAGATTTCGTATCAGCTTTGTTTGATTGTAAACTCAATGCAGGTTTCCAACTATAGTGACTGTTAGTCAACTCATAACTTAAAAGTGAATACATGTTGACCCAATCTCAGTGTTTTAAATATATTTTCAGATTGATGATTGTATCAGGAACATTAACAAGCCATGGATGAAGAAGATAAATCTTTCAGATTCATAGTGACACCAATAACTGCTGTGAAAGCCACCCACCAAAAGCCTTTACTCCGCAAGAAGGTTTGCTTGCTTTTCTCCTATGTTATCATCCAGAAAACAGGTGGGAATAAGTTTAATTTTTAAAGTTCTTAATGATATGTGAACTGTGATAGGTTTAGGTGTATGTGAATATTATTTGCTTCAAAATCTGGTATATGGATGTTAATTGATGCAAGCAACATGTTGCATATTGTCAGAGCAAAGCTTAAACTTACCAAGCAGAGAAGGAAGAGATGGGTCAGATGAAATGGTCGTGAGTATGATCTAAAGACATGTGTAGACTTTTACATATTGAGTCACGACATTCCCGATTCTGATGAACAAACGTCTTATCTTATACTCATGTGACTGATACTACATAGGAAGATGATCCCATGGATCTGTAGCTGGGGTGATGGTGTAAGTTGTTCTCTATGACATGAGTCATTGTCAATGGTGGTGACTGAAATGTATCAAATAGTTGCAGGTGGTCAAGAAGCTAACCAGGGGCAGTTATGGTCCAAGGGAATGTAGGAAACAGCAACTGCAAATTACAAAGTTGTAACCTGGTGATGACTAAACCTTCCACAGTAGGCACGGTTGAGGAAGAGTCGGTGACGGCGAAGTAATACACACAGACGATTAGCATGGAGACAGAATGAGATAGATGAGAAGAGAGGGACAACACAGGAGAAGCTGCGGAGATGCTGGAGAGTCATGAAAATTGAGGCTACGGCTCTCATCTCAGAAGAGTCGCAGAATATAGCGGAGTTTGTGAGTGGCCTACACATCAATTTCAATTTCTAGAATAACCACAATTTGTAACAAGAATAGTTCACAGTTTAATAGTTTACTATATCTGGTTCAACTTGACAGATTATCTATCTTACCAAAGGATAGCCAGTTTAATATTTTATTTTGTCTTTTAATGGGAAACACTTCTTATGTAAGGCCTAAAACAACTTCGAAGATATTAAATCAGAAATCATTATTTCTCATAGTCGCCAAAACCAACATTCTTATAATCTCTCAATAGGAACAAAAAGTAAGATTGGGTTATTAAGCTTTACACTTACGATTTCAAAAAACAAGAGGAAAGTTTAAACTAATCCTCAGGACCAAACAAAGGCTGGGCAAAGAGATCTCTATTCTTCTTTTTTAACAAAGAGAGCTCTATTTTAAACGCATTTCCTAGGATTATTTGACGGATCAACATCGTCTTCACAAAGCCTATACCAAATAAACATGCAGAAGCTCAAACCACCAGAGAGCTGTCATGTCAATGACATGGATAAAAACTACAACCTTTGCTTTTACTTCAAGCAAATCAAGAAATTTATGACCATTCTTTGATACTACGTTAAGGGCTCGAGAATTAAATGCAACAACAACACACATTAAGGTTTCTGTTATACTTAGCACACTAGGTGATTTTCCCGTGCTCATGCACGGGTATAAATATTTCTAAATTAAATATACTAAAACAATTGATTGCTATTTACTTTTAATTTTAAATTAAAATTTATAATTTGTATGCATCATTTATATTAATAATATTATATTACTTTAGTTATACATATTATTTTATATATGTTATATCTAATCGGTTTTGGTGTTCTTACAGTCGATTTAACTATCATTTGGGTAAATTGGATTGAATCTCTGAATTCAACTGTAATATTTTTATTCTAACTATATTAAAAAAATTGTTTAATTTTTGATTTTGCATTTAGGTGGTTGTTGTCTTAGAAATGTAAATATATTTTATAAAGATTATGTATAACTTAAGATAAATTGTGCTCATAATGAAAAAAAAAATAAACTAAATTGTCTGATTTTAAATTACATAAATTAATAATAGTGATAATATTCTGAAGTCTCATGCATATATATAAATTTTGAAAAAGAACTAAATTGTAACAGTTGGTTAATATTTTATTTTCATTTTTAATACGTTTTGAGTTGTCCTATGATTTATATTTATAAAAAAATTACTATTTTTATAAAATTATAGATTCTTATCGTAGTTAAATCTATGATTTTAGATATCGTAGTTACATATATTCTTTTAAATTTAAAATGTACTATAATTATGTTTATTATAATTAAGTAAAATCAAATCAATTTTGTTTATCTTTGAAATGTCCATGTATTTTCATAATATTTATCAAATTATATGTTGATGTTTTTAAAAGAAATATTAGAAAAATACATCGATGATCAATAGAAAGTTACATCCATAAGTAGATGACACATTTTTGAAAGCTCATCAACACATATCAATATTTACAATAATTAAAATATTTTATAAATTCTAAATAACTTTTTGCCTTTGATTTGTTGAATGAAAACTGAAATTTATCTTAAATAATCTTAAAAATGTGAATTCAGACTTGCTTTGGTATTTTGATTATGGTTCTATTAAGTTCCACAAACATAAAAAAAAACTTAAAATCAAACTTAATATTAAGAAAGCAAATAACTTCAATAGTTATAAAATATAATATATCTACCTCATTAAACTATTTTGTAACTATTTTTAAAATTTATTTTTAGTTTTTTTTAATAAATCTTAAAAATAAGTAGTAGACAAAATTGTGATTGTATTTGAAAATAATATTATATAAGTAAATATAATTTATCAATATTTTTTGCTGTAATTGAAAGATATTATAGTCAACTAAATATATGCAAATAAATAAAACAGTTAAATAATACTAATTATAAACTATTTTTAGTCAATTAAACATATATCAGTTTATGTTACTTAACTATTGTATGTAATCATCTAAGAAAATAGATAGATATATAAAAATATTTCTATTACTTTGAATTTTTTTGTATTTCTTAAAATTATGTTTTAAAAGAAATAATATATTTTTATAATAACATTGTATAAAAATTTATATTTTTCATCTAAGAAAATATAGATATAAAGAAGGTGTTTTATTATTTCAAAAGTATGATTTATGTTATTTGAAATTTTTTTTAAATGTAATATTATTATTTTGTGAACTTTCCTTTTTTATGAAATCATATTATATTTACTGTATACATATATTTTTGTTTTTCAATTCGTTTTTTTTACTTTATAAAAATATTCTTTTTTTATTATATGTATATTTTTTTGGAAAATTTTAAAAAGGAAACTAAACAAAAAAAATAAATAATAGTATGTTACATGTAATATTTTTAATTCATTAAGGGTATCAGTGTAATCAACCATCGTGAGAGTTAACGTGAGAGCGGCATATAAGAAATTGACTTCTCAAATAATATTATAGAGATTATAGTTGTCACCTATGTTTCTTGATTTGTCCCATTACTATAGTATAACAAAAAATCAACCTTCATGCATTCTACATACCTTGCCGAAGATAACTGAGACAACTTTTAACAAAAAGTATGTTTGGATTGATAGGTATTTTTGATGTTGCAGAACCAATTTAAAGTTTTCATGCGATTTGTTTATGTTAATATACTACAGAACTACTAATTGCAACATACGTCTAATAATTGCTTGACTGGTGGATCCACTTGACAACATCTATAATGGCGCCACCGCTACTAAGACTACGTACGCTTTCAAGTTCTGTGGATGGGCTACCTGTATATTGTGTTTGGTGGGAGAAGTAGCTGTCACGTTTTACTCATACAGCTTCTCTCCCTACGTTTTATTCAGTGGAAAGCACATGGAAATTGATCCCTTGAATGTTGTTCCCCTTTTTGTGCTTACAGATTCAATAGTTCTTTTTAATGTTTTTGGTATACCATCCGCTGTTTTCATGCAAGCTCCATCTTTCTTCTTCTAACTGATGGGGCTATGGCTGTCTAAAGTAGCGTGACTAGGTAACTCTGAAAGTTATAAACGTATAACTTACAACTTACAAGCATGGTGGCTACAAAAAAAAACTTACAAGAGGAAGAACCAGCTATAGAAGAAGATAAAAGGCTAACAGGAAAGAGGCTGAGAACGGAAACTCAGTTATCGAGAATTTGTGTTGTTATAAGTTGTGTGGGAAACTGTATAGAAAATTTAGGTAGGGACTCTCTCTAAAAATCTTTGTATGTATAATATTTTTATTCGTTTGATCTTTTAATATTTCTTTGATTTGAGTTATCAATTAGATGTGTTTTTTGGTGACCGAACATGTTTTGGAGAGACCTAATTAGAGAATTAGCGAATTCCCCCTCCTATTGAGATATGGGTGTATCTGCTCCGAGTGTTTCATATGCTAACTCAAATCTAAAATTTACTAAACTTTGACTAATTGGTCAATTGTATGTTGTAATGTACATATTTTAACAAATTGATAAAGCACAAATAGTTATATAATATATTTATTTATGTACAATATATCTATATTTGTATTTGTGATTAAAGTTGTTTATATTTTTTTTGAAAAGAATATTTCATGTTAATAGTAAATATCAGTTTTAAAATAAAACAATTATTTTAAACACATACTATTTAAAATTACAAAACAAAAAAATGCAAAATACTAACCAAACTATTAAAGAACTACATTGATTCTATTAGAAAATACCATCAAAAGAGAATACTAAACGTTTTGTCTAAACTTACGTCAAAACATCAGAATAGTATATATAAAAATAAATAGGTGAATAATATCAATATATATCAACTAATAAAAGTCAAAATAAAATCTATCAGTTTATTATTTATATATAAATTATTGGTATTAGATATAAATAATTACAAATTTTTAATATAGATTACACAAGATTATAAAATAAACTAAAACAATGGATAAACAATCTATATATACATAAAGTTTAAGATGTTTTTTTAACATTTTATGTCGATGAAAGATATTTAGAAGACAAGGTTTATAAAATATAAAAAGTAAAATTTCTAACGAAATTCGTGAAATAAATTATTTAAAAAAATTTATATCAAAAATAAAAAAACAATATATTTTTTTGTCAACGCCCATCTTCTAAAATCAAGTGGTAGTCGGTCTTGAGTCGTTCCGAAGAGACGTTCTGTTCGGCTGGGTCTGATTTATATGGAAAAAAAGAACACCGCTACTTCTCGCCTCCGTTATTGTTGGGAAAAACAATATAATTCAACATAAACATATAATATAAATCTGTAATCTGCACGTAGCGTGGAAAAAATCTCTAGTGTAAAATAAAATCAACTAATATTCAGAAATTCGTAGACTAAAATACCAATTTATTTACGACAAACTTTGTTGTAATCTCATTCTCACCATTAACATTGTAAGTACTCATGCAAGTTTGTACTTGAAGAATGAAAATACATAATTACCAATCAGACTAACCCTGGAGAAGTTTAGAGACTCAATCTACAAAAGTCTGTAGTTTATAGTAACACTCGCGGATACGTCAAGTTCAGGCTATCTACACACAGATGTATTGTATGTAATAAAATTCACCACCATGAATATTTTTAGTAAGTTTTGTGAGTAATTAGAGTAATAAGTTTGATTATTCTTGCAAGTGCACGCATTTACTATTAACTTATATGGTTCAAACTACAGAGAAAAGAAAATTAGCAGAAAGTAATTTATATGAATCTAGAGGACACGAAATTATTGTTACAATAAAGTTGTACTAAAATCTAGAATTGTAGAGAAAGTAAACAACGCGAGCTTCAAGCTCTGAAGGGTTTCCCCACAGGGAAAGTCACATTAGAAGAGATCCATCTCATGAGACAAAGTGAGAAAAACTCTTAGTCAAACAGGTACACTACTGTAGTTGTACTTGTAAGGACCCTTTCCAATGATGAGACTCCATCCGGCATCCCAAGTTCTTTCCCATAATCATGTATTCTCCTTAAAACCAGAAAAGCAAAGGTATAGATTAAAAAGGGCGACGATAATGAAACACAGACAAAAGACCAAAGTGATGATTACCTACCTTATGGTATTGAGTGTACCATTTCGCCGTTAGGCTGTGGGAAAAGGATAAAATTAATGTTCCGGTTATTAATTAAAAAATAACCAAAATTGCCATATGCTCTCTGAAAGTTGAGTCAGGGAGAGTAGAAGAACCTTCCAATTTGATCTTCCACCTGAAACTGGTAAGTAAAGTTCCATCTCAGAGGAATAGGGAAGTGTGTGCCAAGAAGACCGTCTTGCCACAAGTTACGCCGCATTTGGATGCCAGGTGGCCAAGGCCTATTCCAAAAAACAAATTAAAAGAACTCAAGAAGCATATTAGTAGTCACATAGAAAATGAGAACCATACATTTTAGTCACAACTGGTCAGTTGGTATAGAAAGAAAGCTCCTGGACTCACCAAGTTAAAAGAAGAGTCTCATCCAATTTAGACTCTAACAACAACATTATAGTTGGTCGTAGCATTAAACAAAGGTCCTGGAAACTGCCCATTGACGGCTATCACCTGAAACTCAAAAAAAATATGTTAAAACCATATATACGAAGCTAGCACCAAATCAAAGTAGCAAACTTTATATATACTAAAGGAACCATTCCCTAAAAACACGTAAATCCATGTAAAGTCGCAATCTTGAGATTCTATGGTAATGAGTTTTAGATCAACAAAAGCGACCTCCTTTAGAAATTATCAGCCTCGGGTTCGAAGTTACACCGAAATAGAACAAAACCCATCACTGTCCAAAATCCAAGAGACAGTGAACATCTTTCGATTGACAGCGAGAAGGCTGTGAGAACGCTATTAAGACACCAACTTCCAGAGAGAAAGTAAAGTAAGGAACAAAACCAAAACCCATTGAGGAACACCGAGAGAGGAATCTATGATGTAAGAGACTTTGCAGTTTTATAATGGAATGACTCCATGTTTCAGCCTCTCGTGGATCGAGCACACTACTGTACTTGACCATTCTTCAAAATCCATAGAAAAAAAACAGATTATAAATCATTTCCTTTGAACTGGAAAATGTTCAGACGCAACATTAGGATGTACGCATAACATAACATTGTAAGAAAGCAAATAGGTTCAAATGATTAAACAGAATTGCATGTTCACGGATCAGCAAATCAAAACTTTTTCAATATAAAATAAAAAGCCTATTAAGATTCGAATGTGGATGAAATAGCACATACATCCAGTGAGCATCCACAACTACTACAATAAACTAAACAATTGTTTGGGCTAAGATTAAGAGGATGATGTTCAAGGGAAGGCAAGCTTACATTTTTATAGTCGCAGTTCCACCACCTTTCATGGAGGAAGCTCTCATTTGATGGATTAATAAGGACTTTAAGCAGATGAAAAGTAACCGGTAGCTTTTCGAATTTTAAGGAAGAAGATGAAACAACGCTCTCAGAATGGTGGAGATAAAAGCAGGCCTAAACCTAATATCACAACAATACTTACAGCCGCGTTTACGGTTAATGATACTATCTGCGGGCTGTATGAGTGGAGCAAAATTAAGGCTCAAAACGAAAACGAAACCCACATAAATTGAGGGGCAGGTGTCAATCTCTCCTTTCACTATTTTCTTAGGTGGCAAGAAGAGAAGAGAATCAAAGTCTTCAGTATATATATATATATATTATTACAACATAATTAACATGGTAGAGCTGTTTCATAGACGAAATTCTCTTACACATCTTCAATAAAAATAATTAAATAAAAAGAGAAGAACTTGAACATCCACATTATTATATATGTTACTATACTTTTCTCAGGCATTCATTCAAGACTGCAAACTTTACTGGGCTTACCTATCGTATATGAACATTGAGAAAAAAAATATAAGATCTTATTATAGAGCATAGTGAGAAAGTTAACTGGAACTGGATCCAGAATTTCCTAAATCATATTGCCAAGGCTGCAAACTGGGACTCGGGTTCCTGTGTGGCGGGTGGGCGGTAGTCGTATCGGTTCTGCTGCATTTGTTTCTGATTCTGTTGTGGTTGTTGTTGGTGCTTTCGAAACTTCAGATTTCCTATCTCTCTTTCAAGGAATTGTTGCTCGACTGTATCAACCACCCAAAATTACAATTTCGCAAGAAAAAAATATATTTTAGGATTTTAGTGAGAAACTTTATTGTTGATGTAAGATTATTTACCATGTTTAAGCTTTTGGATTTCTGCTAAACTATCCAGACGTTGTTTTAATGCTCTATTTTCCATGCTAAGCATGACTAGCTGTTGATCCAAGTAGTGTATGGCAGATGACATTTCACATCCTTGAGCCTGTTGGAAAAAAAACTCATTATGTATAATGTACATAGCGTTTACTGATGTTCATGAAATTAAAGACTATATGGAATATGTTCATTTTTAAATCTTACTTGTAGCACTTGGATGGTTCTTTCCAAATCTGATATGTACTCAAGCCTCCTTAGACGTGCCCGGTGAGCATTTTGGCTGCAGTTTAAGTGAGAATTACATAATACAATAATGGGAAAAGGTACGCCCTATAGACTAGGTGATTAGAGTACAAGCAATCGATCGTTTAAACCCAACCAATTTTGTTTGTGGATGACTATAACCCGCATCAGGAAAAAAGCAAGCAGCTTTGTGGTAAATGAAATATATGTCTACTAGTACTAAGTTGTATGTATATTAGTACAAGAATAAGACCCCTTACTGTTTGATACGTTTAGAGTCAGTTTTTGATCCAGGACCGTCTGGTTTTGTGAAAGAGCCTTCTTTCATTTTACTTACTTGTGTTTCAGCTGATTTCGAGGCAGAGGTACCTGCTTTATTTACAGCTCCCCATGACACATGTGTTTGGAAATTAGTTCCATTTTTGTTAGAAAACTCCCATCCCAATTTACCGTGGTTGTCGTAAGAGTTAGGCTGCCACAAATCATCATGCCGATTAATGTTCTGCACTATCCCAGATGGCCCAGAAAAATGACTATTCAGAAGGTCATCTTCTCTAAAAGGCATAAAAGCTGAGTTTAAGTAGGCAGATGTGTCACTAGCTGAACGCCTATGACCTTTGTTGATCTTAGGTGACGCTGGCTCGCTTAGGAGATCATCGAGCCAAGCTGGTTGCTCATCTATGAGAAGATTATTTAAAGAAGCACTGTGATGGTGCATATTACTTGGAGGAGAAATACTATTCTCCCTGTTCTTTTGGGAAGCTTGTGATTGTCTTCCAATAGATCCAAAATTTCCTGCGTTGGATAAACTGCCTGAACCTTCCATTCTTCAAAATCTAGAAGGGAGAATTACACGTATTAAAAAAACAAAGAATGTCTTGATCGTGGTCAACCAAAAAGTGCAGAAACCATTATTTTGATCTTTCTCCTATTCTTGAACGAAGTTTGTTAGGACATATATACCTTAAAGGGTAATACTTAGGAGACGTTTAGTACCAAACCTCCGACGTGGAGGAGAATGGTATATCCCGCGATGTAATCTCCTCCTGTGTTAGTGTCAATTACCCCTTCTTTCTTAAAATTCGAAAAGACAATGAACTATCCCAATCGCTAAATAGAGAGAGATGCCAGATCAAAACAATCCATGTTGATGGTTTCCATAGCGTGCTTTTCGTGAAAACAATCGTTCTTGTTATTTTCTTTATTTAGTTTACTACTCTGTTTCTTCTTGTTGTCATGTCCCAAAATAGTCTTCTTCACCATTACTTCATCACGTACGGTACACAATACTGGTTATAATTCATTCTTGTTACTCCATCCATTTCAATCTAAGTATTGTTTTAGATTTGTGCATACATATTAAAAAAATATATTAATTTTATTTATTTTCTAAATAAAAACATCATTACATATACAACTAACTACATTCCAACCAATTAGAAAAATTAATTAAGAAATAAAACTAAAAAAAATTGTATTAAAATTCTAAAACAATATTTATTTTGTAACTAAATTTTACTCCATGACTCCATTTAATATGATGGAAAGAGTATATTTTATCATATTTATAAAATAGCCTTGTTTTATTGTATCCTATATATATACCATATGTATTCTATAATATAAGATCAAAATAAAATTTAAAGGCACTCTATAATTGGATCGATGAGGCTAAGCAATTGGCTGACAAGCTTGCCTTGCCTAAACAAGAAGACGATGATAGCGTGATGTATATAGGGACCACACAGCCTGTGTTCTAGCTGTAGTACAGTAGTAGAGAAGCTAGAAAATGATTCTAACCTGACCACGACCAAGGAAGATGATTACGTGTTTGTACCTTAGGGATCCATGACCAGAGCAAGGACCATGTCACTTAAAAAGGCATTGTTAGTTTTTGTGTAGCACTTTGGCGAATTGAAAGAAGAAGATGTCGTGATCGAAAAAACGACATGAAGACTTGTGTTTGGACACTAAGAAAGAAAAATAAATCTTCGCCCAAAATGAGGTTTAGCCAAAGATGGGCCAACGAAAAAATTGGGTAGACCAAAGAGCCTCAACCAAGACAGTCAGTGGCTTGTCCAGAGGCCAGCATTCGGTCTCCGGAGAGCCATGGGCGAAAAACGACTTAGGTCGATGGGAGGTCAAATAATCAACCATATAAACATTTAGGGTCTCATCAAACGCAGCGGTTGCGGTTTCGGGAATTTGCGGATGCGGGTGGTTGCGGTTTATAACGGTTTTAAGAAATTTGTACGATTGGTACTGCGGTTAGAAATTAGTGTGTTTGTGGGATACTTATGACTGATTAACTACCAAATACATCAGTGGTTAAATAATAAATTAACAATATTTATATTTTATATAATTATAAAATATCAAAAATTATAATATTATAATAAATATAAAAATTATATTTAGAAAGTTATAATTTTAAATTTTAAAAAATTATAAAAATATTTTTATTTTAAAATTTTACAATATTAATTAAAATATGATGGATAAATTTTAGTATTTTTATAAGTCTAATTAAAATTTTATTGAATATTTTTATTTTTGTATTTATAATGTTTGAAAAAAGAAAAAAAATTACTCTCCGGCAACCGTCCGCAACTGCAAACGTTAGCAGGAACAAAATTTTGAATCTAAGAGGTTTAGAGTGGTTTGAAGCTATTTGAGTGATTATTGCAAAACGCTAACAACTTCTACCAACCGCAAAAGTTGTGTTTGCGGATGATAGCAGAAAAACCAGTCATGCCTTTACTTGTACATCTTTCAAATTTAGCGTTTCTACTTTCCAACTTCCTATTTAAATTTTGTCTACACATTTGTTCATAGTGACTAGTTTCCAACTTTCTATTTGTTTATTGTTGACCAACTATGTAATCCTGCGAAGAGTAGGTTTTTTTTTTTGGGTGAAATTTTAAATTTATTGAAAAAAGTAGGTTTAAGCATTAGGGTTTTGGTATTTTTTTTTTAATCATCTTCCCGGATTCTTTTTTTTTGTTCACTTAATAACTTAAGAAAAAATTGGACTCAATAAAAAAATAGTATAATTCACTATTTAACTAAAATTTTGCTTTCTCTCTTCTTTTTTCTTCTTATGTCTCTCTTCTCTCTTTTTAAAAATCTAATTACCCTTTTTTGTTATTCTATAAACTAGAGTCTTTCTCCACGCTACGCGTGGATAAGTGTATAGATAGTTTAAAACACGATCATAAGTTTCAATGTTTTTGCTTGGATTGGGAGCATTGTATTTTTTCAAAATTATGGGAAAGTTGGTGATAAATAAGTTTATGCAATTGTTAAAAAAAAGAAAAAAAAAAAGAGTAGCTTAAATTATCATAAATAATGTAAGAAAGAAATGAAGTCTTTTGAAGAAGAGAAGCTTTGATGTGGACCATATGAAAGAAATAGCCTGAAATTGGTTGATTAAGTTAGTTAACTTAAATTTTAGTAGATACCAAGCCATGGTAACTATATAATAAAGATACATACTTGTCATAGCTGCATAAGAACTCTGTATAAGTCCTTCTTTAAGTGAATATACCATCCTTTGGTTGATATGTTGGGCATTATAAATCTGTTGAATATAATTATTTACTAGAAGACCTTTCAAAAATGGTGGGAGTGAAACATTCTAATTTAATTAAAAATACTTTTGTGTGGAGGAAGGCTTTTGAAGTTCTCTTTGTAGACTATGTTCTTCACTTTCAGCCGGTGCAAATCTTCGCCTTTAATGATTGTTAATCCTGATTTGGTTGTGACCCGTGAGTGGGCCACATAAAGTTGACGATGGGCGAAGACGGGTTTAGGTAGATATAAGATGACCTCTTTTAAATTTGGCTTTGGCTTTTGTTGATTATCATTGCATAACACAATCTGATAGGAAATTATCATCGACGTAAGATGAACGGTAGCTTTGTTTCATCATGCAAAAGAACAATCCTTGGGATCAAGATTTCTTTTCCAATGTGCGAGCCAGTGATAATTTCTGCCTTCAACATGCGGTCGCCTATGTGGGTTAGGATCATACGGGTACCATTGCATAATCCTTTTTTTTGATTTATGTTTCGCAAAAGCATAATTGAGGCACCAACCTTCAGAGTGAGATTGTGTGAAGGCAACCCTGGAAATTCCAAGGAATTGAGATACTCAACTGCGTATAAAGTATCATTTTGATCTGATCGATTTTTCGATATCTCAAAGCTATCAGAGCTGAAGTATTTTCTTGACACCCCGTCAGTCTGTGAGATGGTATAAGCATTGATTTCATCGACGGTTTCATTACGGGGTGTGAGTATAGCTCTATCAGTGTAGAAGCTTTGGGAGGTCGTCATTTTGTTGACTTCTTCGTATGCAGCATTGACAACTTCTTTTAATGGGTCAACATAATTCTGTCGAATCAATGACCTATCGACAGTTATCATTTGTTCATGGTAGTTGTGGGAACCGAAATTCGCACTGTCGATTTCCGTTTAAATAAGGAAACTAAGAAAACCCTAGTTTCCCAGAGGACCCGGATATCTGTTAATTACCACACGTCAAGCAATCAGAACATGAGAATAACAACGATAAAAATAAGAAATCGAAAAGAGAGCAAAGTAGATCTTATTCCGAATCTGCGTATGAACGTTACAACAAGGTATAAGCCTGGGCTCGAGAGCTGTCGGCGAGATTCCTAGTTCTAGCAACCCTAAGACGGCTAAACCTAATTGAGTCGCAGCTCGAAATAACAAAAACGGAAAGTTGCCTAAATCGCTCTAAGTGCTAAGTTTGCTCTGAAAAAAGTTCTCCTTCGTGCTCCTCGCCTAGGACTCCTTATATACTAGCTCCAAGGTCGGTTTACGCTTTTACTCTTCTGCCCTTAAGCCGTCATAGCATAAAAATGGAGATATTCCATTTTTCCCGATCTTCACAATTATCTTCAAAACTTCCGTATTTATCCGCGGAAACTTGACATTTATCCTTCCTCGCGGGCCAAGCGCGAACCATGCTGTGGTTCACGGGCTTTTGGTTAGGAAAAATCGTAGGATGGGCCTCGAGTCGTGTTTTAGGTCCCTTTGGGCCGTCTTCCGACTCGACACGTTTACTACGAGTTTTCCGCGGTTTCTAATCCGCGAAGTTTGATCGATGAATTAGAATAGCGGGAAACATAGACTGAGCTTGCTACGGTCTTCGGGAGATAGCATTCGAAGGTTTGACGAGAATGCAAGGACTGGTGTCGTATCGATGTTCGGAAAGGTTCAATCGCTACACAGCGACCGAACTTTGGCTCGAGCCCGGTCGCTATGTAGCGACCGAGCGAAACGAGTGCTCGGTCGCTACGTAGCGACCGAGCTTCGGCTTGAGCTCGGTCGCTACGTAGCGACCGAGCGGGACGATCGCTCGGTCGCTACGTAGCGACCGAGCTTTGGCCCGAGCTCGGTCGCTACGTAGCGACTGAGCGGGACGATCGCTCGGTCGCTACGTAGCGACCGAGCTTGGCTGAGCTCGGTCGCTACGTAGCGACCGAGCGGGACGATCGCTCGGTCGCTACGTAGCGACCGAGCTTTGGCTCGAGCTCGGTCGCTACGTAGCGACCGAGCGGGACGATCGCTCGGTCGCTACGTAGCGACCGAGCTTTGGCTCGAGCTCGGTCGCTACGTAGCGACCGAGCGGGACGATCGCTCGGTCGCTACGTAGCGACCGAGCTTGGCTGAGCTCGGTCGCTATGTAGCGACCGAGCGGGACGATCGCTCGGTCGCTACGTAGCGACCGAGCTTTGGCTCGAGCTCGGTCGCTACGTAGCGACCGAGCGGGACGATCGCTCAGTCGCTACGTAGCGACCGAGCTTTGGTTCGAGCTCGGTCGCTACGTAGCGACCGAGCGGAACGATCGCTCGGTCGCTACATAGCGACCGAGCTTGGCCGAGCTCGGTCGCTACGTAGCGACCGAGCGGGACGATCGTTCGGTTGCTACGTAGCGACCGAGCGGGACGGACGTTCAGTCGCTGCGTAACGACCTGTTTCGAGCTTTCGTCGGACGTCTCGATTCTTTCTTCCGCCAAGCTTTTTCGTAAGGAAGAATCTATTTCGAAAAGTACTCTTCGGAGAAACTCTTATTTTCTTCTTCGAACGTTTTGAATGTTTAAATTTGTCGTAACCGTTTTTGACCCCAACAGTTAGCCCCCCAGCCCGTTAGAGTTGTGACTCTAGCGGGCGGATAGATGACTTTGACAAGGTTAAGTGTATTGAACGAAATTTACAGTTAAAACTCCGCGGAAAAAAGTTGTCGAGGCGACATTCCGAACCCATACTTCTATAAGTAGTGAGCTCTTGTCATTCATTTTCTTCACACCTTTCCTCCTTCATTTTCTTCAAAACCTCTCTAGTTTCATAACTTTCCTTTCAACATGTCTTCCTCCCAAGGTGATAAGAAGGATTCCGACGTCGAGATGGGTGAGGCCACCTCTCTGGCTCCGGTTCCAACTTCTCCGGCGGAAGTGCCGGCTTGTGTTGCCGGTCATCTTTCTTTCCGAGAGAAACTAGTTCGTCGCCAAGCCGAGAAAGAATTGGCTCAGACTGGCTCCGAGTTTCCGTCTTCCTCCGCGCAGGTCGTTGCCCCGTGTCACGGGACCGGCGTCGCGGCTCTTCCTCCGCAAGTCCTACCTGCGGGATCTTCCACGACTCCGATCCTCGTCGAGGACAAAGAGAAGTGATAGAACCCAGGACCTGGACCAGGACGTGGAGCAGACTCAGCATGGTGACCAGGACGATCAGATCAGTCCAACTGAGGTTCAGCCATTTAGCCGTTCCAGATCAACGGACAGAGCCGTGTACCGGATCGACCCGCGTGCACCCGGACGTGACCTAAGGATGGATCCACGACCTGATGACCAAATCAGCCAAACCACAGGCGTTCTTCCCCGACCCATTCGCCATTCTAGAGCCAACAGTCAAGCCAGAACCCATGATCATCGAGAAGAATCAGATTCCGGACTTAGCCTGTCTTTCCTGGCCCGTTTGGGACGTACCGCACGTCCGGATCAGGCTGATCACGACCTTTCCAACCACTTTGATGATTTCATGATGATCGATGCTTCCAACTACTCCAAAGGAAGGATACTTAAGCTTTCTGAAGATTTGGGTCGAGCTATCTCTTCATCCGTTCATGGATCATCGACGATCAATCATGCGGGCAGCCTTACGTCCGTCCTGCTCCTTACCGCGAACGACCTGATCACCAAAGGATGAACCTGGACGACTTTGTGAATCTGGACCAGTCAACACAAGAATCCGCACCTTGACCAGTCTTCAGTCAAAGTCTTCATTTCTAGTTTCTATGTCTTGTTTTCATTCATTTCTATTTTCTATGTTGTCTTTTCCCACAAATGTCTTTATGTTTCTTTGACTCACAAACCTTATAAGTATGTGATGATCCCCCTTAATAAAACACATCGATTTTCCTTTGCTTATTTTGAGTCTTCTCTCATTGTTCTTTGCTTAGAACATTCATACTTCTCTTGGTGAGGTCATCTCCAAGCGAACCACTTCGTTGTGTTGGACCGGTGCGTCACATCCGGCAACCTTCGAATCTCTGGTAGTATCTTTGGGCTATTCCGCAACCCTTAGTGTCACCGTTCATACCATGAGTTCTCAATCCTCTCGGATCTGAGTTCATATCAACCTTACCGAAAGAGTGATCCTTATTTTGGTTCTATCAAGTGGTATCAGAGCCACTCTCTCGGTAACTCTTTTTCAATCCATTTCATCTCATCTTCCATATTCTTCATCTAGATTTCTTATCTATCTATCTTGAACCCGGGCCCCTCATTACCCCCATATAAAAAAAAAAAAAGGAAAAGTATAAAAAAAAAAAAAAAGATATTCCAAAGTTTGATTTGTTTGTGGTGTGGTGGTGGAAGAGAAAGCCTGCTGGCCGAAGAGAAATCCGGTCTTTGAGGAGGTTAAGGCGGGTTCCCCTCTAAATCTCTTATCTTTCTCTCTTGATCTTTGTGGTTCACTTGGCTTTGCTCATTGGGTGATCTAGTTTGCTCTCTTAGAACTTTGGGAGGAACTCTCTTGTGTGATTACCAACAAAAATTGAGTGAAACACGTGTGTGGGTGAGGATAAACACCTGAGTGTGTGAGTTTTTTTTTTTAATCTAACTTTACCTTGTTTAAGTTTTCAGGAAACCATGGATAGTGAAGAAGAAAGAAACCGACCCGGAAATTCATATGCCGGATTATCTAACTTGCAAATGCGTGCTCTCAATGATTCTATGTCTAACTTGTTGAATACAGGTTTGGAGGCGATCCATCAGAGGCTTGATGAACTTCAGGGCCGACCAACTCAGTCACGAACCAGAACCAGACGTGACCATCCAAGGAGGAACAGCCGGTCCGACCTAGAAATCCGAGAAGAGTCTTATGATGATGATCGATCCATCAACCGTCCAAGGAGAGTTCCTAGGCATCAAAACCGAGGTGATGTCAATCCTTTTGGTAGAAATGAAAGAACCAATGATGGCTTGAGTGGTTTGAAATTGAAAATTCCAAGTTTTGATGGCAAAAATGATCCGGATGCTTTTCTTGAATGGGAAAGAAAAATTGAACTTGTGTTTGATTGTCAAAATTTTTCTGATATTAAAAAGGTTAGACTTGCTGCTGCTGAGTTTACTGGCTATGCTATTAACTGGTATGATCGAGTTGTGACTAGCAGGAGGAGAGCAGGTGAGGCGCCAGTTGATACATGGGATGAGCTTTCCATGCTGATGCGGAGACGCTTTGTTCCCGACCATTACCACCGAGATCTACACCATAAACTCAGGCGTTTGCTTCAAGGTTCTAAGTCAGTTGAGGACTATCACCAGGAGATGGAGACCTTGATGATCAAAGCTGATGTAGAAGAGCCCTTAGACGCCACCATGGCCAGATTTCTTACCGGGCTCAATCGGGACATACAAGACCGCATGGAGCTGGAGGACTATGACAGCATGGAGCAGATGCTACACAAGGCCGTGCTGATCGAGCAACAAGTCAAGAGAAAGGGTCTCACTAAACCGACCTTTGCCTCTAAACCGACCTTTGCTTCCAAGCCAAACTATCAAGACAAGGGTAAGTCTTCTTCCACAACAAATACAGCTTTTAAGACTAATGTCCCTGCTCGTGTTGATAGAGAAAAGAAAGAAGAGGCTACCAAACGAACCAGAGACATCCAATGCTTTAGGTGTCATGGCCTTGGCCACTATGCCAACCGATGTCCAAACCAAAAGGTGATGGTGCTCTTGGAGAATGGAGAAGTCGAATCTGAAGAAGACAAGGAGGATCTCGGACCAGTGTATGATGATGATAATGAGGAAGAAGCACTTGACTTCCCGGTTCATGGTCCCCTTCTTGTTACTAGGAAAGTCTTGGACGACACCACTGATCCCATCTTTGATGAGGAGGTCGATGGAGTGATCAATGAGTTTTGCTCGACCTTTGTGGAGAGTTCTGATCCGATCTATGATGAGGATGTTCTTGAAGAACCGAGCCATGGTTCACTACTGGTTACTAGGCGTGCCTTGAGTGTCCAACCAAAATCCAATGACAAAGAACAAAGGGAGAATCTCTTTCACTCTAGATGTCTCATTTCTGATAAAGTTTGTTCTTTAATCATTGATGGAGGTAGTTGCACTAATGTGGCTAGTGACACCCTTGTAAAGAAACTTGGGCTTGTTACTCGGCCTCTTTCTCGTCCTTTCAGGTTGGAGTGGCTCAATGAGGCTGGAGAACAGTATGTGAAGGAGCAAGTCACGGTTCCACTTTCCATTGGCCGATATGAGGACGAGGTTGTGTGCAATGTGCTTCCCATGGATGCTTGCCATGTTCTCTTGGGCCGGCCTTGGCAATTTGACAAGAAGGCAGTGCATGATGGTTTCACAAACCGGCATTCATTTGATCATAAGGGAAAGAAGATCACCTTGGTGCCTTTGTCGCCTTCGGAAGTCCATCAAGACCAAGTCCAACTTAAGAAGAACCGAGACCAAGACTCTAAAGCTGATAAACCTGAGACCAGTACCAGGAACTCCAATTTCTTTGTCAAAGAAAGTCAGGTAAGAAAGTCTCTTTGCTCTCAAAAGCCATTTCTCTTACTGATTTATAAAGAGTCTCTCTTGGCCTCATCTTCTTCTGACCTTGCACCGGAGATTCCGAGTGAGTTTTTAGGTATCTTGCAGGATTATTCTGATGTGTTTCCAGAAGAAAATCCCAAAGGATTGCCACCGGTGAGAGGCATTGAGCATCAGATCGATCTCGTTCCGGGCGCCTCTCTACCGAACCGACCAGCGTACCGCACCAATCCGGTCGAGACCAAGGAGCTGGAGAAACAGATCAACGACTTGCTTGAGAAGGGATACATCAGAGAGAGTCTCAGTCCCTGTGCCGTGCCTGTTCTACTTGTACCAAAGAAGGATGGCTCCTGGAGGATGTGTGTGGACTGCCGGGCCATAAACAACATCACGGTAAAGTATCGACATCCTATCCCTCGTCTTGATGATATGCTTGATGAACTCCATGGTTCTAAGTACTTTTCTAAGATAGATTTGAGAAGTGGCTATCATCAGATTAGGATGAAAGAAGGTGATGAATGGAAAACGGCCTTTAAAACAAAACTAGGTTTGTATGAGTGGCTTGTCATGCCCTTTGGTCTCACTAATGCACCTAGTACTTTCATGCGCCTAATGAATCATGTCTTGAGGTCTTTTATTGGTCATTTTGTTGTGGTTTACTTTGATGACATTCTTATTTACAGCAAAAGCCTTGATGAGCACAAACAGCATTTGAAATCCGTTCTTGAAGTCCTTAGAAAGGAACGTTTGTTTGCTAACCTTGGAAAGTGTTCTTTTGGCACAGATCATGTGGTCTTTCTAGGTTTTGTTGTAGGTACAGATGGCTTAAGAGTAGACGAGCAGAAGGTCCAAGCAATCCGGGACTGGCCGATTCCGACCACCATTGGTGAAGTAAGAAGCTTCCATGGTCTTGCCGGCTTCTATAGGCGATTTGTTCAAAACTTCAGTACCTTGGCCGCTCCTCTTACTGAAGTAATCAAGAAGAACGTGGGGTTCAAATGGGGACCAGCTCAGGAAGAAGCATTCGAAATCCTTAAAGGGAAGTTGACTCACGCCCCTTTACTTGTACTTCCAGATTTTTCTAAAGCTTTTGAAATCGAATGTGACGCTTCTGGTGTTGGTATTGGTGCTGTGTTGATGCAGGATGGAAAACCAGTGGCTTATTTCAGTGAGAAGCTTGGAGGAGCCATGCTCAACTACCCCACATACGACCAAGAACTCTATGCCTTGGTGAGGGCCCTTCAAACGTGGCAGCACTATCTTTGGCCTAAGGAGTTCATCATCCACACTGATCATCAGTCTCTAAGACACCTTAAGGGTCAGCAGAAGCTCAACAAGAGGCATGCTCGTTGGATGGAGTTCATTGAGACATTCCCTTATGTGATCAAGTACAAACAAGGTAAGGAGAATGTTGTGGCCGATGCATTGTCTCGAAGGTACACTCTTCTCTCAGCCCTTGAAACTAAATTGCTTGGCTTTGAATTTATCAAGGATCTTTATGCTTCTGATCAGGATTTTAAAGAGATTTTTCGAAAATGCTCAAAGGTTGCTTATGGCAAATACTTTCAAAATTCTGGTTTCTTGTTCTTTGATAACCGTTTGTGTGTGCCCCAATGTTCTTTGAGGGAGTTGTTTCTCAGGGAAGCTCATGGAGGTGGGCTTATGGGACACTTTGGAGTCAAGAAAACCTACAAGGCGGTTCATGACCATTTCTACTGGCCGAGTCTGATGAAAGATGTTGTGAGGATCTGTAGCCGATGTGTGGTGTGCAAGAAGTCTAAGCCTAAAGCATCACACCACGGTTTGTACTCAGCTCTACCCATTCCCTCTCATCCTTGGGTAGACATTTCTATGGATTTTGTGCTTGGATTGCCTAGGTCTAAAGCTGGACGAGATTCTATCTTTGTGGTTGTTGATAGGTTCTCGAAAATGGCTCATTTCATTCCTTGTCACAAAACTGATGATGCTGTGCAAGTTGCAGATTTATTCTTTAAGGAAGTTGTTAGATTGCATGGAATGCCTAAGACCATTGTCTCTGATCGTGATGCTAAGTTCCTTAGCTATTTTTGGAAGACCTTGTGGTCTAAGCTAGGTACTAGATTGATGTTCTCTACAACTTGTCATCCGCAAACTGATGGGCAAACTGAAGTAGTTAACCGAACCTTGTCTGCTTTGCTTAGATCTTTGGTTAAAAAGAATCTTAGGACTTGGGAAGAATGTTTGCCTCATGTTGAATTTGCTTATAACCATGCCTTGCATTCAGCTACTAAGTTTTCTCCTTTTGAGGTTGTTTATGGATTTAATCCCTTGTCTCCACTTGATCTTTTACCTTTGCCTTTGAGTGAACGAGTTAGTACAGATGGCAAGAGGAAGGTGGACACGATCAAGAAGCTGCATGAACAGGTTCGTGCCAACATTGAAGCCAAGACCGAGGGCTACAAACGACTTGCAAACAAGAAAAGGAAAGAAGTGATCTTCCAGGAAGGTGATCTTGTTTGGGTCCACATGAGGAAGGAACGATTCCCGGAACAAAGGAAGTCCAAACTCATGCCCCGGGTCGATGGTCCATTCCAGATTCTCAGGAAACTCCATGACAATGCTTACCAGCTTGATCTTCAGGGTAAGTATGATATCTCTTCAAGTTTTAATGTTTCTGATTTATCTCCTTTTTGCGCAGATGATCCGGATTTGTGGTCAAATCCTTTTGAAGAGGGAGGGAATGATAGAACCCAGGACCTGGACCAGGACGTGGAGCAGACTCAGCATGGTGACCAGGACGATCAGATCAGTCCAACTGAGGTTCAGCCATTTAGCCGTTCCAGATCAACGGACAGAGCCGTGTACCGGATCGACCCGCGTGCACCCGGACGTGACCTAAGGATGGATCCACGACCTGATGACCAAATCAGCCAAACCACAGGCGTTCTTCCCCGACCCATTCGCCATTCTAGAGCCAACAGTCAAGCCAGAACCCATGATCATCGAGAAGAATCAGATTCCGGACTTAGCCTGTCTTTCCTGGCCCGTTTGGGACGTACCGCACGTCCGGATCAGGCTGATCACGACCTTTCCAACCACTTTGATGATTTCATGATGATCGATGCTTCCAACTACTCCAAAGGAAGGATACTTAAGCTTTCTGAAGATTTGGGTCGAGCTATCTCTTCATCCGTTCATGGATCATCGACGATCAATCATGCGGGCAGCCTTACGTCCGTCCTGCTCCTTACCGCGAACGACCTGATCACCAAAGGATGAACCTGGACGACTTTGTGAATCTGGACCAGTCAACACAAGAATCCGCACCTTGACCAGTCTTCAGTCAAAGTCTTCATTTCTAGTTTCTATGTCTTATTTTCATTCATTTCTATTTTCTATGTTGTCTTTTCCCACAAATGTCTTTATGTTTCTTTGACTCACAAACCTTATAAGTATGTGATGATCCCCCTTAATAAAACACATCGATTTTCCTTTGCTTATTTTGAGTCTTCTCTCATTGTTCTTTGCTTAGAACATTCATACTTCTCTTGGTGAGGTCATCTCCAAGCGAACCACTTCGTTGTGTTGGACCGGTGCGTCACATCCGGCAACCTTCGAATCTCTGGTAGTATCTTTGGGCTATTCCGCAACCCTTAGTGTCACCGTTCATACCATCAGTTCTCAATCCTCTCGGATCTGAGTTCATATCAACCTTACCGAAAGAGTGATCCTTATTTTGGTTCTATCAAGAAGGCCGCTGACTCTATGCCTCCGCCTCCAGCCAGAAAAGAAATCGTTCTGGCATTGCGTGCTCCTAGCGCTGTCCAGGCTACTCAGCCTAAGAGTCGGAAGAGGAAACTGGCCAAGAGCGGTGACGGGGAGACTTCGCAGCGAGGTGGGTCGAGCCTAGCATCGGGACTTCGCGGAAAGGTTTGTTTCTTGTTTGAATTCTCGATCGTCTGTCGTGCATTCTTTTCATGGACTTAGTCTTAAGAATTTTTTTTTTGTTCGCAGTTCATATCGTTGATCGATGGGATGATCAGCGAATGTGGTTCTGAGACCAGTCGTCTTTCCGGGGAGTTGGTGGAGCTTCAGGGCAGATGGTCCGAAACCGAGGCTATGTTGACGGCTGTCGAGGACTCTCACTCTGCGAAAGTGTCGAAGCTCGAGGTTGTGATAGGAGAGCTTGAGAGGGACCTCGGGAAGACGGCGAGTTCCTTGCTTAAGGAAAAGAAAACCAGGAAGGCCAAATCCTCGGAGGTGCGTCGACTCCAGCGTCAGATCGAGAGTGACGCTGGACTAGCGCGCCGCGGGATCCAAGAGGCTACGGATGCCCTTCGTGCGGAGTTTCAGGCTCGCTTGGCGAAGATTTCTGCTTCCCTGGGTTCCCTCGAGCGTATCCGGAGCAGGGATTTCGCTTTGGCGACGATTGAGGGCGGGATGGCCGTGGTTCAGTCGTTCCAAAGTGAGACTCCCCCGACCTTGGAGGCCGAAGAGGCCCGACTGTCCGGCTGCAAGGGAGATATGGCGGCCGAGGATGGCGATTTCGATCTCATCCTGGCCGACCTAAAATCCGCTTGCTTCCTTCCGACGTGTCCAGAAGACCCAGAGGGGAAAGATCCGATGGTCGGAGAGAACGGAAGCGACGCGGCTCCAGGCTCGGACGAGGCGGCGGGTGAAGAGGGAGCGTAAGTTCTGAGGGTGACTTGGGTTAGATCTCTTGCGAGAGATTTGTTTTTTTTTTATGTCTTTATGCTTCGGCCTTGAACGGCCTTGTTTGTATTTCGGGACTGGCCGTGTGTGGCTTTGAATCCCTGCCGCTCCGCGGCTTTATGGTATGATAATCGGATAACGTTTTTTATGAATTTGTGAATAGTGGGGAGGAAGGTGATGAGTTGTCGTCTCATATCCTTCTTCGATTGTGAAATGTTTTATTCGAGACCTGTTTCGAGAGTTCTTCCGCGAGATGTGAACTCTGCGGGGGCGCTGAAGGTATCGAACGTAAACATAGAGGCGTGGTTTAAGAATCTCTTATCTTTTGATATCATGCCTTTGAGATGTTAGAGACCAGTGCGCTGGGTTTAGGGCAAGACCTAGGTTTACTTTCGGTTTAAGGATTGTGCGGTGACTAACCGGCTATCGTTTTTCCTGTCGCGATTTCTTCCTGATTCGTATCGATGTAAAGTCCGCGAAAAGTTCTCGGCTTATACGACTTGTTTGATACGAATCGAGCATCTCTCCGGAGACCGGAAGTGCTAGACCAAAATTTCGGATTTCTTTTATAGCGCTATTATCCTTGTGTCGGATGTAAGAGAGTCATCTCCATGAGATGGCTATGTCTGTTTAGGACGTTTGTGAGTTCGATGTGATCAGCATCGGACTTGGTGGCGTGTGCCGTTGTTTTGATTAATTTGCGCAAAATAAATGTTAATGTGTGCATATATGTGTCTTTTGGCGGAGATTTCGTTTGCTCGGAAGAAACCAATTTTGAGGCATCTTTTGCGACGTCTCGCGATGCTAAAGGTTCGATTCTCCCAAGCGGCCGACCAATTTCCGAAGACCTCGTTGCGATTTCGCGGGTGAGGATGTTTTGATAAGTCGAAAACACCAAAAGTGCAGTAAGAAGTTTTTCGATTTTTTTGGGAGTATACGAGTATACGTACCCACTCCCCCCCTTTTTAATAAGGGAGGACAGCTGGATTTGCCTTTCGGCAAACTGCCTACGTACTCCTTGCGGAGATCAAGCCGTCTCGTAGTTCAGTGATTGCGAGTTGGTTCGTTTAGTGATAGTATTTTTTGAGATGCATCGCATTCCAGGTTCTAGGGATTTTTATGCCCTGCATGTTGGCTATTTCGTAAGAACCTGGTCGGACGACTTTTTCGATTTTATAGGGACCTTCCCAGTTTGCTCCGAGTTTTCCCGCGTTTCGTTCAGCGGTGTTTTGGAAGACTTTGCGAAGGACCAGATCTCCCTGATTGAACCTTCGGTTCCGTACGTTGGAGTTATAGTATCTCGCAGCGGCGTGCTGGTAGTTTTGAATTCGGATGAGCGCTCGATCCCGGCGTTCGTTAATGAGGTCGAGATCGTCCAAGAGCATAGCATTGTTGAGTTCCTCTCGTTCGGGTAAGAAACTTCTTCGAACACCGGGAAATTCTACTTCCGCGGGAATCATGCACTCCGCGCCGTATACCAAGGCGAAGGGAGTTTCTCCCGTTGCTCGCCTTGGGGTGGTACGGTGAGACCAGAGGACTCCCTCGAGTTCGTCGGCCCATCTACCTTTTTTAGCCTCCAAGCGTTTCTTCAGTCCGTCGAGAATGGTCTTGTTGATTGTTTCAGCCTGTCCGTTGCACTGCGGATATCTGGGAGTTGACTTGTTGAGTCGTATCTTCCACTTTTCGCAGAATGCCTCGAATCGGGTGGAAATAAATTGAGACCCGTTATCGGTTACGATTTCGTAAGGAACTCCATGCCTACAGATGATGTTTTTCCATACGAAATTCTCGACTTGGACGTCTTTTATACTCGCGTACGAGTCCGCCTCTACCCATTTTGAGAAGAAATCGGTAAGGACTAGAAGGAAACGCTTTTGCTTTGAATTATGCAGAGGTCCGACAATATCCATGGCCCAGCGCATAAAGGGATAAGGCGACGTGATGGAGGAAAGAACTTCGGCGGGTTGTCGGATAGTTGGCGCATGCCTTTGGCATTTTTCGCATTTTCGTGCGAATTTTTCGCAATCTCCGATCATTGTTGGCCAATAGTACCCGTGGCGTTTGATTTTCACGGCTAGTGATCTTCCGCCGGAATGGTTGCCGCATGAGCCGGAATGTATTTCCTCCATTACTTTCCTCGCCTTTTCCCCTTCCAGGCACGTCAGGAGCGGTCCGGAGAATCTCCACTTGTAGATTTCGCCGTC
The DNA here is from genome assembly GCF_020379485.1 of Brassica napus. Taxonomy (NCBI): domain Eukaryota; kingdom Viridiplantae; phylum Streptophyta; class Magnoliopsida; order Brassicales; family Brassicaceae; genus Brassica; species Brassica napus. Next base: position 5,828,610 of record NC_063441.1, on the reverse strand, counting down.
CACTGTTACGTAGCGTGCGGCCTGTGTTCGGATCTTGCGAGCTGACCATTTTTCGGCGGGCAGTTGCCCGTCGATAATGTAGTCTCGAATCGTCTGAAGCCATGGGGTATCACAACCGTAATCGGATTGCTCCGATGGTGGTGGTATCGTAATCTCTTCTTCCTCGTCGTCTTGACCCTCTATGAGATTGACAACGACTGGGGGTCCGATACTCGGATGTTCGATGAACTCGACCGGAATTACCCTTTTGAGTCCTGGATCGGAACTTGATGCTAAGGCCGCGAGGGCGTCCGCCTGGACATTCTCGGAACGGGGGATCCGGGTAAGGGCGAAACAGTCGAAGTCTTGAGCTAGACCTTGGACCAGTTTGAGGTACGCGTCCATCCGTTCGTCTCTGGCTTCATATTCTCCGCTGAATTGACTGGCCACTAACTGGGAGTCGCAGTAAGCGTGGAGATTGCGTATTTTTAAGCCGTGAGCCAAACGTAGACCTGCGATCAATGCTTCGTATTCGGCCTCGTTGTTTGAGGCATGGAATTCCAGTCTGAACGATTGTTCCAGGATCTCGCTTGTTGGAGATGTGAGACGGATCCCGATACCCGATCCTTGCTTGGATGAAGATCCGTCGACGTGGAGGAGCCAGGTGGAATTTGGTTCCTCGTTGGTTATTGCTCCCGTTGGAAGTTCGACCAAAAAGTCCGCGAGCACCTGTGATTTTGCGCTCGTCCTTGGTCGGTATTCGATGTCATACTCGCTCAACTCGACCGCCCACTTCGCCAATCGGCCTGATTGACTTGGGCTATGCAAAATTGTCCGTAAGGGAAAAGTCGTGAGGATAACAATCGTGTGGGATTGGAAATATGGTCGTAGTTTTCGGGCCGATGTTACGACCGCGCATGCCAATTTTTCCATCAACGGATACCTAGATTCGGCATCCAGCAAGGTTTTGCTTATGTAAAAAATAGGTTTCTGCTCCCCGCGTTCTTCCCTGATCAGGACTCCGCTTACGGCTGTTGCCGATACCGCGATGTACAAGAACAAAGGCTCTCCTTCCACGGGTTTTGCGAGGACTGGAGGAGTAGCTAAATAATGCTTCAGCTGTTGGAAGGCGTTTTCGCACTCTTCCGTCCATTCGAACTTTTTATTTCCTCGCAGGACGTCGTAGAAGGGCAGGCACTTATCTGTTGATCGTGAGATAAATCGGTTAAGTGCTGCGATTCTGCCGGTCAGTCTTTGGACTTCCCGTTTATTCTTTGGCGAAGCCATCTCGATTAGAGCGTTGATCTGTTTTGGATTTGCTTCGATACCGCGGTTGGTGACCAAGTAGCCGAGGAATTCTCCTGATGCCACGGCGAATCTGCATTTCGTCGGGTTGAGCTTCATGTTATGGGAATTTAGTTGTGCGAAGCATTCTTCGAGATGTGACACGTGATCCCTTGCTTTGAGGGATTTGACAAGCATGTCGTCGATATAAACTTCCATCGTTTTTCCGAGTTGTTTGGAGAACATTCGGTTCACGAGTCGTTGGTAAGTTGCTCCAGCGTTTTTGAGGCCGAAGGGCATTACCTCATAGCAATAGGTTCCGCGATCGGTAATGAACGCAGTCTTCTCACGATCGTCGGGATTCATCCTAATTTGATTATAGCCTGAGAAAGCGTCCATGAAGGATAGGAGTTCGTTGCCCGCCGTTGCTTCTACCAGTCGATCGATATGTGGTAGAGGGAAGCTATCCTTTGGACATGCCTTGTTTAGGTCGGTAAAATCTACGCAAACTCGCCACTTCCCGTTTTTCTTTTTGACTACTACGGGGTTGGCGAGCCAGTCGGGGTACCTTACTTCCGTTATCGACCCAACTTTAAGCAGTTTTTCGACCTCATCGTTTACTGCGGTAGCACATTCGGGTCCCAGCTTCCGTCTTTTCTGTTTGACGGGTTTGAATGTTGGGTCGATGTTCAGCTCGTGACATGTTATGTTAATGTCGATTCCTGGCATATCTTCCGCAGCCCACGCGAAAGTATTAAGGTTCTTTTTAAGACAGGTTATGAGTTCTGTCTTTAAAGGCTCGTGGAGATTGGCTCCGATCTCGACGCAGCGTTCTGGGAAGGCTTCGTCGAGACAGATCGTTACCACGGGTTCACAAGTTGGCTCGCGTTTTTCATCTAGAGCTGCGAAGATACGAGATTGCCAGAAGAATTCCGCTGAGTCCTGACTTCGCGTATCTTTGCTGGAGGTCTCTTTCTCCGCTTTCTTAGGAGTGATTTCGAGGATCGGTCTCTTTCGTTTTAGTTCCGCGGCGAAACAAACCTGAGAAACTCTTGGATTTCCCCAGATTACCTCGACTCCGTTAGGGGTCGGGAACTTGAGGCAAAGATGGTAGGTTGATGGGATTGCGCGCATGGTGTTCAGCCATGGCGTCCCCATGATAACGTTGTAAGATGCGGGGCGGTCGACGACTAGAAACTCTGTGATGTTTGTCACGGTTCCGGCTTTGACAGCGAGTCTAATCGATCCGTAGGCCATGGTCGTTTCCCCCGAAAGCCCTAGCAGTGGGCTTGGGCATTTCGCGATCTCGGATTGACTGATCCCCATCTTTTCAAGAGTGTCTTTGAAGATGATATCGGCCGAGCTTCCGGTATCGATTAGTACTCTAGCGACGTCGATATCTCGAATTGTCAACTCGATAACAAGGAGATCGTTCCGAGGTTTGGCTCGATCGACCGTTTCTCCCCCCCTGAATGAGATGACATTCGCGCACGTCGAATCTCGCATGTCTTTCCTGATCGTTGAGTGGTTTTTGCGGGTTAGATTGATCCGTAAGTCCCCCTCCTTCTAGCGCCAAACTGTGGGAACCGAAATTCGCACTGTCGATTTCCGTTTAAATAAGGAAACTAAGAAAACCCTAGTTTCCCAGAGGACCCGGATATCTGTTAATTACCACACGTCAAGCAATCAGAACACGAGAATAACAACGATAAAAATAAGAAATCGAAAAGAGAGCAAAGTAGATCTTATTCCGAATCTGCGTATGAGCGTTACAACAAGGTATAAGCCTGGGCTCGAGAGCTGTCGGCGAGATTCCTAGTTCTAGCAACCCTAAGACGGCTAAACCTAATTGAGTCGCAGCTCGAAATAACAAAAACGGAAAGTTGCCTAAATCGCTCTAAGTGCTAAGTTTGCTCTGAAAAAAGTTCTCCTTCGTGCTCCTCGCCTAGGACTCCTTATATACTAGCTCCAAGGTCGGTTTACGCTTTTACTCTTCTGCCCTTAAGCCGTCATAGCATAAAAATGGAGATATTCCATTTTTCCCGATCTTCACAATTATCTTCAAAACTTCCGTATTTATCCGCGGAAACTTGACATTTATCCTTCCTCGCGGGCCAAGCGCGAACCATGCTGTGGTTCACGGGCTTTTGGTTAGGAAAAATCGTAGGATGGGCCTCGAGTCGTGTTTTAGGTCCCTTTGGGCCGTCTTCCGACTCGACACGTTTACTACGAGTTTTCCGCGGTTTCTAATCCGCGAAGTTTGATCGATGAATTAGAATAGCGGGAAACATAGACTGAGCTTGCTACGGTCTTCGGGAGATAGCATTCGAAGGTTTGACGAGAATGCAAGGACTGGTGTCGTATCGATGTTCGGAAAGGTTCAATCGCTACACAGCGACCGAACTTTGGCTCGAGCCCGGTCGCTATGTAGCGACCGAGCGAAACGAGTGCTCGGTCGCTACGTAGCGACCGAGCTTCGGCTTGAGCTCGGTCGCTACGTAGCGACCGAGCGGGACGATCGCTCGGTCGCTACGTAGCGACCGAGCTTTGGCCCGAGCTCGGTCGCTACGTAGCGACCGAGCGGGACGATCGCTCGGTCGCTACGTAGCGACCGAGCTTGGCTGAGCTCGGTCGCTACGTAGCGACCGAGCGGGACGATCGCTCGGTCGCTACGTAGCGACCGAGCTTTGGCTCGAGCTCGGTCGCTACGTAGCGACCGAGCGGGACGATCGCTCGGTCGCTACGTAGCGACCGAGCTTGGCTGAGCTCGGTCGCTACGTAGCGACCGAGCGGGACGATCGCTCGGTCGCTACGTAGCGACCGAGCTTTGGCTCGAGCTCGGTCGCTACGTAGCGACCGAGCGGGACGATCGCTCGGTCGCTACGTAGCGACCGAGCTTGGCTGAGCTCGGTCGCTATGTAGCGACCGAGCGGGACGATCGCTCGGTCGCTACGTAGCGACCGAGCTTTGGCTCGAGCTCGGTCGCTACGTAGCGACCGAGCGGGACGATCGCTCGGTCGCTACGTAGCGACCGAGCTTTGGTTCGAGCTCGGTCGCTACGTAGCGACCGAGCGGAACGATCGCTCGGTCGCTACATAGCGACCGAGCTTGGCCGAGCTCGGTCGCTACGTAGCGACCGAGCGGGACGATCGTTCGGTTGCTACGTAGCGACCGAGCGGGACGGACGTTCAGTCGCTGCGTAACGACCTGTTTCGAGCTTTCGTCGGACGTCTCGATTCTTTCTTCCGCCAAGCTTTTTCGTAAGGAAGAATCTATTTCGAAAAGTACTCTTCGGAGAAACTCTTATTTTCTTCTTCGAACGTTTTGAATGTTTAAATTTGTCGTAACCGTTTTTGACCCCAACAGTAGTCCTCATACTCATTTTCCGATTCTGGTTGTGGACGACCTTCCCCGACATGAAAGAGCCAATTGGAGAACTCTTTTTCTTCCTGATTGACTCTCATACTTATTTTTAAGCAAACTTGTGGCAGCTATCCCATAGGTATGAGTGACTTATTGAAACAAAGACAATATCAGCTCTATTACCTTGTGAAATTACAGATAGTATCTGTAATACTCCGCCCTTCGGGATAAAATGGTTGAGAGAGTAAAAGTCAGAATCTGGAGCCAAGCGTTTGGGAGTCTACGTATTTGGAAGAATGTTGAGTTTTGATCACCTAAAACTTGACATGATTCGAAGAAAAGAGAAGATTGGTCGAGCATCAACTCTGTGGTCGAATCGCGGGCGATAAGGGTCAATCGAGAAATGTTGAAGAACAAGGTGGTCGAAGAAGTCATCTTGAGTGAACCATGAGTCAAATAAGCTGCTCGACCATGGTTAGAAAATGTATTAGATTGATCAGACGGATGCTTTGGAAGCATAACATTTTTCGAAGCACAACGTTTCAGAAGCTCGACGGGATCGAAGAACGATGGGAAAACCCGAAATTAGGCAAAACCCCTAATTTCAGAATTATGGAATTTTCCGAGGATGCCGGAGGCTCGGGAAATATGTTCCATCAAGGTCAGAATTCCACTGGAGTTTATTAAAATTATTCAGCTCATCAGAACGGGAGCAGAAAAATATTTGGGATTAATCACGGGGCGAAGATATGCCGAAAGGGTTGAAATCGCGTAAATTGCCCGAGAAGCTCGAAGTGTCTCAATGCATGGCATCAGGACGTGGTGTCAACCATCTTATAAGCTGTATGTCTACACAATCACGAGGTGTCAGCACACATGGAAGCAGCACATGCGGACTGACATGCAGAAGCACGAGATGTCGACGTATCTACAATCGAAGCATGTTGATCGACATGTGGGCGGTGTGGTGTTGATCTGCATGCAACCAGCCCACGAATCAGACATGTGGAGGACGTGGTGTTACCTTGCATGACATCCTGATCATGCTGACCGCCATGTGGAGCAAGAGGTGCCGTCCCACATGCAACCGGAGCCATGCGGAGCGACACACGGGCTGCCACCAACTTGAAAGTGATTGGCTGCTGTCTTCTATAAATAGGCACGCCCACCTTCACATTTCAACACATCCAGACAACTTCAGATCAGTTTAAAAACGTGAGAGAAACTAGAGAGAAAAAGCAAGAGGTTTCGATAGTTTTCGAGAGTTTTTGGGAGTTTTTGAGATCAGTTACTACACTAGTTTTAAGTCATCGCTTAGAGGAGTTTCTATTTGAGTTGAGAGTTGTTCAAGGGAGGCCATTCATGGTTAGGCATGCGGAGGTCAGTTGGGACAGGAGGCTACTTGATGAGTTCAAGAAAGGGTTTTTGTCGAGGATTCGGGCAAGGGTCAAAGCCACAACGAACCAAATACAATGAGTCACGGCAATGGATTGCTGACTTGTTTTCATGCAGGTTTCCGTTACTTGGAAGTTGGATCATGGCCGGAGGCCGCGTCTAACTGAGTAACGGTTTGATTAGTTAATAATCGAAGTTGATTGATTGAGTTGATATCAAGCTTAGTTATTGCTTGGGAATCATAGTAGCATGCTAATGGTTAGGTTGCTTGGTTAGTTAGCGAATGCGAACCTGATATATCTTGGATTTGACCCATTTTTATTCATGGTATATAAGTATTTTACTCTATATATATCTATGTTTTCTACTCTTCTAGGTATGTTTTCAGGTTCAGGTGCATTTCGGAGTAAAGCTATGACTTTGGAGCATTTTGGAGCTTAAAGGACATTTCACCCGAGCTGACCACGTAGAGGTCGACGAGAGGAAGAATAATCGATCGATGCGCATCAGTGCTGACGATCGATATCAGGAAATGCCTCGACAGATGAAGATTAATATCGATCGATGTACACAAGTACCATCGATCGATGTCAAGACACCAGACGCGACATTTTGGATTCAGCAGACTTAAAAACCAAGGCCAAGCCAAATTACCAAAATGCCCTGACGAGTTTTTAACCTAGTAGAATATATACTGCATAAGTGTTTTGACAGCATGAGAGCTTTTTCTAGACCTAATTTTGTTACAAGTTTAATTTGGGAGAGAATATCACTTGTGATTGGAACTCCTTGTTTCCATTTCTTTTCATCTATACTATGAGTTTCTATTCCTTTATTGTTATGAATTGCTTTGCTATGTTTGAGTAGTTCAACTATTAGATCCAGGGTTCAGATAGGTTTGTGGGATTAGCCCCAAACTATAGATATGCCTTGTTGTGATATTCATGATAGATTTGTATTCATTGCTTGTTTTAGCCTTGCTAACTAGAACTTGATCATAGGATTGCATATTCAAGCACCCTTGTTATCCCATCCTGACATCTATCTATCATATTAGGACTACTAGAGAGGGCTAACCGCCAATTTAGCATCTTAGTAGGGCATTTCATACTCGCGCATAGGCCTGGTAGAACCCGTCGATCGATGTCCTCAACTGATAATCGATCGACGTTGGCAAAGGTGTATCGGTCGACGTCTTAATAGATCATCGATCGACACTCTCTTGTTGTCTGCATACTAACTGTGTAGACACGAGATCTAGTCTGTTTACCAGTGGTACATGCGACAGCTGATTACTGAGTTAAGCGAATGTGCTCTAATATATCATACATGCAACAGTTAGGCATATATAGGTATTATAATCTCCAACACCTGAATAGTGGCCCTGCATCTAATATCATTTCCAATCAAGTTACATTTATTGTTTACTCGCTTGTTACTATTGCTATTTCATTTAAACATTTACAACCTTAGAATTAATAAACACTAGATTTAATTGTTCCCTAGCTCCTTGTGGATTCGATCCCTAAGTACTACATCTGAACCTCTTTTGATGAGAGTAACACTCCTTAGGGTAATTTGAGTGGTACCAAATTTGGCGCCGTTGCCGGAGAGCTTTGATCGCCATTAGATTTAGTTTTATTGATTCTTTTTCTTTTCTCTACCCCCTTTTCAAATAATCTTTTTCTTATCTTTTCAGGTGCATGCACAGCGGTACCAGAAGCAACAAGGAGACTTGCTGTTCTCAGACGATCCTGCTCATTTGGAACGCACCATCCGTAGAGGTCAACGTTCCACATCGCTCGACGCAACCACTTCGTCGTCGATCGATATGCACAACCAACCGTCGACTGACACCAGACCATCATCGTCGATCGATCCTAATCGTTCGACAACGATCGATACTACACTGCATACGTCGATCGATACCGTGTCGTCAAAAATGGTAAACATTATTATTCTAACACAGGATGAGAATGGAAACCTGTATGACCAGGCCGGTCATCTGCGTAATGCAACAGGTCAGAAAATAGACGCTCAGGGGACTGTAATCCCTGATGCTGATGCTACAGGAGCTGCTCAACCTGTAAATGAGGACGCTCGATCGAAACCACTGGCCGACTACGATCGCCCAGATGAGTACTATTCCAACAGATCAGCTATTCGACTTCCGGAGATCCAGAAGCAGAATTTTGAGTTGAAGCCTCAATACTACACTCTCGTGTCGCAGATACCCTACTCTGGGTTACCGCACTAGCATCCTATGGACCATTTGGAACGGTTCAAGGATCTAATCGCTGCTATTCGGATGGAAAGAGTCCCCGAAGATTACCTGCTGTGCAAGCTCTTCAGATACACGCTGAATGGAGAAGCGATGCACTGGCTTAGGCAGCAACCCACAGGATCTTTAACATCCTGGAGCGACATCAAGAATGCTTTCTTACGAAACTTCTTCGATGAGGCGCGCGCTGAAGAACTTCGGAACAAAATTTCCACATTCTCGCAGAAGGCTGGAGAGTCCTTCAAAGATGCGTGGATTAGATTTAGGTTCTTCCAGCGAGACTGTCCACACCACGGATTTAACGAAGTGCAGCTGCTAAGCACTTTCTTCCGAGGTCTCGCCTTACAGTATCAAATGGCTCTTGATACGGCGAGTGAAGGAAACTTCACTACTCGGAATCCGTTGGAAGCTGTGAGACTTATCGAAAACCTTGCTAACAGCAGCAGCACCAAAAACACTGACTCTGAACGGAAGAAGTCTGTAGCCTCTATCGGGAAGGAACAGATGGACGAAGTAAGAGCTAAGTTAGATGTGGTGCACGAGCTTCTTAGGAAGCAAGTCTGTTCAGCTGAAGGAGAAGTAGCAGATACGGAAGGAGAAGAAAATGTGAACTACATCGGAGGTACCGGATTCCAGAAATTTGGAAACCAGGGCGGAAACAGAAACTTCTTTGGAAATGGCCAAAGAAGTAACCAAAGTTCACAATTTCAAAAACCCTTCAACAACAGCAAGAGCTACTCGAACTCTTACTACCAAAATCCACCACCCCAGACTCAGGAAAGCAAGATCGAAGAGATGCTTGATCGAGTACTGTTGGGACAACAACAAATCACCGTGGATTTTAACGGTAAGATAGACTCTGCCTACAACAATCTGAAACACCAAAATCGACACCTTAGGGACTCAGGTGAAAAAACTTGAAACCCAAGTAATTCAGACGGGCGAGACTATAAAGAGGCAAGAAGCTTTTCCTAGAGAGGCAGGAGCCGACAAAGGAAAACACCACGTAAATGCCATCATAGATGATGATTTCTGGCAAGTGGTGAGAAATGAAAAGCTTGAGGAAGGAGATTTCGAAATCGAAAGCTCCATGAGTCTCGGCGGATCCCAATGGTGTCGACCGATGTCGATGAACTCGCATCGATCGACAGACCATGATGAAGATCGATGGACGGATTACTCCAGTCATCGATCGACGTCGTCTGCCAAATCGACTGAATGCAATGCGGTTCGAATTCTAACTCATGAAGAATTCGCAGCTAAGCATCCTCACCCACCCTCCCCTTTCTATGATAAAATCGATCGATCGGTTGAGCCAACCATCGATCGACAGAGTGAGTCCGACGTCGATCGTCACAACACACCTCCCATCGATCGACAGGCACCTCTGACATACCGAGTGCGGTTACCCTCAATCGATAATGATTACATCAACGCACTCAGACCACCACCTAAACCATTAGCTAACCCACCCGAACCAAAACCCAACCCTTTAAATAGTTCACCAGAATCAGTTCAAGAAGAACAAGAAGCTGAAGGGAGAAGGTTAAGGAAAAGAAAGGAGAAGATTCCTAAAAACCTTAAGAGGGAAGCTAACGATAAGGAGATGGATGGTTTCACTAAAAGAGTCCTCAGAATCCCAATCGAAAAACCTTTTGATGAAGCTTACTTCACACACCGGTTGTGGATGTTCTTCAGAGAAACAAAGGTAACTGAGGAGGACATTAGGAGAATGTTTCATCAAGTCAGAGAGAAGATGAAACACAGGATCACATTGACGAAGAAGAGTGATCCTGGGAAGTTTGCAATACCATGCGTAGTCAAGGGTGTTGAATTTCCCCATTCAATGTGTGACACAGGAGCATCAGTTAGTATCCTCCCTAGGATCATGGCAGACCAGCTTGGTTTGACCATCGAACCTTCAACGGAACTTTCACCTTCGTGGATCTTTCAGAGAAACGATAAGGAGGAATCATAAGAGATCTGGAGGTACAGATTGGTAATGCCCTTGTCCTTGTAGATTTTCATGTCCTAGACATCGAGCTTAACTGGAACTCTTCACTTCTGCTTGGAAGATCTTTCATAGCTACAGTAGGAGCTGTATGTGACATGAACAAAAACAAATTGTGTTTAACGCTCATAGACCCAAACATCCACTACGACCCCATCCGACCTAAGAGAAAGGTAATTAATTCTGTGGATTACGGGAAAGAACTTGGCTTTATTGGCGCATGCCATTGTGGAGCAGAGTATGAATCAGAGTACGAAACAGAGTACTCGGAATCGATCGACACCCCAACCTTTCATCGATCGATTCCAATGAGTCAACGTTGACCGATGACCGCAACAACACGTCATTCGATGTCATGCACCCAGTTGACCATTTCGCTTCACCTAATCATTGTTAACAACATTTTGCCTTCCAACCTCCAAGCAAGAGAGGACATGATGATTATTCCATAGGCAGTTGGGCAGACAGTGGTTTCCATGAAAGTTTTGCAGTTGACACTGTAATTACTTCACCTAATGAGGAACATACGGAGGAATACGATGAGGATTATTGGAAAGAACGTGCAATAGAAATGTCTTTGCAGGATGAAAGACTTGAAACACATAAGTTCACCAACACGTTTCCAACATCGTTTGACTCTGTGTACTCCACATCGGTCGATACCCATCCTTTTCCAGCAAAACAACAGCTCACATCGATCGATACACGTACTGGAACATCGATCGATATTCGCGCCGCAGCGAAAATTCAGGAGCAGGAGAATATTCTCTCCAACTAGGTTTATAGATACCTATATAAATCGTTTTGCGCCCCCGAAACCACCAACACACACCAGAGCAAACACACAAGCAAAAAAGATGAACACTTTTCCATCTACATCAACAGAAAAATCCATGAAGAGCAATCATCTTAAGAACACAAGTTCTGCAGAAATTACTCTGCCATCGATCGATGCAACTGTATCTACATCGATCGATACTACTCTAAACCCTAATCTTTCTATTTCTAAATTGAATGATTATGCAAACATTGATTACGGTTTTCTAACACCTGATGAATTTGGTATTTTCAGGGACCCATATGGCAACACACGTGCAATGGATGGAAGGATTTTACAAGTATCCAGAGAGGACATAGCAGACATCCTTCAAGTAGCCAATGGACCTGACAACCTATTCTCACTGTAACGTGGCATTCCAGACGTCATTCAAACAGATCCTAACAACCACGTAGAAGTTTCCACAACAGAGATCAACCCAGATCTATCACGCCTACCAATAGGGCAACCATCGATCGACGGAACAACGGAGACATCGATCGACAAGGTAACACCAAAATCGATCGATAGAGATGACCCGACGTCGATCGACAGATGGTATGAATTTGGGAACCACGCTTTTGACATGTACGGAGCCAGAAAGTTCACTTGGGAACAAAGGGACGAGTATGGAGTCTACAGAGATGAGTGTGGACACGCACGAGGCTTAGCTGGTGAGATGATACCTGTCACAAAGGACAACATCAGGAAATTACTGGAAAGAGCATCTCTTTTTGAAGAGAGCCACATCTGTCTTCCAGAACATGCCACTTCCTTCACACTTACAAGACTGGCACCAGAACTCTACACCAAAGATGAAATCGATGAGATGGTGTTTGGTATTTGTGGAGCTCAGGAGAAACTGGGAGAGGAGCTCAAAACATTGGTAGAAGATACACATCAGCCTTTGGATAGAGGCTACGATGAGCTTTTCAGAAGTATGGCAGAAATGAGGACAGAAATTGAGTGTTTACGTCAGCAACTTGAGAAGGAAGCTACGACCTCAGCATCGATCGACGCACCACATGCAACATTGATCGACGTCAGTCTTCCTACAGCCCAGATCCCTGCAGAACCGCATTGTTCAACACAACACATGGATGAATGGGAAGTCTCATACATCGACACGAGGATAAAAGACGTCTACTGCCCTCTCAACAACAACGTGGACTGGCTAAGCACTAAAATCGAGCTACTACAGCAAGATCTGGACACCATTCGCAAGAAGGACCAACAACCAGCCACATCGATCGACATGTGTACCTTCACATCGCTCGACGCTAAAGTCTCAGCCATGAATGAGAGGCTGAGGACTTACGAGGACATGCATGACCGCTTTATATCACCAGTCATGATAGATTTAAACAAATTGTCTAGTCAACTGCTTCATGCCCAAAAGGATATTGAGAACATAACTAATCAAAGTTTTTTGCAGGTAAAATCAGCATCGATCGACAGGCTACGAGGGCCTTGGATCGATGGCAAGAAAACTGTGGAGTTACTTCCTTACACAGCAGCAGAAGTTGACAAGATCACATCCAAGATCTACACTGCTCTAGACACCATGGAGGAACGACTTGACAAACGCTGCGATGACATCTACTTTCCATTCGACAACAAAATCAGTGGACTAGACAGGCATGCAGAATGGCTACAAAAAGAAGTCAAAGCCATTCAGAAGCAACTCGCAGCTCAACATCAGATATCAGCATCGATCGACAGTACACGAGGGAGATTGATCGATGGCAACTCGCCGAGATCGACCAACGAACACATAATCGCATCGATCGACGCCGAGTCTACACCAATCGGCGAGCAGCTGATACACAAGATAGTAGAGTCAATGCAAAAGGAACTGACAGATCTTTCAGCATATGCCTATGACAACATAGGTTGGCACCAGGTCAGCATTGACAACGTTCAAGAAAGGCTACAGAACATCTCCAATGTCCTTGAGAAGATGGATGACAAATGGACAAGAAATGATGAGGCCACAAGAAGTTTCATTGCATCTTGGTCCAGAATGTGCAGAGATGACGTGGATGCTTGCTTTCCAACAAGCAGATGTTTCTCCACCCAATAGCCAATCACTACCACAGTCAAGCTAAATGACCATAACCAAGCGCTGAGTGGGAGGCAACCCACTATTAGGTATTTTACTTTGGTTTTATTAGCTAGCATTTATTTACTTTCGTTTTATTTATTTCATATTTAGGAGATCCAATTAGGAGGACCTGAATATCGACCGACGACGAGACGTCGACATCGTTCGACATAGACAACCACATGATGATCGATGTACCACTTACACATCGATCGATATCTAATCCGGTTAGATGTATCTTCCTTACTTGTTACATTTCGTACATCATAAACTATTCATCATAACTCCGGCTGAGTTACACTGGGACAGTGTAATTTAAGTCTGGGGGGAGATTAAATGATATAATTTATTTTATTCTTATATAAAAAGGAATTTTAATAAATTATTCTTAGTTATTGAAAATAAGGACTATAATCTTATATTGATTTAAACTTGAATATTTAACCAATCTTTAGCACCATTTTAGATTTACTGATTGCAGATAGCATTAAAGATGCTAAAGCGGATCAACCTAGCAACTACACACTTGCCTTGAACCGTATGAAGTAACCAAAGCTGATTTCCAACACTAAACCTGACATAACCGCTTGTCCTGGGGCTTGGTATACATGGGATCGGATTCTTCAGACATGTTTGGAAGGTAACGCCTGGTTTAGATTATTTATCACATTTTCTCTCTCTAATTTTGACCCTAGATTAGTTAGTGGTTTTTTTTTTTTAAAAAATTAAATAAATAAATAAGATCTATTGTTTAATTAGGATGAGTCTGAACAGGACTTGGTGGCTAAAACCATTAAGGCTTGATTCATAAAGACTCAAATAAAAGAGTTCGAAACGGGACTTAGAGGCGGCAATCTTCAAGGCTCGCTTTCGTAAAGAACTCTTGGATATAGGTCAAAATGAAGTGAACAGAACTTGGTGGCAACCACCATTAAGTTTTGATTCATGGAAGCCTGTCCAATCTTGGTCACTGATCCTGCAATGGAAGCAGACTTTGACTCAAGAGAGAAATTTAGAGAGAGAGAAACTAGGAACTAACTTTTACCTGCAGTTCCAGATACCTGTCTGAAATCCTTGCATCATGTGATCGATACTCCCAAGGTAAAGCATTCACTTTATATTTATGCTAAGAAATGAAATCAGTAGAGGGGATGTCAGACGTGAATTGATGAGTTGTGTTATGTTAGAAATGGTTGCTAAGCTAGGATATTGCATAGTGTGCTTTTGTGATTAGGACTTTTTAAATGTGGTTGCAAAATTGTTGAGGAAAGATTTCTATGCTTTAAAATCTTAAGTCCCCAATATTTTCAAACCTCTTTTAGAGAGACTGTCTGTATGTTTTGCTTGAGGACAAGCAAAAGGGTAAGTCTGGGGGACTTGATATACCTTGGATTTGACCCATTTTTATCCATGGTATATAAGTATTTTACTATATATATATATCTATGTTTTCTACTCTTCTAGGTATGTTTTCAGGTTCAGGTGCATTTCGGAGTAAAGCTATGACTTTGGAGCATTTTGGAGCCTAAAGGACATTTCACTCGAGCTGACCACGTAGAGGTCGACGAGAGGAAGAATAATCGACCGATGCGCATCAGTGCTGACGATCGATATCAGGAAATGCCTCGACAGATGAAGATTAATATCGATCGATGTACACAAGATCCATCGATCGATGTCGAGACACCAGACGCGACATTTTGGATTCAGCAGACTTAAAAACCAAGGCCAAGCCAAATTACCAAAATGCCCTGACGAGTTTTTAACCTAGTAGAATATATACTGCCTAAGTGTTTTGACGGCAGTAGAGCTTTTTCTAGACCTAGTTTTGTTACAAGTTTCATTTGGGAGAGAAGATCACTTGTGATTGGAACTCCTTGTTTCCATTTCTTTTCATCTATACTATGAGTTTCTATTCCTTTATTGTTATGAATTGCTTTGCTATGTTTGAGTAGTTCAAGTGTTAGATCCAGGGTTCAGATAGGTTTGTGGGATTAGCCCCAAACTATAGATCTGCCTTGTTGTGATATTCATGATAGATTTGTATTCATTGCTTGTTTTAGCCTTGCTAACTAGAACTTGATCATAGGATTGCATATTCAAGCACCCTTGTTATCCCATCCTGACATCTATCTATCATATTAGGACTGCTAGAGAGGGCTAACCGCCAATTTAGCATCTTAGTAGGGCGGTCGAACATTAACTAAGGTGCTTGATTTATACATTAACTGATAATCGATCTACGTTGGCAAAGGTGTATCGGTCGACGTCTTAATAGACCATCGATCGACACTCTCTCGTTTTCTGCATACTAACCGTTGAGACACGAGATCTAGTCTGTTAACCAGTGGTACATGCGACAGCTGATCACTGAGTTAAGCGAATGAGCTCTAATATATCATGCATGCAACAATTAGGCATCTATAGGTATTATAATCTCCAACACCTGAATAGTGGCCCTGCATCTAATATCATTTCCAATCAAGTTACATTTATTGTTTACTCGCTTGTTACTATTGCTATTTCATTTAAACATTTACAACCTTTAGAATTAATAAACACTAGATTTAATTGTTCCCTTGCTCCTTGTGGATTCGATCCCTAAGTACTACATCTAAACCTCTTTTGATGAGAGTAACACTCCTTAGGGTAATTTGAGTGGTATTAGAACCCTTAAATAATATTACTAGGTTGTTGATAGATAGGTATTCTGGAATCTATCTTAGGTTGATTGCTAGGTTGTTTGATTGCATGCGTAGATGATTATTGCTATTGTGTTATTATCGGTTTGCATGCATGGATTGTGATGTTGTTGTTTTAGTTGATTAGATGTTAGTACTAGGCAACTTAGGTCATATAGACCAAATTGTTAGTACGTGTATGGTTGAGTTAGTAGGGGATCTAGGCCATATAGGCTGAGTTCCTAGTTAGTGTTATACTTAGTGTCCTAGACCATATAGGCCGGATTGATGGTACTAGTGTTTAGTATCGAGCTGTGCCGATAGCTTGCCTGATCAGCAATGCGAGGCTTGTGTTTTGGGTGTTACGCGGCAAGGAAGGTTACGCAAGCATGTCCCTACGCGGCTTGGCCGAGAGGCTGCATAAAGCATGCTCTGTACGGGGAGGTTGCTAGAAAGCATGCTCCGTCATGTGGTATCCTTGGTGGGTGCTGCATGTTAGTTTGCGGCAAGGAAAGTTGCTAGAGTATGTCCCTACGCGGCTGGGCAGAGAGGTTGCATAAAGCATGCTCTGTACGGAGAGGTAGCTAGAAAGCATGCTCCATCATGTGACGCCTTATCAGAATTACATGTCAGTTATTTTGGATGTTCTAACCCGTGTGCCTTTGTGGCTGCGAGTTAGGTGTTCCATGGTTGTGTATGTGATGAGAAAGCTCGAGTGAGGATGTGTAGTTAAGGTGTAGAGAGTTTTAGCATATATTATATCATTGTGCTAATGGTGGACTATATTCAGCTGCTTATCTTATTTATGTTTATGTTCTTGTTGAGTCACTCGGGTTTCCATGGGGGAAGTCTAGAGTGATGATTATTATTGTTGTGTTAATTGTTAGGTGAACTCCTCGTCTTGGATTGTTTGGGGTTGTGATGGCGAGGGGTTGTATTTTGTAGTTGGGACCTGGCTCACTGAGTGACATTAGGTTACTCATTAAACTCACCTATCGTTGCACGAAACCTTAGTGGGAGACCGGTTAGCGTGGAAGCTGGACGTTAGGAGCACCAGAAGTACTTTTGCCTTTTCTTTTGTAAAACGGTACTAGTTAAAGTCTTTTGGCTTGATATTGTCACTAGGCCTGGATCCATCTGTAATATTTTACTTGTAACGAATCTTTATTATATTTAATAAAAGTGATGTTTTATATTGGTTACAATTGTTCTCTGATAAATAGACTTGTCCGGTCTAAACACAACCTTAGGTTTAGGTACGGGTTGAAAAGCCTTCGGCCGCAATCTAATGGAACCGTTAACTCATGGTACGGGTTGCAAAGCCTTAAGCCATGATTTAGCAGGACGTGTTAGTGGATGAACTAGTCGAAGTTGCGGATTAAGATTTGTGAATTTGACTGGATTGTCCCTAGCCCGTCATGTAGCGCTTCCGGACCATGGTGTTGGGTTGGACGGTCAGACATGTTCTTGTTTGATTGTTGGCTGGCCGGTTGGCCTTTCATCTCCAACCCTTGGTGTGGGTCGTTCGTTGGTCATGTTCTTGTTTGATTGTTGGCCAGTGGGTCGACCTATGCATAGAACTGTTCGGGAGTGTTACAGTATCTGTCTAAAATCACCACCTAACAGAACTGTCTTACCGCCAAAAGTCTGATCCTTTGCGTTTGGTTTTTTTCTCTAGACATTATGTCTTTCAACGTTTTGTCTAGTGCTTTTCAAAAGCATGCTTATGTGTCATAGGTGCTTCGTTCCAAATTATAAGATCCACTTTCTCGATTAGTTCAGTCAACATTGTTCCTGGTTTGATGTTGCAGAGCTTATCTTTGGAGAGCTTTAAAGGGATATTAAAGTGTGAATGTGTTGTTCTACCGTTAGGTAGTAGCAATGCGGCTATTCCAGAAGAGGCAACCAGTAGAACTATTTGTTTTCTTGATCCAATTCTGGATATAATGGTTTGGTGTAAGAATGTTTTCCCGTGCCACCTGCGCCATATACAAAGAATAGCTTCCCATCCATTTTATCAACATAGTCTAAGACTGATTCATAAATCGCACGTTGCTCAGCATTAAGTTGGTTGAGTTGCATGTCATGTCTTAGTGTTTTCTCGGCAACATCGTAATCCAGTTTTTGGTTCCACAAATTGTTTTCCAGTTCATTTAGCAAAACAAGTTTGATATTTGGCATCTCTTTAATATCACGTAATGACCGGTCATACATGTGCATCAACTTTTCCACTTCGATTCACGTGTATTGCTCAAAAGTTTCATCATCCAGTTCAAGATTTGTATGACCTAAGAGTCTCTGTCTCTTGTGAAGTATGTCCTTGCTCATTGATTTCCATGAGTGTTCCCATAGGTGTTTAGGACTCTTAATGAAGCAATTGTTTAGGAACGTGACAAACATATCGCGGAGTTGGAATGGGGTAGCCCATCTAGCACCCTCTGACATACTCGCGTGCCATTCGACATCATGGTATTTTACATCGTTAAACTTTATGAGCTCGTCATAACTTCTAGGAACCTTAATCTTATTTATGAGGATCCTTAGATAATAACGATCACCTGCTGATGGTTGGACAACTACTATTCTTCCAATGGTTTTGCCTTTCTTACGTTCTGACCAGATTTTAATACTGTTGTTCCATACAAAATATTCTGGTATTTGCACATATGTTAATGTGCAGACTCTTACCTTCTGCATTAAACCATCCATTCAGTGAACATTGTCTTCTCAATACCTGGCTTGCGGATCACACGGCCAAGGTTATCAGTTTCTTTAACCGTGATATTATGTTCACCTTCTAAGTGAATGATAAGCTTCTTAACTGATGGTTTTCTTTTGTGTATGTTAAGGAGTAAACTCAAGCTTAGATACGTGTGTCACGGCATGTGGGACAACTTAGGTTATGGCGAATCCACTCCACGATGCATAGGTGATGATATTTGTGGTTGCACCTCAGTGAGTTTACAACCCCTGTCCCAACGAATTTGTCTTGGCAGATGGTGCACACTTTGTCAGCCTCCTCCGGAATGGATTCTCTTATTGAGTCTCGTAGGTCGATCAAAGCTACGTCAACGTCAATCATGTTGGTCGCTTTAGGGTTGAAATCCCTTATAGAGAGGACAGTGCGGACATGTGTGCCTATATCCAGGAACCAAATATAGGAAGCCGATGACAATAATTCATATAGAAATCAAAAACTAACCTTCTTTAAAACATCATAAATAAGAATGGTTTGCTTATACTGTTACTTGATCCAGACGGTTCCCTTCATCTATTTTCTAATAGATTTTACTACAACCCTAATTAAGAATTGATCTAAAACTCTCATTACTAAATGATTTTCCATAAACGTGAATCTATATATAAATCTCTATCTTACTCTAAGACAAACAAAAATATAATAACTTGAAATTTTTATACCTGCATAATCGGTCAATGATGGGATCATGGAAGCGAACTTATGACTGGCACATTCAATGATTTCTCCGGAAACTGGGAAGTAGATGTCATGGTAGCTAAGCATGTGTTCCATGAGATCAGTCGTGTCATCCGTTAGATGACCATTACCAGTTGTTAAGTTCCTTATGGAGAAGTTTATCTCTGTTTGATTGGTATTTATCCTCTTAATCTTGATTGTAAGCTGTCTATCCGGATCTGTGGTTGCAGGCTCTAATCTCTGAGGAAAAGGAATATGAAACATGTGGTTGATGATTCATGATGATAACCTAAATCAAGAATTCTATGCGTAGTGGGGATTGCTCATGCTTATATGGTGCTAAGGGTTGAGGTAAGTTGGTGTCTTATCAGTTTTCTGTAACAGTTGTACGTTTCACGTTTGGTTTTATTGTTCTGAGTTAATGAAACATCATCCAAGTCGTAAACGAAGATCATGGCTATGTACGTGAGTCACCCGATGTCTACTACGACTCCGTTTAATCATATGGAAACGCGGCCGATCTGGGTTAGATGTATGACCTCTTCTTTGAATCAAGCAAAAGTTAGTCTTATGGCGTATGTGAATGTATCACTCTTTTCATGTTTTTTTTTCTATTGATTGATGCTCACAGCTCTCTTCTTGTGTGTATTGTTTTGTTCTGTTTTTTTTGGTTTTGTGTCTCAAACACGAGTGTATAATGAGCATAGCAAGTTTAGATCCATCATAGCTTGAGCCAGCTACATTTGTTTTGTTGTTTTTATGTTTTCTTCTAACAGATATGACTACTCATTGTATGGACAATCGACTGAATTCTATTAGAACAGTTTCCACTTAAATCACCACTTAAAGTCCAAAAAAAAACATGACTAAGATTTAACAACAGTAAAATGATTAAACATCAATATAAAGTAAGAAATCAGTAAAACATAAGTATAACCAAAAGATATATAACCAAGATAGTTAAAATACTGCAAAGACAAAATCCAAAAGTGAAATGAAACAAAGCATAGTCTTTTAGTAAACCAAAACCAGTACTTAAAACTTATTAGCCACAATTGGTACGCTTAGCTTCTTCTGACTCAATCCTATCAGAACTCCTTTTCACACTCTCATCTGCAGATTCCTCATTCCCAATGGAAGGGCCATCCTCACAAATAGCCATCAGCAAATTTTCCTCGGCAGAAGGAACAATCACGTTTTCTTCTAAGTTGCCTTCAGGTGCTGGAGCTTTTCGCGAGGGAGTACCTTTGTGACAGTTAAAGCTTGGGTCTTGCAGGTCAGATTGTGATTTGATTCCTTCACAATGAACTTGTGAGTTTTCCCAATGGTATCAATCAGAGCTTGTGGCACATGGATTATGTGATCGTCTCCTACGCTTTCATTAGCCTAACATAAATTTAAACACTTTTGAGAATACATTTTGAAAGCTGTATGATGGACAGGTTTGTAATTACCTCGAAGTAGCTCTCAACCAATTCTAAGGCTTGCTTCCCAGTCAACTCACGCCCAGCATCACCGAGAACATTAATAATGGATGCCGAATGGGTGAGTGAACCAAAAACTATAACTCTTACTCTGCAACACCGACAACTTCAGCTTTTCCACATTTCTTACACATAACCGTGGTAGGCCCTTTGGTTGCCTTAGTTTTGCATCCACCGCAGGCAATATAATACCATGCAGAACCATGCACAACATCATCAATGGTAGCTGTACACTCAAACCAAGCAACCTGCGTAATTGTAATATGAAATATCATAAACAACTAAGGCCAGCGCAATGAATGTGTAAAATATATGAGTTGTTGTACCTTTGCTCCTTCTTGCTTGATGTAGGAGAATAGTTCCCCTATAGTAACTGTCTCAGCCTTGGTGACAATATCGGCATTAATCTTGTTAGCAACATCTGAGTTTGTGCCCAACCTGAAGAAAATCATCCACGAAAACTAAGTAAGACAAAGTTTCCAAATACTTATTCAACAAAGGAATACCTACCAAGTCAGATAATCCCTGGTTGGTTCAACATCCAGGTCAAAAAACACACGAGAAGATGATAGGGAGGAGAGAGATAGGGCGCCTGTGGCATAACCAATGTTATCATACCAAACAAAAATAAATTATTACATCACAAAAGGTAAAAAAAACAAATCTTACTCCACATCTATTGTGACTAAATTGTGTTCTTCACGCATCCTATTAACATATCTAAACCATAAGCAAAATTTTGGTCATACTAACCTCTAAATCGTTTCGGGTTTACAGTGGTCACCAGAATAACACTTGGAGTGTTTCCTTGCGCTTTAAATTTCTCACAGAAGTCCGTAGCAGCCTTGTCTCATAGGTAGAGGTTCATCACATGACCACAGCAACAACCTGAGTCTCATGTGAAAAGTGAAATAGTATATATATAGATCAAAAACATTGGGAATAACTTACTCATGTGTTTGAGCATGAACCAAAATTCACCGCACAGAAGCTATCTCGACTTCATCAAGCACAAGACTGTCATTCAGAGTCTGCTCATTCACTAGTTTCATGTGACCAACATAATCTGCAAGAGGAAAAATAGAACTTAATACTCCATATACTAAACGACCGAGAACCCATGAATCAAACCTAAACAACTAAGATTGAAACATAACATCATTCAAACCAATCAAGTACCAAACAATAAAATCCGGTGAGCGCTTACCATAAAGATCCCCTTTGAGGTCACATGCCGCTTCAAACTCTTCATATCCATGGAACCGGAACCGGTATTCAGGAAACCGAACAGAACTGTCCTCGAGACAAGAGAGGATAGAGTTCCATGAGAAAGTAATGGTCAAGATTAGTTCAGCAACCCGATACACAATCTTGCTCTTAGATCCATAAAACTTAATGAGTCTGTAAATGGAACCGGCAATCATGTGTGGCTAATAGGTGTCAATTCTTCCTTGGGGGATGAATCTTTGGATCATAGTACCCTGTTGATAACGAAAAAGCAACGACTGTTAGTAATTTTATCGAGCAAGCAAAATGAAAAAAAGAAAAACAAAATGTCGGAATAAACCTGTTCGTCAATCAGAAGCATTTCTAGACCAATAAGTATCTTCGTGAGTGCGTTCCAAGCCTCCCAAAAATGGATCAGACGAAACCTTAACTCGCCTTCTTGTGGTCCGAATTTGACATTTCTGAAGAACAACACTTCATCAGTTTTGGCGGGTGGGACACCGTTTCCGCCGCTATGTTTGATCGGCACTTCGGAGCACACAACGGCCTTGCCGTTTGGTTTCTTCGACATAGGATTGCCGGAGACAGCTTTGGCATAAGAGACATCGGTTTGGCCGGTGCGTTTGATCGGCTCGGCGGAGGAGACACCGTCCTTTCCATTTTGTATCTTCGAAATAAGATCGCCGGAAACATGGGATTTGCTGTTGGAATTCATCGCTTTGATCGGCTCGGCGGAGGAGACACCGTCCTTTCCGTTTTGTTTATTCGAGATTAGATCGCCGGAAACAGGGGATTTGCTGTTGGAATTCATCGCTTGAGAGAATATTTTTGTGTGTAATAAATTTGGGAAAAAGATGAGTGTCATAAAGAAACTTAGAGGGAGGAAGGCGAAAGGAAGCCATAAATGAGATTTTCGGAGGATTCATTGCACAGAGATGGAGTAGTGTGTCGATTGATCGACGATCCGTTGAAGAAATGGAAACGAAGAAGATAGGAGATTGTCGAAGGGATTCATCGTCTCAGCCTCAGCGTTTTAGGGTTTCTCTTAGATAGGGCTTATGGGCCAATACTTCAATTTACCGATCAAGAAAAAAGAGCAGCCCAACACCAGTGTGACATGGCAAAAAGGAGGTTTCTTATTGGCTGATTTTCGAAGACGACGTGGATGGCCTAACTGATGTTCATATCTCCTTTTTACTTATTGTTTTATAAGCCCCTTAAAATATCTTAGGACAATTATTTCAAATAGCAATTTTTAAGTTTTTGTCACAAAATAGCTCTCAATAAAAAAAATGACCAAAATGCCCATTTTATTTTGAAATTTTTTATATTTTTTTATATTTTTTAAAATTTGAAACTCTATCTCCAAAACTACATTCCTTAACTCTAAACTTTAAGTATAGATTAACTAATCCTAGAGTAAAAATATATTTTTACTTTTTAATAAAATTTATTTTGGTCATTTTTTTCATTAGGAACTATTTTTGTGAAAATAAACTAAAAATGGCTATTCTATAAAAGAACTATCTGTTATAAATGTGATGGAACAAACGTCAATGTTTGCTGCACCGAAAACATTGACATTGTATGAGAACGAAATATGTGGAGCCCACCGTCACTATGCATGCACAGTAACTTTATCTTTTTACTTCTATATATACGAACGTTTTCATTCGATTGTAATATATACCATCTCTTCTTCTTCTTATAACATATTCTCTCTCGTTATTATCTTGTATCAGTAGTATCTCCTTTCTGCGGGTATAAAATTTCGCCCTTATTTAAATTTCTCGATACTATAAAATTATAAGGTATTTTATAACACGTTATCAGCACGATCACTCTGCAATTCGGTAAAATTTATATGTATCATATTTACTCTACTATAATGGCCGGTATACCGCCTATATTATTATTAATCATTTAATAGTGGCTGTTTTAATTATTATTTATCTATATTAATGCGGGCGGTATGTCGCCTCGTTAATAAACCTCGATTGCTAATTACACTAATTATTAGCTTGGCTGTGCCGCCACACAATCTATTTAATGTTATAGTTTTTCTATCACCATAATACGATTGATATCTATTTGTTCATCATATTATGGTTATTATATAAATGTTTGGTCACCTATGTAATATATTATGAAATTTACGGAATTTAGTTGACTGATTATTACAGTATTTTCAGAATAATTTTCAGTTCATACGATTTAATCCCTACGGTCACAAAGAAAAAATTTCAAAATTTTTTCCCTTTTCAAACGGCTATATAAAGTATTTTCATCTATAAATATACTCATTCTTCACTCATTTACTTCATCTAAAATATTTCATCTTCTCTCAAATATTTTCAAATCGCCACATTCCGGTTTTTCATTGCAAGAAAGATGATTCGCATATTTTTGGTTTTATGTGCAATTTTAATTTTTGCTTCTATGGTCGGTATTTTTATTGGAGAATTTTCTCCTGAAGAATTTACGCTTAATGTCGGTTTACTTTTCTATGCATTGTTTCTCCTTGTAATTGCGTGTATTATTAATATAAATGGTTCGTTTTAAAATTACGAAATTCTAATAAAATATATTATTTTGTGTTTTAGAGCATCTCCAACCCATTGCTATTTTCACCTCTATAATAGCATTTAGAGGTGAAATTGCTCCAATCCACATTTATTTCTTCCTCTATAATAGAGATCTCTATTTTTTCCTCTATTTATAGAGGAAGAAATAGCATTCCTCTATTTTTTACTCTATATTTTTGAGATTGCTATTTTAGGGGAATACATTGGAGCATATCTCACCTCTATTATAGAGTTCCCCTATTTTAGAGGTGAAAATAGCAAAATACATTGGAGATGGTCTTAGAAATACAAATGGCAAACATCGAGAAACTTCAGTTCCCGGCTCTGAAAATAACTGGCGAAAACTACGTCGGATGGGTCACAAACGTGAAACCATATCTGGTAATGAAAAAGATAACCGAAGCGATTGTAATCGGTAACAAATCGCCGCCCGAGCATATAGTCGAAGCGATAATCCTCCTGAAGAAGCATTTAGATGAGAATCTAACACACGACTATGCAAACGTCGAAGACCCAGCTGAACTGTGGCAAGCTTTAAAAGAACCTCCCTCACGCTCTCGAAGAGTGGAAAAACTTGAGGTTCCAAGATTTTCAAAAGGTTGAGGATTACAATTCCGCTGTCCTGGGGATAGTTTCACTTCTGAAATATTGTGGTAACCCTGTCTCTGAGGCAGAAATGATGAATAAAACATATAACACTTTCCACAAACAGCTTCACTTCTTGCCCGAAATATACAGAAAATGTGGGTACACAAGATTTTCTGAATTGATGGTTGCACTCATGTTGGCTGAAAAGAACAATGAGCTGCTGATCAAAAACCACAATTCCCGACCTACGGGAGCCAAAGCATTTCCTGAAGTGAATGCTACGGCGGTAGAAAATTCGGAAAGGAGGAACCAGACCAACCGAGGTCATGGTCGTCGTTTCAACAACAAACGTGGAAAAACTTACAATCCCAAATGGAAGGGATCTAACAAGTGGGTTAGATCCGAACAAGTTTCTAAGGGTAAAGAAACTCAAGGGGATACCACCCAGAAGCGTGAGACAGTGTGTTACAGATGTGGCTGTAAAGGACATTAGTCCCGTACATGTCGTACTCCTCGACATCTCTGTAAGTTATATCAAGAGTCCACGAAAGGCAAAGCTAAAGAAGTGAACCTCACTGAAAACTTTGAAGGGACATCGTACCTCGATGCCTCCGACTTCGCAAATGAGCTGGACTAGATTACTCCTGAAGAGAACTGAGATGCTTATAATAAGACTATTGAATAATTTTCAGTATTGTCATGTATAATTATTACATTTCCTGTTTTAAACAAATAATCATGTTTTAAAGTGACCTTAATGTATAATTATTGTGTGTTTCCTTATATGATTATTATATGAATGAATTTTATGTTTTTCTTTTATTAATATTTATGACAATTTCAGAAATGGATCGAAATACTAATGGAGCAAAATCCAAGAAATGGATTCGTGAAATATGTATACCAGATAGTGGAACAACACACACTATTCTGAGACAAAAGAGATATTTCTCTAATATAAAACCGACAAGAATTGTTGTCAATACAATATCAGGCCCTGCAGACGTGATTGAAGGAACTGGTAAAGCAAACTTTACGTTGCCAAATGGAACAAAAATTTCCATAAATAATGCTCTATATTCTCCAAGTTCTAAAAGAAATTTGTTGAGTTTTAAAGACATATATCTTCACGGATATGATACTCAGTCTACAACTGAGGATGGAAAGAAATACATGTATGTAACTTCTGAGCAATGTGTCAGAAAACACATATTGGAGAAGTTTCCAGAACT
The DNA here is from genome assembly GCF_020379485.1 of Brassica napus. Classification (NCBI taxonomy): domain Eukaryota; kingdom Viridiplantae; phylum Streptophyta; class Magnoliopsida; order Brassicales; family Brassicaceae; genus Brassica; species Brassica napus. Next base: position 5,802,143 of record NC_063441.1, on the reverse strand, counting down.
TCCTTCGGGACTACATCATACTTATATCGATGAGATCGAATCAAACCTTGTAATAAAATGGAACCCAGAAGAGTTCACATTATGGCATGATCGTCTCGGCCACCCATGCACTACAATGATGCGTAAAATCATAGAAAGTTCGCATGGTCATTCACTGAAAATACAGGAGATTTCTCAAGGAAATAAAATGACATGTGTTGCATGTTTTCTAGGAAAATTGATCGTAAGGCCATCGCCAACCAAAATCGATAAAGAATCACCAAAGTTCCTTGAAAGAATTCAAGGCGATATATGTGGACCTATACACCCACCTTGTGTACCATTCCACTATTTTATGGTATTAATTGACGCATCCAGTAGATGGTCACACGTTTGTCTATTATCATCTCGAAATGTGGCATTTGCGAGATTTCTAACTCAGATAATCAAACTGCGAGCACAGTTTCCTGATTATACTATTAAAATAGTTAGACTAGACAACGCTGGTGAATTCACATCCCAAGCATTCAATGACTATTGTATGGTAACGGGAATTGAAGTTGAACATTCTGTTGCTCATGTTCATACGCAAAATGGTTTGGCTGAATCTTTAATTAAGCGTCTGCAATTGATTGCAAGACCATTGATCATGAGATCAAAACTTCCAACCTCTGTATGGGGACATGCTATTTTGCATGTTGAAGCACTCATTCGGATCAGACCGAGTGCATACCATAAGTATTCCCCACTACAGTTAGCGTTTGGTCGAGAACCAAACATTTCCCACTTTAGAATCTTTGGTTGTGCGGTATATGTGCCTGTAGCACCACCACAACGTACAAAGATGGGACTACAAAGAAGATTGGGAATATATGTTGGTTGTGATTCTCCATCAATTATACGATATTTAGAACCACAGACTGGTGATGTCTTTACGGCAAGTTTTGCCGATTGTCATTTTGATGAAAAAGTATTCCCAGTTCTAGGGGAGAAAACAAAAATGTAGAAAATGATATCAAATGGAGTGTACCATCATTACTATATCTTGATCCTCCTACTAAAGAGTCTGAACTAGAAGTTCGACGAATCATGCATTTACAGAGTATAGCTAATCAGTTACCTGATGCATTTGCGGATACCAAAACGGTAACTAAATCTCATATACCAGCTGCAAATGCTCCTGCTTGTATCAAAATATCAAATGGGGAAGGACAAGCAGATGATACACGTGAGTCTAAAACACGTTTGAAGCGTGGCAGACCTGCTGGTTCTAAGAATAAAAATCCTAGAAAACAAAAGGATACCGAAATAAAAGACACACCCAAAATAGCAGAAAGTATTTTGGAAGAAACACATGATGAGAACTGAACAGGATGAGATTTCTATCAACTACATCCATAATAAGAAGATATGGAATAGAAATGAACAGGATGATGTTGATGATGCCTTCTCATATATTGTGTAAAGTGAAATAAATGAAGAAATCGATGATCCAGAACCAAAATCTGTATATGAATGTCAAAAGAGACATAATTGGAAACAATGGAAAGATGCAATACAAGCTGAACTTGATTCTCTTAATAAACGAGAAGTATTTGGATCTATTATCCTCACACCTGCAGATGTGAGACAGTCGGGTACAAATGGGTTTTCGTTCGAAAGCGAAATGAGAAAAATGAGGTTACGAGATACAAAGCTCGTCTTGTGGCTCAAGGTTTTTCTCAAAGACCTAGGATCGATTATGAAGAAACGTATTCTCCAGTTATGGATGCAATCACGTTTAGATTCCTGATGAGTCTAGCCGCTGATAAAAATCTAGAGATGCGTCTCATGGATGTTGTTACAGCTTATCTATATGGATCATTAGATACTGATATCTACATGAAAGTTCCTGATGGTTTTAAAATGCTAGAAGCATTAAGTTTCAAACCTAAAGAGTTATGTGCAATAAAATTGCAAAGATCATTATATGGGTTAAAGCAATCTGGACGTATGTGGTATAATCGTCTCAGTGAGCATTTAACAAAAGAAGGATATGTGAATGATCCTATATGCCCATGTGTTTTCATCAAGAAAACAATGTCCGGATTTGTAATAATCGCGGTCTATGTTGATGATCTTAACATTATCGGAACTCAGAAGGAAATACAAAAGGCATCAGACTATCTCAAAGGAGAATTTGAGATGAAAGATCTTGGACAAACACAGTATTGTCTTGGCCTACAAATAGAGCATTCACAAAATGGTATATTTGTGCATCAATCCACATACACTAAAAGAGTGTTGAAACGATTTAACATGGATAAATCTACTCCTCTTAGCACCCCGATGGTCGTTAGATCACTTAATATTGAAAGTGATCCATTTCGACCACCTGAAAAAAATGAAGAGATACTTGGTCCGGAAGTACCATATCTAAGTGCAATTGGAGCGCTGATGTACCTTGCAAATTGTACACAGCCTGATATATCATTCGCTATTAATCTTTTGGCAAGATTCAGCTCATCTCCCACACGAAGACATTGGAGTGGAATTAAACATATTTTTCGTTACCTTCAAGGGACCATTAATTTGGGTTTGTTTTACCCTAAAGATTCAAAAGGTCAAATGATTGGTTTTGCAGATGCAGGATATCTTTCAGATCTACACAAAGCCCGATCGCAAACAGGATACGTTTTCACGATCAGAGGCACTGCTATATCTTGGCGTTCTCAAAAACAAACGCTCGTGGCTACTTCTTCAAATCATGCTGAAATCATCGCACTCCATGAAGCAAGTAGAAAATGTGTTTGGCTAAGATCAATAAGCCGACACATCTGTTCAAGCAGTGGGATTGATGGAAATACAGAGCCAACTATCCTATATGAAGATAATGCAGCATGTGTTGCTCAAACAAATGACGGATATATCAAAAGCGATAGAACGAAGCATATTCATCCGAACTTCTTCTCATACACTCAAGAGCTCGTGGAAAAGAAAGAGATTGAAGTAAGATATGTCCGATCATGCGACAATGCAGCCGACCTTTTCACAAAATCACTTCTGACTTCGGTATTCAGAAAACATGTCCATAACATTGGAATGCGTCATCAGAAGGATCTATGACTCCTCATTCGAGGGGGAGCTTACGTAGTTGTACTCTTTTTACCTTACTATGGTTTTTCCCATTGGATTTTCCTGAAAAGGCTTTTAACGAGGCAACAAAGACGTTAAGCAAGAAGTAATAGTGACACTGGTCTCCAAGGGGGAGTGTTATAAATGTGATGGAACAAAGGTCAATGTTTGCTCCACCGAAAACATTGACATTGTATGAGAACGTAAAAATATGTGGAGCCTACCGTCACTATGCATGCACAGTAACTTTATCTTTTTACTTTTATATATACGAACGTTTTCGTTCGATTGTAATATATACCATCTCTTCTTCTTCTTATAACATATTCTCTCTCGTTATTATCTTGTATCAGTAATATCTCCTTTCTGCGGGTATAAAATTTTGCCTTTATTTAAATTTCTCGATACTATAAATTATAAGTTATTTTATAACAGTATCTTATCTCGGCTTGAACAAAAATTAAATACGACGCCATTTTGATGTAAAACTGGTTAGGGTTTCTTGTGAGATCATTCGGCTCGTTATTAAACACTTGAACCGGAGTTGGCGAGAACAGAAGAAAACCTAAATTCTTGCTTTTGTTCATCCGCTTCCTCTTCTTCGATGGATGAGAAATCAGCTTCGAAAATTCCGAAACGAGCTTCTATAAAATCCCAACCCGATTTCGATTACTCTATCCGCAAGCAAAAGGTTCTTTCTCAATTGTCCCATTCAATTTCTGTTTTATTATTACCTGAATCTCTCTGTTGAAGTTTATTTTCAATTTCTATTAGTAGTTGTTCTGAATTGGGTTTTCGTTCATTTTCAATTTTTGCTTCGTTTGTATTCGATTAAAATAATCATTTTTACTAGTTTCTGGGCGTTTTTGTTTTAATGTAAAATTAATGAAATGTAGCTCAGAGAAAGTTGCTTCAGAAGAGTAAGAGAAGAAAGGACACGTCTGCTGTGGAAATTGAGGCACTCTGATTGTGAATCTTCAGATCAGAAGGTTTGTTTGTTTCTCTTCTTCCGTTTTGAAAGAAACTTTCTTTGTCAGTGACTTTAACGTTCTTTTGTGTTTCAGGAGATTATCAATTCTGCTTTCCAGGACATTGTTTCTGCTGAATTAAAAAAAATTGAGGATTCCCATGATATATTGTGGGAATATGAAGGCCCAGAAGATGCTTATGAAGGTGATAGTGAAGAGATATTGCTAGAAATGCAACATATGTTTTACAATGATTTGATTTCAGAGACTGGTAAACCATTTACTCTCTCTCTCTTTCCGATTTGGAGGAGTTGGATTTTGATGCATTGTTGTGGCTACTTACTTCTTCTTCCAGGATCATATGCTCAGGCTGAAACATGGGATGAAGAGGAAGATGAGTACTTGGCCACCTTAGTTTCTCAGAATATGCTTTTAAACACTGAACAGGTAGGTTTCCTTTCACCGAGGATCCTTGTCTTTCCAAATCTTGACAAGGCAGTTACACTGGTGTGATGTGTTTGTCAGGAGCCAAACCAGATATGGTGTCCGATCTGCAAGCAAGGCGAGGTTATGGAGAATCACCGACATATCTATTGCAGCATGTGTGAAATGCAGCTGATCAAAGGGGAAGAGGTGCAGATTCTATTCTCTAATCTGACTCACCCACTGAACTTGCCCTTGCGTTTTGTTATCTCATTCCGTTCTTTTCCATCAGGTTAATCTGAACATTCTGCAAGAACGGTTAGCGGAAGTGCACGCTGAACATTTTGAGAGAGGATGCAGATTGAAACCAAAGTTCAGTGTTCAGAGTCTCTACAATTTGAAGGCATTGTACATCACATGTGAAGCTTGTAGTGCCTTTGAGGTCGTTGTATAAGTTCTAACGTAAATGATACTCATAATTTTTGGTATATATTAGCTTTTGAGATCATCAGGCTTAGTGGAATCCTGCATACGTTGCTAACAGTATTCTGATTTCTCAGTATAGCTACATTAACCGTAGATACCATCTTTTAATCCTTGTTCATGTTTATGTTGAGATTCTTCTGATATCAGATTAGTAGAATATTCCATGATTTGGGGTGTTATCAATGGGATTTGTGAACACTCGAAAGCTTTTTGTATATGCCCCAAAACCATAACACCAAATTTGTTGTTTTCCTTTTTAACTTTAGTTTACATCTTCTAACTATAACATCCAATTCTACACTAAAATAATATTCTAATTATTATTTTCTTTGTTTTGGTAATTTAACATATTAATTATTTTAATTGACTAATAATATTTTAATTTTATATTTACTTATAAAAATTAATTAAATTTATCTTTTTGTTTATTTATATATGTTAATTTTTATTTTAGTCAATTTATACTATTTTTTAATTTTATTTTAAATTAAAAATTTATACATTTAATATGAAAAGCATTTTAATTTTGTTACCATTTAATGTTATTGATCTTACTAGGTCTGTGCATTCGGGTCCTTGGGCCAGGTTTGTGAGGTCTGGGTCTTTCGGATTTTAGATATTAAGACCCAATATGATAATTAAATCTGTCGGTTCTGGTTTGGTTCAGGTCTTGTCGGGTCTGGATCGGTTCAGGTCTAAGATAGTTAGACCCAATAGAATAGCTAGAATTTTTCTGTTTAGATTTGGTTCGGATCTTGTTTGGTTTAGCCCAAAAAAATATTCAAATACACAAAAATACCTGAAAATATTTAAATACTCGAAACATATATTTTACCTAAAATCTGATCCGAAGACATAAAAATACCAAATTTTTATCCGATTATCCGAATTATATTTTTGAAAATCTAAAATTTTATCTCAAACACAAAGACAAACCCGAAAACCCAAATCCAAAACTTAAAAAATACCCATAATACCAAATATACAGAAACACCCATACATACCTAAGATATACCAAAAATTTTGGTTATTTTAGGTATGTTTTTGGGTCTCGGATTTGGGTCAGGTCCAAGACCGGCATGTCCTCCACAACAAGATCCAATAGGGTAAAAAGATCGGTTCGATTCCTACTCGAACTGAAAATTTTCGGGTCGGATCCTCCGGTCCAGGTAAAACACATGTCTGATATGATATCAAATAAATCAGCTAATTAAAGGAAAATTTATCACTATTAGTTTTGGCATCAAATTTATTACTTTTTTGATATTAACATTTTACACTAATTTAAAAATTTATACATAATTTTTATTTACTTTTGAATAATTTATAAAATATTGAATTTATAAATAACATAAATGTTATTACATTAAATAAAAGTGTCTCGATGGAGAAGATGACAGTTTTGGTTTGATAAGTGGATTGGACAGAAATGATTATTGATTGACAAGGGCTGGGATGACTCAACCAATGGGATTTTTGAAGGTAGTTCTAGGGATTTTGTTGAAAGTAAATAATTGTCATCATATATGAGATGTCTAGATAGCACATGAATAATCCACTATATGACAAGGAAAAAATTAGTGAGCTTCAACAAGTTTTGCAACAAGTACAAACATATATTTGTAGAACACACGAGGAAATTATGGAAGTTTCTAGGAAACTCGAAGGAGCGTACAAGGATAAAGAGGAATATTGGCAACAGAAGAACCCAAATATGCGGTATTCATCATGTTATCTTAACACCAAATTTTATTATGTCTTAACGTAACAATGTCGTGTCTAGAATAGGATTGTGGATTTACATAATAATATTGGATAATGGATAACAGAGCAAAAAGGAGTAGAAAAGGTTGCAGTGGATTATTTTGATGAACTATTGAATACTACTTCTCCCTCAGAATTCAAATTTTTTTGAATGAGATCACACCAAGTATTATTCATCAGATGAATCAGAGGTTAATTAGGATTGTGACGGAGGATGAGGTAAAACAAGCTTTATTTATGATGTATCAAAAGAAAGCTCATGTACCAAATATAATGACATCATTGTTTTTCTAACACTCGGCCTATAATAAAGAGGGACCTTCTAGACCTGGTCAATCATTTCTTGACTTCAAGGAAGCTTGCTGCAAGGTTAAAAATTACAAATATTTTCTTCATTCCTAAAACAGAGAGGCCTTCGACGATGAGAGAGCTTCAGCCCAAGTACTAAATCAAACATTTTCTTTGAGAGAGTAGCTTGAAGGTTAATTTGAGCATATCAAATTTGACGCCGTTGTCGGAGACTCCGACCACCATTAGACTAGGTGTACGATTTTGTCTAGGTTTTTATTTATAGTTTATTTACATAAATTTTTTCTTGTGTTTCAGGTACATATGAATATGAGTACTAGAAACAACGAGGGGATAAAGATTTTACTCGTAGAACCACTAGGTTTAGAACGCGTGATTCATAAATATAAGAGGGCAGTCGACATTTTCCAAGCAGCAAACAACAACATAGAAATTCAAGTGTCGAATGACACTGTTCAACCAAAGTCTAATGACAGAGTTCATCCCGTGTCGAAAGACACAGTGTTGTTTAAGTATGGGGGAGGTATTACTAATACTGTGGTTTGTTTTGAGGTTTTATTTTATAAGTTTTTATTAAGTTTTATTGTCAAGAAGGAGATGATGAACTTTTTTAATTTTACTTATTATCTAACCACTCTCTAGCACCATTCTTTGAGGATATTGGCTACATGGTGTACTGATTGGAAACACAAAAGTGGATCACCTACCAATAATATCCACGCTAGCTGAGAACGTCTGAAGGAACCAAAACTGACTTCCAACATTAATCAATTCAACTTGCTTGTCTTATGGCTTGGTATACATTGGATCGGATTCCTCTTTCCGGTCTGAAAGGTAATAGTATGGGTGATTTTGGTTTGCTTCTCTCCTCTCTTCGGCATCCAAAAAGAAAGAAAAAAAAAGATTGAGATGATTTTCTTAGATGCAAAGAGGTAGGTACATTACAGATGACTTCACTATTCTAATTCAAATGAATGATCACACATTGTTGGAAGCGAGGGGTAGGTACATTACTGATGACCCTAGTATTCGCCTACACTTTACCAAGAAAATGAAAAAAAAGAAGTAAAGAAAAGAAAGGAAAAAAAAGAAATAAAAAAGAAGATGAATAGGATGGAATGCATCAACATCATTGTTCATTGGATTTGAGATAAAATGATTCATAAAAGGGAGATATAAAGAGAAAAGAAACAAGAATAAGACTACCTGTTTTCTCAGATACTTGTTGGGGTAAGAGTCCATATGTCATTTGATCAATATTCACAGGATTTAGCCTACACATTTATATGCAGTAATGAGGTCAATAGAAGAGTATGTCAGACATAATCACCTGAGCAGTGGGCTGGATGCTTAGGTTGCTAAGATAAGGTCTAATACATGAAAGTGCCCTTGAAGTTGGTACTAACTTGATGTGGCTCGAAACATTGAAGAGGTAATGGTAGTAAGTTTAAAATTGTGTTAGTCTCTGCTGTTATTAAACTTCAGGTTTATTCTTATTTTGTTTGAGGACAACCAAAATAGTAAGTCTGGGAGAGTTGATATATCATGAATTTTATCCCATTTAGACCATGGTATACAGTTAGAGAGTCTATTATATAGATTTGGAGTATGTTTTAGAGTGTTTTCTGGTTCAGGTACGTTTTGGAAAACTTTGGTGATTTTGGAGCTTTTTGAGGTGCAAAAAACTGCCCAGACGTATCAGATGTTTATCTATGGATGGAGACACTCACACAATTTGATTGATCCCATCTTCTGATACAAGTTAGATCTTTGAGTCAGCTTTCCAAAGCCACCGGTTTGCGGTCAGTCAACTTTCTGTAGCAGACGTTATGCTCGTTTTACTGAAGAATGGTGAGTCTGCCTCGCAAGAAGAAGCTGTCGGAGAGACGAAAGAATGTCGATCGATGACACAGCCTTTCTGTCAATCGACGACACAGCCTTGCTGTCGATTGACGGTGATTCAAGAAGACGGAAAACCAGCGACGAGGAAAATAACATCAATGACAGCTAAACTCTGACTCAATCCAACGAGATGTAGTTTCTAACCTTAGCAAAAACCTAAGGAAAAAGATGACCAAAATTGACCGAAATAAAAAACAACAGCGTAAGAAACAACCGCACAACATGGAACTAATATGTCTGATCTATAACAAATACCATATATACTCATAGAAAAAGAAGGTGGGGAAAAACAGGAGCACGAAGAGTCTTTTCCTAGTGATGGTGAGAACCACTGCACCCGGAGAGATAAACAAAATACATAGGTGGTGATGACTCAATGTCAAAAGATGGGGGAGAGTGCAAAATACATCTAAAAATAGTAATTTGAAAAATTAAAATACAATTTTGACGCCGTTAATCTTAGAATCAACAAATGCCTAAAGAAAGAATTATTGAAATTCAATATGTTTTAATCAAAAACTCACTTCACCATTAACAAGTAGCATTATACATACAACAACACATTATTGAAAAGACAAACAAATAATATATTAAGTTATTAACTACTACTTCATAACATAATAAAACATCAAATAATGTTTTTCACAAATAAATATTAGCCATATAATCACATCATCAAAAAATCATATTTAAGAACAATAAAACAATTCGTGCAGACAACCCCTAGTAATAACTAAAAAAAAAAATTATACATTATATAAACAGATATTAATATGCATACAATGCTAGAGCGCAAAGTGGATAAGATAACATCCAATGAGAATCAAGTATATCAAACACCGGACCCTAAGAGCCACAAAATCTCCCGAACCAGATCCTCTGTCATGCCACATCAGCATATGCAATCTCAAGTCTATTAGATTTGCTTATTTCTTCAGCACATACTGCAGTCAATCTGATTTAAAATTCATAAGAGCCACAACATTTCATAAAAAAAATAATGGCAACGACTGCATCTCCAATGGCGAGCCAGCTAAGATTAAGCTTCTCTTCTGCTACTAATGCGAGGCGTCTCGCTGTTCCTAAGGGCATCTCCGGGGCTCCTTTCGGCGTTTCACCGACCAAGAAAACGTTTTCTTTCACCGTCCGAGCTCTCCAGTCAGACAAGGTATCTTCTTTACGTTAACAAATAGTATACGATGCAGATCAGATTGTGCCAAATCTAAAAATTACTTAAGAACACACATATGTCAATTCATAATCAGCCATGGTATTGACATATGTGTGTGCTTAAGTAATTTTTAGATTTGGCACAATCTGATCTGCATCGTATACTATTTGTTAGGATTATATCTTAGGAAAATTAGGAAAATCAATATTTTATATAATAATACTAGTTAGGATTAAATGGCCAGAATATGGTATCTTTTTTTTTTTAAACATGAACAGGGCATGACTAATTTAGTGATTTTATAGAACCTTTACATTATGACTGAAAAGAATGAGAACTTGGGGTTTGACATATCACATATGAGTTGTTCAGAAAAAAAAAAGACATATCACATATGTAACTAAAAGTTATACGCATCCATATTCATATATAGATACTGATCTAACAGTTAATATACAAATAATCTGACATGGATAACTTGGCAGCCAACATTCCAAGTGGTCCAACCAATCAACGGAGATCCATTCATCGGAAGTTTAGAAACCCCAGTGACGTCTAGCCCATTGATCGCGTGGTATCTCTCCAACCTCCCGGCTTACCGCACGGCCGTCAACCCTCTCCTCCGTGGTGTCGAAGTGGGTTTGGCTCATGGTTTCCTCTTAGTGGGTCCGTTTGTCAAAGCAGGTCCATTAAGGAACACTGCTTACGCTGGCTCCGCCGGCTCTTTGGCCGCTGCTGGACTTGTAGTCATCCTCAGCATGTGCCTCACTATCTATGGAATCTCTTCGTTCAAGGAAGGAGAGCCGTCGATTGCACCAAGTTTGACTTTGACCGGGCGGAAGAAGCAACCGGACCAGCTTCAGACAGCAGAAGGATGGGCTAAGTTTACTGGAGGGTTCTTCTTCGGAGGGATCTCAGGTGTGACTTGGGCTTACTTCCTTCTCTACGTTCTTGACCTTCCTTATTACGTCAAATGAATGTAGTTAAAAATATGAGTTTTCACCAATCTTCTCGACCTTCAAATACTCTCTTGCATCATTGTTTTTTTTACTCGTCTTTATCAAGAATCTTGAATTTCATGATGCTTAATGTATATTACTATGAATATTTTCTTAGCTTTTTCTTCGTGTTAGTTGACATTAATTTATATATGTATTAAAATTGCTCTAAACTGAGTTGGTAATATTGCCACTACAAGTCTACAAATATCAAATAATATGAATGTGGAGATATTTTATTTTAATAAAAATCATGTTCTGAATTTAAAAAAAAAACTCATCTATAAATTTTATAAAAATATGAAAATAAAAATAAATATTTGCACGGTCCAAACAAAAGACACAATATAAAAAAATTTCACAAAAATCATATCGGAACATAAATAAAACTAAATTATTTAAAATAACATAAACAAATTACAAGATCTACACTGCCAAAATAAAAATGTATTGTGGACCGTTTCAAATTATCTCAACAAACTTATTAAGAAATTTAGTAAACTACAACAAATTGAAGAGATATATCTATATATATATGATTACAACAAACAAATTGGACATTATTCTCTTATAGGACATAACCCACTTTTCTTATTCTCTTACAACCTAACATATTTTACATAACCCCAATGAAAGAAAATTACTATAAGGGCCTTAATGAATGGATGATCTACACCATTGGATCAAAACAAAATGAGCCACACGATTTATCCTTTCCCTTTTCTCCTCCTTACACGGGACCCACCCTTCTTCTTCCTCTCTTCAATTAACACGTAACAACCACCATTCTTCCTCACTTCAATTCATCTCTTCAATTCTTCACCAAACAATATCTCTTTTGGGAGATTGGACGAAGAGCGGCATAAACATCCACAACAAATTCTTTGGGTAGTGCTCTCTCTCTCTCTCTCCCTCTCTCTCTCTCTCTCTCTCTCTCTCTCTCTCTCTCTCTCTCTCTCTCTCTCTCTCTCTCTCTCTCTCTCTCGTAAATTAGATTCAGTACGTTGAATCATGTTTGAACCAAAGACATTACAATAGTAAGAGTGATTTGAAATTGAATATAATGTAAATCTAATTAGAATCAAGAAATTGTGGAAGGAAAATTGTTTATATAATATGGTATAACTGGTATAACTAATGTTACTGTGATTGTTCATACGAACTGTACGACTAGTTAAACAGGTACAACTATTTGTAACTTGTACAATATATATACTGGTACAACTAGTGTTACTGTGATGGTTCACAAGAAACATACAACTAGTTAAAATGGTACAACTATTAGTCATGTATACAATATGATACTGGTACAACTAGTACAAATGTCATCACTGCTACATGTATAACTAGAATAACCGGTACAACTACTAAGTGGTGATGTTGTTTATTATACTTTTTCAGGTAACTATGGATAACAACAGAAGTGTGGTGATATATTTTAATCAAGGGGGTAGTTATTCAGGTGTGGGAGATGAAGTTTGATGGAAGCGGAAAGACCGACATATTTCTACTTTAGTGTTTACGATGAGAAGTGATGAGGAGGTGACTTACTCTCAGTTGGTTGATAGAGTATGCAGGAAAATGAAGATTGATGTAGCTTCGTCCATGACAGCTGAGTTACTTTCCATTTGGAATGGATGATAAGAGGCCATGTTACATCTTTGATGATGAAGATGTTTTAGGATATTTATTGGAAGTCGAAAAAAATCAGAGGCGTACTATCTTGCACGTGGAGCTCATAGAATCTCTCTCACAAAACCAAAGTAAAGAGATGTTTTCTAAGGATGAGGAAATTATTAGTGATGCAAGAGCTAATGATGATATGGTTGGTCTTAAGGAGTTGACGACTATTCCTCATATTCAAGAGGATGAGAATGAAAAAGGCGATGAAGTGGGTACTGAAAGAGATGATATGGAGAAGCAGCTGAAACACCAATTGTACATTTCAAGTGGGATGACGGTATTGACATGGTTTTGCACCAAGAATTTGAAACTAAGTATGAAGTGAGAGATTTAGTGGACAAAGTTGTGCATAAGAATTGTTTTGAGGTTGACATTGTGAAGTCTATGCCTCGACTTTACATATTAAAGGGTTGGTTGCAAATGGTATTTACGAGCTGTGGAACTTATTTAAGTGTTGTGGAACTTATTTATGTAATGTGTTGTTTATGTTAGGTACGACAGGTACAACTGGTAAAACTTCATATAACATAACAATCATGTTTCTGTGTTGTCGTATTGGTACAACTAGTATAACTATATGATGTAATACTAGGACAACTAGTACAACTACATTATATACACGAGGAAGAAAATACTGGTACAATTGGTATAACTTCTTAAAATATGACATTTTAAAACTCCATTTGGCTTTTTATAATTAAATAACAATAGACTATATAAGTTGGAATGTCCTAAGATTCGTCCATCCTAATTATTTGAATTTTTACCCAAAAAAATTCAATTATTACACAATCACATAAGTTTCTATGATCTACCTTATAATTTAAAGGTTTGTTTACTAGTTTGTTCACTATATTTTTGGAGAACGTACACAGAATATATTTTAACAAAATTAATGATTACTTTGTATGTGGTTCAATGCATTTAAGAATTACAAGACTGTACAACTGAGATATATATATTTTTAATGTGGTGCAACTACACAATTCAAATTCTCTACCAAAATACAACTATGAACAAACTTATACAACTCAAACCCTGGTATAACTATGTATTAGTTTGTACAACTAAAATACTGGTACAACTACTTGTTATTATGTTTTAGTTGATTATCACATTTTAAATGTGCAACACCTTTTAAGAACAATAGTTGTACCTTCTGTTATTTAGTTGTACCAGTTGTATATGTCAGAGTAATTTTGCCATAGTTTACTTGGTAGTATTAGTTATACGAAAAACCTGTCAAGTTCAAACAAGTTCAACAATAATATGATAAACACAAGTTCACTACTAAATCAGAAACACACAAGTTCTATGTTTCACAAAAGCAACAGCAAGTCTTAAGTTTCACAACAGCAACACAAGTCTTATGTTTGACAAAAGAAACACCAACATCCAAAAGCAGCATAAAGGTTTAATAACCAAATACAAGACACACATAGATTACTTCTCAACATATGGAGACTGCTTCATACGAGAAGGATTTGGCACCCTCTTCGTCTTCTTCGGTGAATCTTCTTCAGCATCTCCATCCTTTTCATCCGTTGATTCTTTCTCCGAAGCTTTCTTCTCCACAGCTTCTTTCTCCGCAGCTTCTTTCTCCAAAACTTCTTTCTCAAACTTCTCTGCTGTTGCCACCATCACTTCAAGATCCTCTACAAAATAAATTAAAATCAAATCACAGCTAAGTTACAATAAAAATTACAACAAAATACATTACCTTGCAGTGCGTGCTCGGGCTCATTCTCAACCTCGTTTGTGGCCTCCTTATCAGCATCATCTTCTGCCATCTGCTCGGGTTCATTCTCACCCTCCTTTGTGGCCTCCTTATCAGCATCAACATGGCTATCTTTCTCATGCTCATTTTCTCCATCCTCTGTGGCCTCATTATCAGCATCATCTTCTGCCATCTGCTTGGGCTCATTATCACCCTCCTTTGTGGCCTCCTTATCAGCATCAACCTGGATTTCTTTCTCAGGCTCATTCTCTCCATCCTTCGTGGCCTCCTTATCAGCATCATATTCTGCCATTTGCTCGGGTTCAGTCTCGCCCTCCATTGTGGCATCTTTATCAGTATCATCTAAAACAAAAATATATAAAGATTAATCATTTGTCTTAAAAACAGACCCTAATAAATAAGATCATAATTTATACCATTTTCTTGGCCTCCACTAGTGTCAAAACGATCATGATCAAACAAGTCCTCCATAATCTCAAATCTGTCCCTCAGATTGCTAGTTCTACGAGTAACACAAGTTATACATATACGAGTGATACTAGTAATACACAAATTCTGCTACAGTCGTAGTTGTACGAGTTTTACAAGTTGTATACTTAAATTTGTTTAAGTTGTACGAGTTATACAAGTAATATAAAAAACAGTAGTGCAAGTTATACTACTTAGATTTGTGTTTACTTGTAGCTGCATATGTTCTAGTTGTACGAGTTATACAAGCAATACGTAGGACAGTTGTACGAGTTATACTAGTTACACATATGTTCTACAAGTGATACATATAATAGTTGTACAAGTATTACTTATTAGATAGGTTCTACCTGTACGAGTAATACTAGTTATACAAATAACAGTTCTACGAGTAATACTAGTTATACAAATAACAGTTGTCCAGGTTTCACTAGTTAGATAATTACAAGATGTACGAGTGATACTTGTTTTACATATTACAGTTGCATTAGTCAAACGAGTAAAATTGTCATGTTCTAGTTAAATTTTTAAGAAGTTGTACCAGTTATACAATTTTACATTTCATAGTTGTATTAGTAAAACAATTTAAACTTCTTCATTTGTACAAGTTACACTTATCTTAAGTATACTACTAGGTTTACTAGTACATCTATATACAATATATCTTAGTTGTAACATATTACAAAAACTGATTTCGAAATGATTTCTTACCATTATTTGCTCTTCTGTAGCATTAAGTTCTCGTGATGTGGGAGGCTCACCATGCGATCCCATTTCCTCATTGTATCCTTGTTCCAAAGAAGGTGTCCTGCCCTTAGTGGAAGACCGGGAAAGAGATGCATCCGGAGGATCCTGTTGGTGTAGCGGATTTTGTCTCTTCGTTGGTGAAGGATCTTCTGATCTGGCTGGTGGTCCTAAGGGTGTCTCCTCATTGTCGGGTTGAGTAGGAGAAGCGGCCAGAGTAGGAGAAGCGGAGGCAGCAGCCGAATTAGGTTGAAGATTTTTGCGGTTTGAAGTAAGACGCGGCCGCTTCGTGGGTTGAGACGACGACCCACCGTCGTCTGCTTCGTGTTCCTCTGCTGGAGACGATCTAGCCCGCTTCTTCTTTTCTGTCGGCAAAGTCATCTTCTTCTTAGCCGGTTCAACCCCATTCTTCTTTGCCGGTGAGGATTTCTTCTTCTTTCTTGGTGGGGATTCTTTCTTTTTCTTGGTGAATCTTAGTTTAGATGTCGTTTTATGGTTGAATTGATGAGTGAAGATCAAAATTTTCAGAGATCGTGAAATGAAGAAAATGGGGAAGTTATGTTACGATTTAGGGATTTAGGGGAATAGGGTTCGAGTTTTAGATGGATCGGGTTTATGGATGGGGATAATAAGGGCAGAGATTGTAAATAAATCAAAATCGTTTGGGCTTTTAGCTATTTTCCCTTGTTTTGTATTTAAATTTTAATGTAAAATAAAAAGAAATTAAAACAGGGTCACGAGAGAATATTTGAAATCCATGTGTGTCATGATAGAATTTGATCCAAACAAATTCAATTGAAAAGATTATTAAACAACCAGCCACACAAATAAAGATGCACACATAATATATTAAAATATTGAAACTAAAATGTATATTAATATAAAAAATATATGATAAAACACTTCTAGACCGGCATTTAAGAGCACCTTTATCCCAGAAACGTGGTTGGGTTTTTAATTTTTTAATTTTATTTTTACTGATTTATAAAAAAAAAAAATTAAAAACAGAACCAATTGTGGGCCGCCACGCGTCGTGGGGCCCACAAAACAGTACATCATACATCCAATATACGTTTCTTCTTCTGCAACAATTGAAGATGGTTTTGTCAAAAATTGTGGGCCCCCCCAACATAAGAGACGCTCAGCATACTGCGATGCAGATGCTCTAAACTCTCTTTCTCTCTTTCCTTTAGAGAGGGAACTTTCTCTCGAGACCCCCTTCTTATCAAACAAATATCTTTCATAAGGGAGCTCGATGTCGTTTTGTTATATAATATATTCGATCAATAGATCGACTCTTGGGTTGGGGTCTCTTCCCCTTCCGATTATGCTCTTATTCCTTGCTTATGGGAATCAATCTTTACTCCCACTTGTGTAAGCCAAAAAGGCTTATGAGTAAAGTTTCCTTGATACAAAGTAATATGTGTTTGTTGGAGTGATCTCGGTTGATTCTTTGGAGGTTTAGTAGAATCTGCATCTCTACTGATGGTCCGATAAAAATCCTCCTCTTGAATCAAATTTCGAGTATTTCCCAGTGTGATCAATCGGCGTTGAAGGAATCTTGGTTATAAACGACGGCTGAGGCAAAATATTAGAGTATACGAGATATGAAAGAGATTCATGAGTTTCATAAAAGGCGGGGTTCTAAAGTTCTGTGTGAATCGACTACGGCGGAGCCGGAGCTTGCGGTGGAAAAGCATCAGAGCAGCGGGATAGACGTCGTCTCACATGAAGATCACGTGTTGATAAACGTGTCCTAAGATGCATCTGCAGCTAGCACGTGTAGATTGAAGAGGATGCTGAGTCGGTGTTAACACATATGAGCTAAATTATATTCTTTCTGGGCCTCGTTTAAATTAGTTCCATTTCGCTGTACTTTGGACCCGTTTGTTTCTCTATCTGGATGAAGATGAGTTTTTGTTTGTTTAAGCACTAAAAGTGCAACTCATTCAGATGGATCATCCAGATGATTTTTGGAAATTTAGGCTTAATTTTAAATTCTATTCATCTGAACCAATTTGGATCATTTGAATGGAAATGGTTCATTCAAAATGGTATAATGTATATTATGCCTATAATATAATTCACAAATTACAAACCTAAACATAATATCATTTTTGTCACATACGAAATCTGACAAAACTACAAAAACACGTTTTCCCGTGAAAACCTAAAAACTTTTTTTTCACGCCAAAACTCCAAAACGCATTTTCCCGCAAAAATTGCAAAATCGTGTTTTCCCGTCAAAATTGCAAAAACGCGTTTTCCCGCAAAAACCGAAAATGTGTTTTCATGCCAAAATCACAAAAACATGTTTTCACGCCAACACTCCAAAACACATTTTTTCGCCAAAACACAAAAAACACATTTTCCCGCCAAAATTGCAAAAACGTGTTTTCCCGCCAAAACCAAAACAACGTGTTTTCCCGTTAAAACCGAAAATCTTGTTTTCCGGCCAAAATCGAAAAATGCGGTTTCCTGCAAAAACCAAAACACGCGGTTTCCCACCAAAACCGAAAAAAATCTCATTTTCCTACCAAAACCGAAAAATCTCTTTTTCACACGAAAACCGCAAAAAAGCAAAAAAACACGTTTTCCCGCAAAAAACATGTTTTCCTCCAAAATGCGTTTTCCCGCCAAAACTACAAAAACCTCAAAAACATGTTTTCCCGCGAAAAACCGCAAAAACGCGTTTTCCCGGGAAAACCAAAAAAATTCATTTTCCCACGAAAATTGCAAAAACGTGTTTCCCTCCAAAACCGCAAAAAAAAAACGCGTTTTCCCGCCAAAAATGTTTTTCCAGCCAAAACCGCAAAAACCTGTTTTCTCGCAAAAACCGAAAATTTGTATTTTCCCGCCAAAACCGAAAAATCTCGTTTTTCCGCCAGAACCGAAAAATCTTGTTTTCTTGCCAAAACCGAAAAATGTATTTTCTCGCTAAAACTGAAAAATATTATTTTTCCTGCCCAAACCGCAAAAAGAAAACTCGTTAATTTTATAATAATTCTAATGTAAATATATTAAACTAAATAATTAAATGTAATATAGTTAAAATTAATATCAAACATATGATTAAATCAACATAAGAGTATTTTGGTAATTTGTTTACTAAACTCATTTGAATGGAAATGAAAATAATGAAACAAACATTAGATACATTTAGATGATTCATCTAGATGAGCTATGTGGATGGACAAACAAACAATTACAAAAATCTGAATGGATCATCTGAATAATACAAATGAATCATTTGGATGAAGATGACAAATGGTGAAACAAACAGCCCCTTATCTATTGGGATTGAAAATAATAAAACTGGTTGACAAAAGAAAAGACACTTCTAGACCATATCCATTAGTGCTTTATTTTCCAGGTATTTATCCATTTTGAATAAAGTTTTGCTACAATGGTATTTTATTTCTTGCTTCAGAATGAAAAATGAATAGTGTTGATTTAGATTTGAAGATATAATGTTCACATCTTTATTTTTTCAGATGAACTTTTTAAATTACAAATGGATCCTTAAACTTTTACTTATTCTTATCTTCTACTATTACCCAATCTATTCTATTAAAACAGCAATATGACCAATTAATAAAAGTAGGGTCCAACTAGTTTTAAGAAACTAATTATTTTATAACTGCATCAATATTATTAACATTTTTTTATCTAAAACAACTTTGATTTACCGTAACTCCCTCTATAAGTCATAACAATCAAACGAAAATGGTGGCCCACTTCTCTCAACTACATTGATTAGCCGACGTTTAAGATGTGAATAGTTATACCTTTCTTTTGTTGTTTCCAAATGTGGTTATGCCTATTTATATTAATTACCTCAAATATAACCATCTTATATATTATGCATAATGTAATACATTTTATAATCCCAAATATAAATGTTTAATATTTGACCTAACATCAGTCAATATAATACGTTCAAAATATATAAATATATAAATGTTTTTAAAATCTATTCTATTATTTTAGGAACATGACCTATTAATAGAGGTTTAATCCAATTATTATTTTCTCCATATAACCTACTTAAAAATAATTAAATATTTTATAACTGCATTTTAAATAAAGCAAAATAAACAAATTATATAACACATTATTTGTCACTTCCATCCCAAAATTCTCGGTACCCACACATATATTACCGACAGTATTGTTTTTGAAAAAATATATTACTGACAGCTATATCTATATTAACAAATATTCTTTCTTTTTGGTTTTATATCAAACCTGAATTGTATATTACTTGACAGTTGTATATATATATATAATAACAAATATCCTTCTTTTTGAATTTATATCAAATGTGAATTGTTAACCTATATAATCTTAGATTAAAATTAACTTTGATACATTTAAAAAAATCATTTTTACACCACAATAACATAATTTACATCTCAGCCCAAGATGTTATTATTTATTCATCGAGACATTAATTTATTCAAATTCTGAATGTTTTAAACTTTAAGCTTATCAATTTACAAAGCAAATGATGTTTTTTTTAACACCACAAAGCAAATGATATTAAAATATGTATTATCGGGTTTTAAATGAACTTTTAATAGAAATAAATATTCGTTTAAACTCATTTATTTTAATAAATTGTAAATGGGTTATTCTGTTAAAAATCATTTATTAAATGTGATTTTACTAAAAGTTAGTGAAGACTATATTAACCAATTACATAAATATATTTATCTGAATATATAAAACTCATGATTTTCGGTGCGGGTTGGGTTTGATATTGGTTTTCGGATATAACATTTTAAGAATCCTTCGAGTATATATGCCAATTCTAATAGAGCATGAGACTTTGGTTTTCAGGTCGATTCCAAATCAAATTTTTTTGGATACGATTATTCTTGACTAATTATGTTAGGTAACAACTAAAAAAATATAATATGTCACAAACTTTAGGAATAAAGTTAAAAAATAATTACTTTAGAAATAAAGTTAAAAAATAATTTCTGAAATTCATTAAGCACAAGTGTATAGTTATGCAACTTGACATACTTAATATAGTCACCAACAATTAAATTAAATTAAATTAAACTAAATTAATATTAATGACAAAAAAGCAAAAATATAGAAATTAATTTTTAAAAGAAAATTAAACAAAAAATATCCCCGCCCTTTTAAGGGGGGGTCAGAATCTAGTTAATTTTAAAGATTCAGTTATTATTTTCATCTAATTGTTTAGTGAAAAGCATAAAATATTCATTTCAAAGAAAATTTAGCTCAAGTAAAAAACGCATGAAAGATAAATAAGCTTATTTTTGCTTAAAAATACTTTGTTAATCGCTTATAGAAATTATATATATTTAATGATTCTTTATAAAATAAGATGTTTTTTTGTTTGTTAATTTATGTTATGTCATAGTCTTATGGTTATGTTTAATCTATGTTAAATAGTAATTATGTTGGAGTATTGTTAAAACAAAATAATTGAATAGCAATAGTAAACATGAATTAAATGTTGTTGTTTTCATAAAATGTATTAAATAATTAATGATAAATTGGAGATGAAATGTATTTATAATAATCATTTTTCAAATAGAAAATGAAGCATACCGTTAGAGCAAATACTGGTTTATAAGGATAAACATCGATCGACAGATCACCTCTAACATCGATCGATAGAGCACTATCGACGTCGATCGACGGCGAGCCATCTGCGAGAATCAGCATTAAAGAAAATCACAAGTTTTACCCAAAACTCCAAATTATTGCACCTTAAGTCTCTGACCGCATGTTATGCTATTTATTAGGGTTTTATATCATTTTAGAAGTAGACCTTCTTGAGACTTCTTCGACCATTGTCACACACTTGAAGAGGAGGCACACTAGATAGGTTGGAGAGCTTAGGATAGGAGAGAGAGATCTGAACTTTATAACCGAGAAGATCTTGAACTCCCTTGTTTCTTTACTCTGTCATGTTTACTTTTTATATTCATTTCATTTAAGAATTATTCAGACCATCATGACCATGTTTCTTATGAATATGTCTGAGTAGTCTTATTGTTAGATTAGGATTCTTCAAATGGTGATCTATGTATTGCTAATATGAATTGTTGTTAAGATATTTTAATAGATCTTCATCTAGTTGCTCTTAATGCTAAGTCAAGGATTGATCACCCTAAACTTAGATCTTAGGTTTAACTAGCGCAAACGGAAGCTTGGTTAATTGCCTGAAACTAAACTAGTATGATCTAATTGACTAGATACACACGAAAGTTGGTCTAGAAAATTAGAGAACCTATTCAAACATGTTCGTAAAGCGTGCTAGAAGGAACGTCGATCGACAACTCCAAAGTTGTATCGATCGACGGGCTTAAAGGTGTATCGATCGACATTCATATAGAATTGTCGATTGACACTTTCTCAAGATCAACAAGCGATAGCTGAGATCTTAGATCTAGACATTAGATAATCTAAACAAACAAAAATTGAGAGATTATACTTAAGTTTGAGTTCGAGAACATATCATTTATAATTCCTTTTAATTTAATTAAGTTTGCATACTTGTCACACCTGAGATTTGCTATAAATCTAGATGTTTTCCAAATAATTTACAACCCAAAAACCTTTCAACCGAACAACTATCTTGTTCAACCAATTTACTGCTTTAATCATAATCATCTAGCTTTACTTCGAAAACTACAAATTTATTGTGTAATCTTAGAGTCTCTGTGGATTCGATCCCTAAGTATTACAACTGAATCTCTTATTTGAGAGAGTACAAATCACTCCTTAGGGTAATTTGAGTGATATCAAATTTGAGACCGTTGCCGGAGACTCTTTCTTATTACCGTTAGATTAAGTTTAGAATATAGTCTAGATTTTGTTACTTTGTTTACTTAAAGTGTTTCTTCTTTTCCTGCTGAAACATGTACCTTAAAAGAAAAGCATGGATTTCAAACGGACATCGATCGACGACACGACGGACACGTCGAGCGATGAGTCGATAGAAGAAACGATCGACACTTCGCTACTGGAATTGATCGACACCACTGGGCCGGAAGCAGGTAAATGTTTACTTACCAATCTCTGTGATAAGGAAGTAGTCTTAGGAGAACCGAAAGGTCAACCATGCAACACAACCAAATCATTAATGAGCAGGAGGCTGCAATCCCTGATAATATTAATCTAAAAATAGTTTATGAGGAAAAATTTCCTTTGCAAGACTACCTAAATCATGGATGGACCTATTCCAATAGGTCCACTATCCGACTACTAGAAAACAATTTAGGAGGATCTAAGTTTAATCTTGACTTCCTAATTTTGGTACGTCATAACCCCTTTCGTGGATTGTTTTCAGGACATCCACATGATCACATCAAAAAGTTAAAAGACCTGATGGGAGACGACTACAATCGTTGCAAACTATTCTCGTTCTCCCTAGTAGGAGACGCCAGAAGATAGCTAGACCAGTTACCGACAGGGTCTTTAACCTGCTGGAAGGAGATTAGGAGTGTCTTCATTAATCACTTTTTCAATGAACCATTTACTCGGACGTGAGAAGAAAAAATTCCACCTTTCACCAAGGCCAAAGAGAGTCCTTTAAAGATGCATGGGAGATATTTCAAGATTTACAACTCAAATGCCCGCATCACGGTTATTCAGAACCGCAGCTGATCAACTTTTTCTATGGAGGTGTTAATCTTCGTTACCAGACTACGCTACCGTTAGAGCCTTCGAGAAAATGAATGAAAGAAAAGGAAAGGAAGTCAAACGTAATGATGAGCTATCTGAAATTAAGGAAAGCTTAGACTCGCTTCATTCCCTTTTAACATATCAGAACAAATTCCGAGTTTTCAAAATAGAAGACGATAACCCGAATGAATCTCGAAGGACGAAGAGAATCCATATATGAAGTGGATCTTCACGATCAGCACCCTGAGCTTAGTGAACCTAGTTTTACCAGAAGATATGACGAAACCTACAGCCCACACAAAGAAAAGGCTAAATCTAGGTTAGACCAAGCTTTCACTGAAATTCGGAAGATAGCCGCCAATCTGGGTGGAAAGATAGACTTAGTTCACTGTGAACTGATAAAATTATTTGAAATCATAAGTGAACATATTAAGCGATTAGATAGTCCATTAGCGCAGATTGCGATAGCTAAAGAGGGAAGAAGGACTTCTTCTAGGAAGAACTGACACTAATCCTCGACGCCAAGTAGGAGTTGTCACCTTAAAGAGCAGTAGAAACGTCACCTCGAACGTAGAAGAGGGTATCACCATTGATGAACTTACGGAAATTGAGAGAGAACCGGGAAAAGTAGATCTCAACCAATAGTGTTTGATGACCTCGAGCCTGAGTCGGAGGTTCCCCCTAAAAAGGGAAAGCCAGACCACAACAAAGACATTGAGAAACCTCAACCCGATCTCGATGACCGAGAAGGAGAATCAGAGGATGAGGAGAATGTCGATCGACAAACATGCGACGACGTCGATCGACAGGCTGCACCTACCGCACCAAAACCAGTAACATCCTCTAAACCTACGATGGAAAGGGTGTATAGAACTTTGCCTCCCTTCCCTCCCATCAAGTCAAAAACAAAGCGCGAAATAGATAAAGCTATTTGTAAAGAAACCTTTGACAAAGTAGTCATTGAGATCCCACTTAGTGACTCTATGAAAGTTTCCCCCTCCATAAAGAAATATTAAAGATATGGTGTCACAAAGTTTACCAACTTCAGACGAGAGTGTCATGATGATCTCAGAGGAGGTTAGTGCTAGGATCCAAGGAGGAACCACGACCAAAGAATCAGATCCTTGGAGTTTCGATTTAGATTGCACTATTCACAATAAACAATTTTCTCGATCTCTTTGCGATCTAGACTCCAGCGTAAACCTAATACCTCACTCTGTCACGATATCTCTCGGCTTCACAAGATTCCAACCTACGAGGATCACTTTAGTTCTTGGTGATAGATCTGTTAGAGTACCTGAAGGAATTCTTGAAGACGTACCTATCATGATAAACGGATGTCATATACCTACAGATTTTATAGTGTTGAAATACAAGCACGAACCTAAGGACCCCCTTATTTTAGGAAGACCATTTCTAGCTATTGCTGGCGTGATAATTGAAGTTAAGGAAGGCCACATATGTTTGAATGTCTGTAACCTTCCGATGACCTTGGACATGGAAAAGATGATCAAACGCCCTTTAATAGACAATCAAACCTTTTTCGTCGATCATGTTCCTAGGCTAGCTGAAAAATATTTCGCTGACATATGTTCAGATGACCATTTAGAAAAAGCCCTTACTACCTCCGTAAACGACATTCTCAGCATTGATAGCAAAGTTGATGAATATGCTCGATTACTGAACGCATGTTACGAGGCCATGAATGTCGATACAGCAGACGACGACAGCATAGCGATAGATGTCGATCGATATTTGCAAAGCGTCGTCGATCCACAGCTGCTCGCGCTAGACAATTGGAGCTCGTAAAAACACCAAAAGTTGAACTGAAACAACTACCAGCTTGGCTGAAATATGCTTTCCTTTACGACAAATTATACCCCGTTATCGTTAACGCCAACCTTAGTAGTGGAGAACTTGCATTATTATTAAACAAACTTCGCAAATACATGAAAGCTATTGGCTATTCTTTGGATGATATTCCCGGTATCTCCCCTGATTTCTGCATGCACCGTATCCATTTAGAAGAAAGTTCTAAATCATCAATTGGACATCAAAGGAGGTTAAACCAAAATTTGAAAGAAGTAGTAAAGAAAGAAATCATCAAACTCCTAGATGCAGGAATCATCTACCCTATCTCTGACAGTAATTGGGTGAGCCATGTGCATGTTGTACCAAAGAAATGAGGTATCATGGTGGTGAAAAATGATAAGAACGAGTTTATTCCTACGCGAACTGTGATTGGACATCGGATGTGCATTGATTACAGAAATCTGAATGCAGCCACTAGGAAAGATCACTTCCCACTACCATTCATAGATCAGACGTTGGAAAGGCTGTAAAATAACCAATACTATTGCTTTCTCGACGGGTATTCCGGATTCTTCCAGATTCCTATAAATCCTGATGACCAAGAAAAGACGACTTTCACATGCCCTTACGACACTTTCGCTTACCGAAGGATGCCATTCGGCCTATGTAATGCTCCTGCTACTTTTCAAAGGTGCATGATTTCAATCTTCACAGATATGATCGAAGATTTTATGAAAGTCTTTATAGATGACTTTTCAGTTCACAGATCTAATTTTAAAAACTGCCTAGACAACTTGTGTACAGTATTGGCTAGATGTGAAGAAAAGAACCTCGTCCTAAACTGGGAAAAATGCATGTTTAATGATGGAATAGTCCTTGGGCACAAAGTATCCGCAGTCGGAATAGAGGTAGATTGTGCCAAAATAGAAGTTATGACCGGTTTACCTGCATCCACGACTGTAAAAGACGTGAGGATTTTCCTTGGACATGCTGGATTCTACCGTAGATTTATTAATGATTTTAGCAGAATCGCTAGACCTCTCACTGCTCTGCTTTGCAAAGAAGTTAAATTTGATTTCACACCAGAATGCTTAAAATCTTTTGAGGAGATTAAAACTGCCTTGATAACTGCCCCTATCGTGCAAACTCCAGAATGGAGTCTCCCATTTGAGATAATGTGCGACGCGAGTGATTTCGCAGTCGGGGCTGTCTTAGATCAGAAGAAGGATAAAAAGTTACATGCTGTTTATCACGCCAGTTGCACTCTCGATGACGCGCAGCGAAACTATGCGACGACGGAAAAGGAATTACTCGCTGTTGTTTTCGCATTCGAGAAATTTAGACAATACTTGGTTGGCTCAAAAGTTGTTGTTCATTTGGACCACGCGGCATTAAAATATTTAATGCAAAAGAAAACAGAAAAGCCAAGACTTCTGTGATGGATCCTGTTACTCTAAGAATTTGATATAGAAATAAGAGATAAAAGAGGAGTTGACAACGGAGTTGCCGATCACCTTTCCTACCAATGGACAACGTATATCAAATGGACTCTTCATTCATCGTTAATATATGTCTTACATCTGAATCAATGTCGACAGATACCACTGATGGAATGTCGACCGTTATCACGCATGAATCATTGAACGATACCATCCCTGGATCATCGATCGACGATACAAGAAACTGACATCACGACTTGTTCCCCAGTAAGATTTTTATCGACTTAGAAGTCAATGTTGCTTGCAGCCAACTTAACGCTAAATCAAACCCTACCGGAGATAGGAAGTTAAGTCAGGAGGTGCACGCAATAAATGGAAATATCACTCATAGACCCTGGTATGCTGATATAGTAAACTATCTAGCTGCTGACGTAGAACCGGAAACTCTCAAATGGTATACAAAGAAGAAATTTCTGAGAGAAGTCCGAAGATACTACTAGAATGAACCATATCTCTACAAACACTGTTCAGGTGGAATCTATAGACGCTGTGTTGCAGAGAGTGAAGTTCCAGATATCCTATATCATTGCCATGGATCTGATTACGCTGGACACTTCACCACCTTCAAGACGGTATCGAAAATTCTGCAAGCAGGTTTTAGGTGGCCAACCATGTTTCGCGACACTCATGCACACATAGCTAGATGTGATAGATGCCAACGTAGAGGAAAAATCAGCAAAAGACACGAGCTGAAACATAATTTTATCGTCGAATTAGAAGTTTTCGACTGATGGGGGATTGATTTCATGGGCCCTTTCCACTCTTCATATGGAAATAAATACATCTTGGTTGCTGTCGACTATGTGTCCAAATGGGTTGAAGCGGTTGCTTCCCCAACGAATGACGGAGCAGTTTTCATCAAACTTTTTAAGAGCATCATTTTTTCGAGATTTGGCGTCCCTCGAGTAGTGATAAACGATGGTGGCTCCCATTTCATTAATAGAACATTTGAAAATTTGCTCAAAAAGCATGGTGTTCACCACCAAGTTGACACTCTCTATCATCCTCAAACGAGCGGACAAGTAGAAGTTTCCAATCGCCAAATAAAAAAAATCCTAGAAAATACTGTATGGACCACGAGAAAAGACTGGTCGAAAAAGTTGGACAACGCACTATGGGCTTACAGAACAGCTTTCAAAACACCTTTAGGGACAACACCGTTCCATTTACTTTATGGAAAATCTTTTTATTTACTGGTTGAGCTATAACACAAAGCAGCTTGGGCAGTACAACTGATCAACTTCGACATTAAGCCAGCTTCCGAAAGGAGACTGATTCAACTTAACGAGTTAGGTGAGATTAGACATCTTGCGTATGAGAATTCCAAGATAAACAAGGAAAAGGAGAAAGCCTACCATGACAAGAAAATCATCTCCAGAAATTTCAAACCGAACTACCAAGTGCTCTTGTACAACTCCCGTTTGACACTTTATCCTGGAAAACTTCGTTCCCGATGGACAGGCCCCTTTACGGTCAAAGCAGTATGACCTCACTGAGCCATTACTTTAGTAAGCAGCAAAGGAAATTTATTCACAGTGAATGGACAGAGAGTAAAACATTACTGGACAGAAGCATTTGTCCCAAACAGTCAAATTCTACGATTGGATCCTCCAATCGCCGATTAGTTATGTTTGAAAGTCAAGCTTACGACTTGAAATAAGGGCTGAGTGTGGCAACCCACTAACTTATTTAGAAAATTAATTTTAGATTTTACATCTTTCTCATTTATAAAAAAAACTAACTCAAAATAACTTTCACCATTAAAATTCCAACATCGATCGACATTGCACTCCCTACGTGGATAAATGGTCGCTGTCGAGTCACATACCTATTTAAGCCGACACTTCGTTGATTTTACCCTAAATCGCAAAAACACTATGAAACCTTCACCCATCGATTTCTCTCTCGTTTCTCAACCGATTTTGGCTGTTATTGATCCTAACCCACTCGATTTTAACTTCTATATCTGTTTAGTTCACTCAATCAACCAATCTACAAGGTATGACTTCGAAATCTCCAAACTTTAAGGTTTTCTAGGGTTCATAGTTGAGATGAACTAGAACTCGGAATTATGGCTCAATCTAACAATATTAGGACTACTAGAACAATGGGAAACTCGTACTGAATTGTGTGACCATTGTGTTATATGAAATCGAATTGCAATGGTTAGATTTTTGCAGGTTTCGGGACTGAACCGTCGAGCAACAACACAACATCTCCGTCAATCGGCGATTCACTCAGGCTGTCGATCGATGTCGACATTCGTGTGTTGATCGACATCGATCATCGTTTCATCATCCTCGCTAATTTCAAAATTTCCTCTTGTGTTCTTTGTTTGCAGATGACCGACAAAGACAGGAGAACAAAGAGACGTTTCAATCGTCCTAGCAGCTCCAACGCATGACCACCACCTCCGGAAATGGACCGTGATCCTTGGCCGAGGGAAAGGGAAGGAGAACCCCTTGAGACCTTTGAGCATTATGCCGTCCCTCACGCTACCGTCAAGGACATCAAATGCACCCACCGTGAAGTCAAAGAAACGTGGGATGACTATGAAAGCTTGTTCTACAATAACAATGAGTGGCTGAAGGTTACCATTTCACCCACGCGTTTCATCGACTGGGCAACTATACAGAGACTTGGGCTCGAGACAGACTTAGAGGAGATGATCCACGAGTTCGGTTTGGGAACCATGGCTACACGCTCTTATGACTTGTACCCCGAGCTGGTGAGACAGTTCATGGCTACAGTATAGGTCTACTACTCCAATGAGAGGGTGAAGAGGGCACACGAGGGCACACTGACCTTCTTCATCCGAGGCATCAGATACAGGATCCCCCTCCTCACACTCTGTGACATCTATGGGTTTAGTCACGAGCTCACATGTTGCGTCGTCCCCGCCTTTCTTGGACAGTCAGAGTTCTGGGGACACTTGGGATCTGGCCATTTCAACTCGGGCACAGCCACTCAGACCGATATCCGCCATCCCACCGTGCGCTACTTCTTCAAGGTCCTTGCCAACACTCTGTTGTGCAAGATGGAACCGAAAAAGGTTCGTGTACAGCGGCTCACACTGCTTTACTACACAGTGAGGAGTCTGGTTCCGTTGGGTGAGATCTCAGAGCCAGCGGATGATCTGTGGCCCAACCTCGGGGCTGTGTTTGATGAGCACTTGGTGAAGCTGGAGATGAAGCCAATCGGAGGAAGGGGACGGAAGAAAGAGACAGTAGGGAGTCTTCTTACTCCAATCTTCATGCACATTGTGATTCCTCTGGATCATGTATAGGTTTGGGTACATTTACCCGGGTGCACTGAACCGTACCAAACTGGAAAAAACAAAACAAAATTAAGCTGAAATTCATAAATAATTGAGCATATCCTATATCTTTGGAACCGGAAATAGAAACCGAACTGAGAACCAAATGAGTACTATTTAAACTAGTCTTTTTTTACTAATTCCATTTAAATCTCCAACTCGTTTAGACCATTTGATATTTTTTTTATGATAAGATTAATCATTTAGTTCATATATAAGAATGTAAGATCAAATCTTAATAATTGATTGCATGTAATTAATTAAATTAATGTTTCATAGTTGAATAGTTGACATTAAGACTTTTAATTTCCAATTCATGTAAAAATGTAAAAAAACATTTTATACACCAGAGGATTCTGCATTACAACCAATATTAAACATAATTAAACCATTGAAAATTTTATACTATTAATGGAACTATATGTGGTAATGATCATGTCATGTGTAAACATGTTTGAATAATCTATCTTATATCCATGGAGATTTATTGTTAGAGTAATTATATAATAGATTATGGGAGAATAATAAATGAGTTAATTTAAATTATGTAAAGTATTTATATGGTTAGAGAAATATAAAGTAAGACCAAAAAATAGTTAAGTCTAATGAAATGGTCCAATAACTTTGTTTAACTAGATTTTTTAAGAATCTTCTCCTTTTAATAGTATAGATTCCCCATTACAACCTATATTAAACATAAATAAACCATTAAAATTTTTATACTATTAATGAAACTATATGTGGTAATGATCACGTCATATGTAAACATGTTTGAATAATCTATCGTATATTAAAGGGGAATTATTGTTAGAGTAATTATATAATAGATTATGGAAAAATAAAAAATGAGTTCATTTAAATTATGTATTGTATTTAACTATTTATATAGTTAAAGAAATATAAAGTAAGACCAAAAAATAGTTAAGTCTAATGAAATGGTCCAACAACTTTGTTTAATTAGATTTTTTAAGGAATCATCCCATTTTAATAGTATAGATTCTCTATTACAACCTATATTAACCATAACTAAACCATTGAAAATTGTATACTATTAATGAAACTATATGTGGTAATGATCACATCATGTGTAAACATGTTTGAATAATCTATCATATATTAATGGATATTTATTGTTAGAGTAATTATATAATAGATTATGAGAGAATAAAAAATAAGTTCATTTAAATTATGTAAAGTATTTATATAGTTAGAGAAATATAATGTAAGACCAAAAAATAGTTAAATCTAATGAAATTATCTAACAACTTTGTTTAAGTAGATTTTTTTTAAGAATCCTCCTCTTTTAATAGTATAGATTCTCCACCACAACTTATATTAACCATAACTAAACCATTGAAAATTTTAGGATTTTTAACGCTGAAACCCATCAACTAAATTTTGGGTAAACCCCCCTCCTCCCCCCCCAAACTAAGGGGAAGTTATTGGAATCAGAATTTAGAAAGAGTTAAGTGATTTTAAAAGTTGACAGATTCTTAGAAGTTAAGTAGAGTTAACAAATATTCTCCAAATTTCTATCAAATACTTTGAATTGACTTTTGTCAATTTTATTGATTTTTATGGATTTGCATAATATATTATTTTCAAAATATTTCTTCTTATAAGGCAATGTATAACAATCTCTTTAGAACATTTCCAAACACAAAATCTCGATGTAAAGCATATATATAAACATCACGTAATTGAAACACCATTCTTGTTATCAATGTGAGTTTGGTTTCTTCATCATTATTGAATCAAACGGTTGTTTTATGGTACTTTGTGTTATGTTT
Organism: Brassica napus; assembly: GCF_020379485.1. Lineage (NCBI taxonomy): Eukaryota > Viridiplantae > Streptophyta > Magnoliopsida > Brassicales > Brassicaceae > Brassica > Brassica napus. Next base: position 5,770,308 of record NC_063441.1, on the reverse strand, counting down.
GGTGTGTTCATGTTCTTAGTTTTCTTATGATAATAATCAGTCTTTGACTTTTGTGATTTGTGATTTTTTTGAAACACCATTCTTGTTATCAATGTGAGTTTGGTTTTTTCGTTATTATTGAATCAAACGGTTGTTTTATCAAATAAGAAAGTATAAAAATATAATGAATTACAGATCATGTGAGTTTAGTTGATTCACCATTATTGAGTTTGGTTTGGTGTGTTCACGTGAGTTTAGTTGCAATTTGTGCATGTTTTTTTTATTACACAGATTTCAAAAATCTTATGAAAATAGATGATATTTTCAAAGTCTAGTTTTATGAGTAAAAACATAAGGAATTCACCTCCCAATAACAATAGAATTCAATAGAATGATAAAATCCATAAGAACTAAACTTTATGAATAACAAAGGATTTGAATGGAATTTAAAAGTTTTTAAACCAATAACAATGGATTTTGATAAGACTTTTTAAATCTGTAAACCAATAACAATGGATTCTCAAAATTTTATAATTCTTTTAGAATTCTTAAACCAATAACCCCCCCCCCCCCCCCCTAAGTATTTAACGAAAAACCTTCAAACTAACTTTATTTAATGAATTAAACACTAGCAAGTCATAATTACTATTACTACCGGTAAATCTTTAGTTTGAGGGTTTCTACATTAACTAAACATAGTTGAGAGATTTTACCATTAATTTTTTTTTTTAAAAATCAAAATTTTATAATATTATCTAAAAATTAGTAACTTAAATTTTGAAAATTAGGATTTTAAAATTGTTATTGTAAATATATAAGTTTGAAGTTTTTTTTTAACATCAACATTATATATATATATATATAAATTAAAAATGTAAAAACCCAGATAATATAATAAAAATTATAGAATTTTTAGATAATGTTGTAATTTTTAGATTTTATTTTTATTTTTAATGGTAAAACCTCTCAACTATGTTCACTTAATGTAGAAATCCCCAAACTAAAGATTTACCGGTAATAATGGTAATTATGACTTGCTAATGTTTAATTCATTAAATAAAGTTATTTTGAAAGTTTTTTCCTTAAATACTTAGTTTGAGGGTTTACCCAAATTAAATTTAATTGAGGGGTTTTAACGTTAAATTTTTTATACTATTAATGAAACTATACGTGGTAATGATCACTTCATGTGTAAACATGTTTGAATGACCTATATTCATAGGAATTTATTGTTAGATTAATTATATAATAGATTATGGAAGAATAGTAAATAAATTTATTTAAATAAATAAATTCATTTAAAGTATCTTCATAAGGCAGGTAGTATTGCCGGTTGTCGAATCGTGTAATATTTCCTATATCATAATTGTAAGATCATAATAAATCAGCGTTAAAAAAAAAATATATATCTAAGTAGATTTTTTAAGAATTTTTCCTTTTTATTAGTATAGATGAAGGAAAGAAAGTGATTTGAAATTAAAACCCCTGTTTTCTCGTGAGCACGAGCTTGTCGTGTTCTGTAGATTGAAGATGAAGTTGGAGAACAAAAATGTTGTTCTACCTAGAAAACAATGTACGTAGGAGGTCTCTGTTCAATGGCGATTACTGACAGAATTTGTCCCATCATCTCCTCAGTTTCGACGAGAGCTTACAATCTCGACTTTTTCTACCGGAATTCAATCCAACGATCGACCTCTGTCGCGTATGGTCCAAGACTCAGAGGAAAGGTGAAGGGGACCGTGAATCCTTATTCATTCAGCGAGGCGGCGCAGCCAGAAGTGCGGAAGAGTTTAAATGATTTTTTCGTGGAAGCTGGAGACTTTTTAAGTACAGATGGAGGTCCGCCACGGTGGTTCTCTCCGTTAGAATGTGGGGCAAGAGCTCCAGGATCTCCTCTCCTTCTCTATCTACCGGGTTCGTCTTTTTAATATATGGATGAAATCGATGACAGCTTGATCTATATTTTTGTCCGAAACTGCAGGGATCGATGGTACTGGATTAGGGCTCATTCGCCACCACAGAAGGCTTGGAGAGTAAGTCAACTTCACCCAATTTTCTTTATTTCCTGATATTTATATTTTTAACAGAATTATTTTAGACTCTTTGTTTCCTCATTTTCTTGTCTTTTGACGATAGGATATTTGATATATGGTGCCTTCATTTTCCAGTCAGTGATCGTACCCCTTCTCGAGGTATTTCTTAATTTGTCAAACATTTCTCTGATTTTATAATTACTCTTGTGTAACCAATGTGGTTCAACTCTTTCTGATTTCAGACATTGTGAAGCTCATTGAGAGGACAGTTAGATCAGAGTACCATCGTTTCCCAAATAGGCCCATATATATCGTTGGAGAATCTATTGGAGCTTGCCTTGCACTAGATGTTGCTGCGAGCAACCCTGACATCGATCTTGTCTTGATTCTTGCTAATCCAGGTAAAACAAAATAACACTACGTACTCCCTTTTTTTCCTAGATTCTTTATTGTGATTCTTGATCATGTTTGATGCAGTCACACGTTTCAACAACTTCATTTTGCAACCTTTATCCGGTCTACTGGAATTCTTACCTGACCAAGTTCCCATCTTGATAGAGGAAAACTTTGGGTTTAAACATGGTAAAGTTTCAACTCCTTTTATTTCTTGCACCTGATTAAATGCAAATACAAAAAAAAAGGGTCCGAAATTTTCTCTCTGAAAGACGGGTTTAGGTGTCTAGTTTTGGTACAGAATCAGGGCTAATTTAAAAAAAAAAACATAGGTTACCCGTTGGCGACAGTCTTAGAGACTATCCTGAATGGAGCTGATGTTGCGCAGATTGGAAGAGGGATCTTTGGAGACTTCTTTGCAACTTCAGCTAATCTATCTGTAATACTATTTTCAGATAACAAGTGATATAGCAGATTTTTGTGTTTAACAAGCAATTTGCTCATGTGTCTTCTTCATTCTGCTGTTTCTATTTTACTTTCTCCATTCATTACATGTGTCATGTGATAGAACTCACGAAAGAAAATACAATTTACAGACTTTAATTAGGATCTTGCCTAAGGGCACACTTCTATGGAAGCTTCACCTGCTTAAGTCTGCTTCAGCATCTATTAATTCTCATATGTACACGGTCAAAGCCCAAACGCTGATACTTCTGAGGTTCATAAACTTGTCAACCTCCCTGTTTCATTATTAATCATACGTAGAAGTTTAGCGAAACTCTTGAAGCTGAATTGTTCCTTTATATGCCTATGGATGTTACAGTGGACGCGATCAGTGGTTACTTAACAAGGAAGACATTGAAAGACTTCTTTGTACATTGCCGAAATGTGAAGTCCGTAGGTTTAAGAATAATGGACAGTTCCTCTTCTTGGTAAGAACTTTATTTGCGTCAGTGCTTTAACAATGAATTTAAAACATCTTCTGCTTTTATTGACTATCTAGTTTCTACCAGCTTTGGTGCAACTGAACTTCCATACTGTGTTTGATTTACTAATAATCTTATAGCTCGACTGATCTATAATAGTGTAATGCTAGGAGGATGGAGTAGATCTTGTGACTATCATCAAGTTTGCCTATTTTTATCGCCGTGGAAAGACACTTGATTACATTTCCGATTACATTATGCCCACTCCGTTTGAGTTCAAAGAGTTTGAAGAATCACAAAAGTCAGTTTCCGCATCACTATTCTGATCTTATATGTCCAATTTCTGTGTCAAAAAAAAAAATGTTGACTGATAAGGTAGTGTTACTATTATTAATTCCTCTGGTACAGATTAGTAACCGCTGCGATTTCTCCAGCATTTTTCTCAACTCTAGAAAACGGCACTATAGTAAGATCACTTGCAGGAATACCTTCAGAGGGCCCGGTTATTTATGTTGGGAATCACATGTTGCTTGGTATCGAATTGCTTCAGTTAGCAATTCATCTCTTGAAAGAAAAGAACATTATGTTGCGTGGACTGGCCCATCCCATGATGTTTAGCAAAACAGTAGGCTCAAAACTCCCTGATATGCAGATGTTCGACTCGGTTAGGATAGGTGGGGCGGTCCCTGTCTCTAGTCTCAATTTCTACAAACTACTTCGTTCGAAAGCTCATGTGCTTTTGTATCCTGGAGGTGTCCGTGAAGCTTTGCACAGAAAGGTAATGCTTTGTATTTTCATTATTTGGCGGCCTTCTTGTCAAATCTGTGGTTATTCACATTTTCTACAGGGTGAAGAATACAAGTTGTTTTGGCCACAACACTCAGAGTTTGTAAGGATCGCATCTAAATTTGGAGCAAAAATCATTCCTTTTGGCGTTGTTGGAGAAGATGATCTCTGTCAAGTAAGCATAGTCTCTTTTCCGTATTGGATTACAATGATCAACATTCTTAAAACTAGCTTTAGAGTGCCAAGTCTATTCTGTGTCCACCCATTTCAATCGGCTCTTTTGAGTAACTTCTTTGAGCGATTCTCAGATGGTTTTGGATTACAATGATCAAATGAAGATCCCATTCATAAAGAATTTCATACAAGAGATAACACAGGACGCTACCAAATTGAGGTATATTATTTCCATCACTTCTTGAGACTATATACCGCAACTACTCTTTCTGAATCTGGTGATGACAATAAGATTAGGAACGGTGAAGAAGGTGAATTGGGGAACCAAGATTTGCATGTGCCTGGAATAATTCCCAAGATCCCTGGCCGTTTGTACGTGCATTTCGGAAAACCAATAGAAACAGAAGGCAAACGGAAAGAGCTAAATGATAAAGAGAGAGCTCACGATGTTTACTTGCAGGTCAAGTCTGAAGTAGAAAGATGTATGACCTATCTGAAGATTCAAAGAGAAAGTGATCATTACAGAAACATATTTCCGAGGTTTCTCTTTTCCGCCTCACATGGTTTCTCTTCTCAGATTCCAACCTTTGACCTCTATCAAGCTTTTGAAAACTACGGTGGAGAAGATGAGTCTAAGACGAGTCAAAGAGGAAAAGTTTGTTACGAAATGTTAATCTCCCTCGTGAATTAATTATGTACAATATTGTATCTCTCAGGGTTAACTATCTACATCCCATAAGAAGTACTATATAGCATCAAGTATCTCTCATATTATGATTTCATGCTAAATCTCTCTCGATAAAAATTTCCTAACCTATTTAGACATCAAATTTAAGTTTAAAACATATATACACATAATAGTTGATTTGACCAGTTTACTATCTAATTTAAATACCAAACCACCTAAACTAGTGTTAAAAAAAATTAAAACCGACCCGCTCCAATCTAAGTTCATCTTCTTCACCTAGTTGGTATGTTTTCCCTCTTCTTGCTAGGGTAATTTTAAGTAAGGTTTTCCGTGATACTACAGAACCGTGAAGCAAGTAGTAAAGGCAAAATTTAACGGTCAAAAGAATTGTTAATCAAGGGAGCTGGAACTACAACATATTGGGTAAGAAATCCTAATTCTAGCCGCAGCTATATCTATAGTTGAAGTCATGAATAGTCGATCCCTTGTTCTAGGGTTTGGGACCCCTTGTTATAGGTTGTCGTTAGTCGAGAATTAGGTTATATCTTCCCATATGATTTCTCTTTATTAGAAATTTTCTTTTTTTATCAGGAGGTAGGAGCAAAACCCATCTCAGGAGCCGTAAATCTTTTGGCCAAGAGAAAAAGGTTGATATCCTGCTCAAGAGGAATGATTTCCTAGATTAATTATCCCCAGCAATTTTCTCCTTATCATTCAATCTCATAGGTGCGGTCGGGAGATAACATATGCACTTTGGTCGACCGACGTTAATCATCGAAGGTAAACTGGAACTATCTTTTTTTAGATTTGTTTTTTTATGTGGCCGTTTAGAAATCGTCCATAACTCCCTAACCATATTTTATTTTGAATCTAAGGCCACCATTGTGTTTCTCTCACGGAGACGAGTCGAAACAGGAAGTTCAGCAACAATGCCTCCATAAGGCACTTCCACACACGGGCCATAAGTTTGGGGTGGGGGGGGGGGTGCATCTCACGCACCACCGCAGCTAGCCGGATTTACACGCAGCTCCCTCGCCACGGGCTTTTGCCGGAGCTGCCACCACTAGTGACTTTTTCCAGTAAGCCGACGCCAGTGACCATCACCAGAGTCAGTGACTTGGCAATTCGGCTGAGTCGTCAACTAAGTGACTCAGTCAACTGGTTGGTTTAATTAGATTTGGATTCGGTTAGGTAAAACAAGTTGGTTAAAATTATTTAATTTTGATTAGGATAAACTAGTTTGTTTAATTTACTTGATTTCCAATTGCAATAAATTTCGTTTAAGAAAAAACGGTTGGTTCAATTCGATTTCAATCTGGTTCAGGGTTGACCGGCTTGTTTCAAAGTTGATCGGGTTGATCGTTGACTAGACAAATATTGTTTCTGTTGACTTTGACTATTCCGCTGGTTATCCGTTTCCAACTGTTCAAAGCACGGTATAACTCGATTTTTTTTGCCATGTTTCAGATTTGGAGTCCGTTTGAGTATTTGGAGTTAGTAGACATCACTTTTACACATTGATAAGGTGAGGGCTATTCCGTAAGATCACATAGTAGTGTAGAACTACTTCTATGGTAGTTTAGTTTCCGAAGCATGTTCCATATGTATGAATTGTGTCTATTTGAGTCTTGAGTGGTAGTTAATAAATATTCATTGTAAACTTGAAATATGGGTGTAGAGGATTCCACTGTTGTTTAGATTGCATGAAATTAAGTGATGATACATATATATAGTTATAAAAATAGGGATTATATGGTGATTGAGGGGGCTAGAGACATCTGAGATAGCGACACAAATGTATAGTGATTGAGGGGTGCAAATACATTTGCATATCAACATAGTGATGATTGCAGGGTTCTGAGATGTTTGCATATCAATGCAGAACGGAGATTTCGAAGGTACAGAGACACAATCGTGTACTGGAAAATGACATATTTGTGCCTGCACTATGCCCAAGCGCGACGATTCATACCCGCCATCAATGATGTCCGTATCTTCTTCTATTCAATTATTGTTAAACCCAAACCCCACCCATTTCTGCCAAACCCCACACGTGTGTTTCTAGACCTAATATATAAATATTTATATATGTATCTCCTTCTTCAATACAAGCCGCGATTGTTCCAAAAGCGTGAGAGGTAGTAACGCGCTCCGTAAAACCATATAGCACAAACTTCCTCCACTCGCTCATGTTTCTGCTCTACTCGTATTTCTTGACCTCATGTGAAGGAAGATTGGCCGCCGTTCATAACCAACCGGCAACCGCCATCAATGATGTTTGTATCAGCTATGTGTATGAGAGGAGGAGCCTTGTGACGAGAGCTACCACTGTTGGCCTCGTTGTTGTGGTACACCTAGAGATGGCGAAGAGGAGTTACTGGATCCATCACCATTCCATCGTATGCGTTAATGTGAGCAAAGCCGTGAGGGAGAGAAGACAACGAATTGCAGTCACAGCTCTATACCACCGGCTTAGATATATACCGCGTTAGCCGTGATCCATGGGAGAAACAAAGTGTGTCACCGTGTCACCGGAGGGTTATGCCGTGATCACTGGATATCGTACCAACCACCGTCCCTTGTTAGCTAAGTGTTATATATCTTCCTTTACTTGTGGTACAAGCAACACCAATAGCATAAGCCCTAATCGTGTCATGCCATGCGCATGAAGAAACGTGGAACTATATGTGCGAATTATTTGATAAATAATTCATGCTAAAGCCTAGACCGGGAGACATATTTGTTTCCGATCTAGCTTCGATTTTAGCTAAGGTGAGAGTTTTTTCCTGAACTTCTCTTACACGGCTTAGGACCTCGAATAAGTATAATTTAGTTTTCTAATGTGTTCCGTCTGTGTGAAATCGAGTCTGTCATTGCTTGTTTAGTTTTAGGTTCTTTGCTTAACCAGAACTAGGGTGTTAGATGGTTCAACAGTGCTTGTCATTTATAACTGATAATATATACGTATATAGTATATTGAGGTGATTACGACATTAGCCGACCATGGAGACGTAATTCTGTGTGTCGGCCGGAGACCAGTAGATTTGGTGTGGTGGATGCTGTGCCACAGCTTAGTCGACCTGTTGTGACAAGGCTTCGAGGTCAAAAATTTGTTTACGGGTGTGTGTTACTGAGCACAAATTTGGTGGTGTTTTTAGCCTATTAGTGGGCAGCGGGTGCACACCTCGCTAGAACTGTTGTTTGATCTCTGGGTACTTTAGGTACCGTGTTTACAACGTGTTAGGATTAAATTAAATTTATTCGGAGTGCTATGTCTGGGTCCATGGACTTCATGGACTTCGAGTTTAGTATCTCATACCTCACTGAGTGACTCCGCTGTTATTGACCCCTCTTTCTGCGCCATTTCAGGTGAGACTGACGAATATATGATATTTGGATGGATTGGTGCTATTGGGCGTTTTATTCGGATTTTATTTGGGCTTAGGGTGAGTGGAGTTGTGTATATGGGCTATGTGTTATGAGATATTGTTGGTGGCACGCTGTTCTCCAGATACGAGGTGACGGGTGTCACAATTTGGTATCAGAGCCAGGTTCCGTCCCGGGATGGCGATTAGGGGATTCGGTTTTTAACGTTTTCAAAAAAATAAAAAAATATATATATATAAATAATAATAATAATAATAATAATAATAATAATAATAATAATAATAATAATAATAATAATAATAATAATAATAATAATAATAATAATAATAATAATAATAATAATAATAATAATAATAATAAAAATAATAAGGGTATATGGGAATTGTTTTAGCACCATTCTGTCCAGTAGTTACTAACTCGATTGTCTCTTTATGACGATGAGTAAAAATCATCGACATTCATCTTTCGGCTATCAGAGGTCTTCCAGATGTTCAGCAGATGTGTGATGTCGAAGTTTGTCACATTACTCAGTGGTCTATCGATTTCTTCAGTCGTTATTCTGAGTTTGTTCAGGAGTGGATATATGACGTTTTTGCAACCACCCAATTTCAAGACATCATTCCACGAGTTTCTGATGCATGAGTTTTTGTGATATGATGTATGAGCCATAGATTGGCATGTGTTGTATTTGTATACAAGTTTATAGACTATTTTGGATGTATGCGTGGTCTGAAAACTTGTGGGGGATCGCTTTTGGATTGGAGGTGCGCCAGATCGCGTTGTGTTGATATTGGAGGTTACGTTTGGTTTTGTTTGCCAATTTTTGGCAGTGTTGATCGTTTTAGAGATGTGTCAATTCAACAGCTAGCATGGAACTTGGGAGCTATTTATATTTGAGTTGTACCAGTTATGCGTGGAGGAGTCGAGTTATTCAGAGATTCATCAGAGATGGAGCTGAGTTTCTGCGATGTCATTCTTGGGACGGATTGCCCGAGGGCAAGAGTTCTTATTCCTGGAGCCGATGAGAGTTTTTATTGTCTGCATACTACATGCTGAGGAGTTATTGGATATAGGAGTAAATGGATTTTTGGTGATCATTTCGATGGTTAAGAACGATGGTCAGCATGAGTTGCAGGATCTTCAAGTTATTTCAGAGTATGGAAATGTATTTGAGGCCTTTCGAAGGGCCGTCACCAGCCAGAGGAGACGTTCTTATGATTGAGTTGGAGTCAGGGACGACATTGGTTTCAAGATTTTCTCTACCAATTTGTGCCAGCAGAGATGACCGAGTGGAAAGAGCATATGTAAGAACTATCTAATAAAGATTTTATCAGACCGAGTACTTCATCGTGGAGAGCACCAGTATTGTTTGTGAAGAAGAAAGATGGGAGTTTCAGACTTTGTATCAACTACAAAGGTCTGAACAAAGTGGCCATTAAGGATAAATATCGTTCCGCATATTGATGAGTTGTTGGATTACCTACAGGAGGTTCATGGTTCTTGAAGGTTGACTTGGCATCAGGATACCACCAGATTGCGATAGATGACAAGGAAGTGCAGAAGACAGCCTTACGTATTATGGACATTATGAGTTGCGATGATTTTATTTGGGTTGATGGACACACCAGTAGCATTCAGGAAACCTATGAATGATGTCCTTCGTGAGCACTTGGATAAGTGCGCGATTGTCTTCATCGATGACACCTTGATTTATTCTCAAATCAGAGAGGAGCATGATGAGCATTTACAGATTGTGTTAGGTAAGCTTGGAAAGCATCAGTTGTTGCTAGCTGAATAAGTGTAGTTTTTGGTAGAGGAATAAAAAAATTGGATGTTTGGGTCATGTGGTTTCAGAAGCAAGAGTTGCTATAGATTCGAAAAAGAATACTACACTTTAAGAGTGGTCGACGCCTAAAATGTTCAGAGATTTGAAGTATTACTATCATTGGCCTTGTGTAAAAAAAAGTATGTAGCTACATGGTGTCGCAGTGTCAAATATGTCAGATTATTATAGCTGGGTATCAGGTACCTAGTAGGTTATTGCAGAACCTGATTTTGACAGAGTGGAAATGGGGCATGGAGACTATAGATTTTGTTATTGGACGACCGACCACCTCAGGTGGGAAGAATGCTATTTGATTGATCATGGATAGACTCACTACGTCATCTCATTTCTTAGCGTTTAAGAAGACGGACACAACTGAGTAGTTGGAGAAGATTTACATCAGAAAGAATGTGAGGTTACATGGAGTTCTCGTCAGCATTGTATAGATTAGGATGCAAAAAAAGATAAATTATCATCAACATTTGGGGAACCTTTCAGAAGGGATTTGGGACAAAGGTTCATATGAGTCCAGCTTACCACCCGCAGTCAGATGAACAGTTAGAGAAGATGATTCAAACTTTGGAAGTTATGCTCATGTTTTGTGTTTTGGATTGGAAAGGGAGCTGGGGAAGTATCTACCTCTATCTTAGTTTGCCTATGACAATAGCTACCCATTCCATATGGATATTGCACTGTATGAGACTAGTTATGGTAGGCATTGTCGTACACCACCTTGTTGGCCAAAAATGGGGGAGCGGCATGTTATAGAACCAACAAGGGTTAAAGAGACAATAGAGATGCGCAAGATTCAGCTTAAGGAAACCCATGAAAGTTAAACTAGTTATGCAGAAGGCGTTGGAAGGATTTAGAGTTTCAGGTGGGAAACTTGGTATACCTGAAAATGAAGATATTTTAGAAAGGATCTAAAACTCGGAAGCTAGAGATAAACCGAGATATATGGAACCGTACCCCCTTTGTGGAGTGGATTTGAGCAGTAGCTTTTAGATTTCAGTTATCAGCAAAGCTGTCAGGCTTTCATGACGTATTCCATGTGAGTTTTAAGAAATGTCGTGAGAGAACCAGAGCTCATTTTTCAGCAGCCACCAAGTGATCTCGGTAAAAAAAAAATTGTCTGCACCTACCCAGCCAGTTGAGATTATAAATCGGCAAGTAAAAGAGGTTCTGAGAATGATGACTAGGTTCGTCAAAGTTTGTCGAGAGAGACACAAGATCCAGGGGGTGACCGAGACTCAAAAGAAATTGACTATGCAGAGTTTCCTCAGGATGCTATTGGACAACCGGCTCAGGATTTGAATTCGAGGATGAATTATGTATTAGTGGGGGAGAATTGTAACGACCCTAACCTGGTCTAATTGAATTATTATTTAGACTAAACTGAATGGTTTGGTTTTCATCTATTCTATTCAATTATTGTTAATCCCAAATCCCACCCATTTGTCCCAAACCCCACACGTGTGTTTCTAAACCTAATATATAGATAAATATATGTATCTCCTTCTTCAATCCAAGCTGCCATTGTTCCAAAAGCATGAGAGGTAGTAACACGCTCCGTAAAACCATATATCACGAACTTCCTCCACTTGCTCATGTTTCTGCTCTACTCGTATGTCTTGACCTCATGTGAAGGAAGATTGGCCGCCGTTCATAACCAACCGGCAACCGCCATCAATGATGTCTGTATCAGTTATGTGTATGAGAGGAGGAGCCTTGTGGCGAGAGCTACCACTGTTGGTCTCGTTGTTGTGGTACACCAAGAGATGGCGAAGAGGAGTTACTGGATCCATCACCATTCCATTGTATGCGTTAATGTGAGCAAAGCCGCGAGGGAGAGAAGACAACGAACTGGAGTCACCGATCTACACCACCGGCTCCGATCTATACCGTGTTAGCCGTGATCCATGGGAGAAACAAGCCGGGTCACGGGAGGGTCATGCCGTGATCACTGGAGATCGTACCAACCACCGTCCCTTGTTGGCTAAGTGTTATATTCCTTTATTTGTGGTACAAGCAACATAAATAGCATAAGCCCTAATTGTGTCATGCCATGCGCATGAAGAAACGTGGAACTATAGGTGCGAATTATTTGATAATTATTCATGCTAAAGCCTAGACCGAGAGACATATTTTTTTCCGATCTAGGTTTGATTTTGGCTAAGGTGAGGGTTTTTCCCGAACTTCTCTTACACGTCTTAGGACCTCGAATAAGTATAATTTATTTCTAATGTGTTCCGTCTGTGTGAAATCGAGTTTGTCATTGCTTGTTTAGTTTTAGGTTCTTTTCTTAACCGGAACTAGGGTGTTAGATGGTTCAACAGTGCTTGTTCATTTATAACTGATAATATATACGTGTATAGTATATTGAGGTGATTAGAACGTTAGCTGACCATGGAGACGTAATTCTATGTGTCGGCCGGAGACCAGTAGATTTAATGTGGTGGATGCTGCGGTACAGCTTAGTCGACCTGTTGTGACAAGGGTTCGAGGTCGAAAAATCATCTACGGGTGTGTGTTACCGAACACATATTCGGTGTTGTTTTTAGCCTGTTAGTGGGCAGCGAGTGTGCACCTCGCTATGACTGTTGTTTGATCTCTGGGTACTTTAGGTATCGTGTTTGCAACGTGATAGGATTAAATTATATTTATTCGGAGTGCTCTATCTGGGTCATGGACTTCGGGTTTAGTATCTCATACCTCACTGAGTGACTCCCTAGTTACTCACCCCTCTTTCTGCCCCATTTCAGGTGAGACTGGCGAGTATATGATATTTGGTCGGATTGGTGCTACTGAGCTTTTTATTTGGGCAATGTGTTACGAGATATTGTTGGTGTACGCTTTTCTCCAGATAGTAGGTGACGGGTGTCACAGTTAATCTCCCTCAATGAATTAATTATGTAATTGTTTCTCTTAGGGTTAACTATCTATATCCCACAAGAACTTACTATATAGCATCAAATATCTCTCAAACTGTGATTTCATGCTAAATCTTTCAGGTTAAAAATTTTCAAACGATTTACACATTGAATTTAAGTTTAAAACATATATATATATATATATATATATATACATTATAGTTCGTTTGATGGGTTTACCTTCTATTAGTACCAAACTACCTAAACCAATGTTAAATCGAACTAAAACTGATCTGCTCCGATCTAAGTTCATCTTGTTCATTTGATTGGTGTGTTTTCCCTCTTCTTGCTAGGGTAATTTTAAGTAGGGTTTTCCATAATACTATGGAAACATGAAACAAGTAGTAAAGACAAAATTCAACGATCAAAAGTATTGTATTATTGATCAAGTGAGGTTACAACATATTGGTTAAGAAACCCTAGCTAGTTCTAGTTCTAGCTGCCTAGCTCTATAGTTGAAGCCATGAATAGTCAATCCCTTGTTCTAGGGTTTGGGACCCCTTGTCATAGGTTTTTGTTAGTCGAGAATTAGGTTAGATCTTTCCATATCCTAAAATATGAAAAGATCTCTCTGTATTAGTAGTTTTTCATTTTATCCGGAGGTAAGAGGAAAACCCGGCCGAGAGCCGGAAATTGTTTGGCCAAGAGAAGAAGGTCGACGACCTGCTCAAGAGGAATTGTGTCATCTGTTATAGGTTAGTCGTATTTGTTCATTAGGCCAGAGGCCTCCATATTCGGAAAGATGGAAAAATTCCCTTTAGTAAAAAACTACTTTTTTTATTTGGAGGCAGGGATGGAGCCGGATTTGAGCTTGGATTTCTCCACGTGGGAATCTGAAGTTCCGCGTCCTGCTCGGAAGCGATAGTAATATATTTTAGATTAATTTTACTCAACAGTTTGCCCTTATTTTTGATTTCATTGTCGAATTCGGGAGATAACTTGTGCACTTCGTTCGACCGGAGTCATTCCTTCTCAACATGTCTATCATGACCAGGATGTCACTTCCTTAGTGCCCTTTTTCTGAGTTCGTCTAGTCCTGAACTGTATTTAACCCGGAGGAGAGGTATTTGTCGAAGGTATACCATGGTCTAGTAGGTGTTTCTAGGCTTGGAGCCTGATTAGATCAACTGATCAAGCAGGATTTATGATTTTGGTCTTGCATTTCAATAGTTGAGAAGACCCATTTTCTTGGTGCGGGGCCTTGGCAGTGTCAAGCCTTACCATTTGTCATATTACTTCAATGGGTACCTGATTCTCCAATCCCATTTGTTGATTCATGGACTGGGCGGAAATGTTGAATAATGACGTTTTTACAATGGGCATACATTGCTACAATGGGCATACGATTACTACTTCATCGTTGGAAGCCAAGTATCATCGAAGTCAATTGCAGGACGCTTTAGTGTCTCGCTTGGAAGCAGAAGAACTGTAACTTTATCTGGAAGAAGGAATCTTAATCCGAAGATTACGTCCGCAAGGAATTATTTGACTATTTTCTGAGTTTCCTTTTCTCTTTTCGTGCAATATGGTTATTATCGACTTTTTAAAAAAAAATACTTAATATTATAAATCAACCGATTAGACCGGAATTTCAGTTTCGGTTACAAGTTTGATTCAACCAAAATTTTCCTAATTGAAACGTTACAAGGCTAACTTTGCTCGCACACTTAACCGACTTCATCCGCTAGACTGCTCCGCAATCTTTAGAAAATCATTACCCGTTCTCAGCCGTTGATGTTTACCACAAGAAGGTGGGGTTTACCTTGTTGCCTCAGATGTCGGACTTCTCGTGACATCGCAGGAGTAGCTAGGTATTGATAATATCCTCAAACTTGTACTTGACTGACCATGAAGCTCTAGACTCAATGATGAGGAAGATATAGCAAACCTTGCGGGAAGCCACCTGTACCATACTAATTGAAGGACAGCGAGGAAAGGACACCATAAGCCGCAAGCAGCACAGGTGCCACGCAACCTCCAACAACGCGAGCTGCAGGGAAAGCGTGACCAGAACCCGAGTCTTCAATACCTGCAAAAAAGAGAGAGAGAGAGAGAGTATCCTGCCAAGGCGACCAACGGCAGTCGGAGCACTGGGATGGCTACACTCTAAAAATCTCCCCACTGAACGGAGACCCCATAAGACTCGAACGGAATCCCTGGCCAATTCCATGACCCGAGACTAGAAAACCTAGCTCGGTCCTCTTTGCGCTACATAACTACGTCTCGCTGGGGAAGCAAATAGTAGTCAAATAGCAGCATCAAAACGCTCAGTAGCCATTCGCGAGATAGAACGAGCAACAACCTGGACCAGATGATGGGGCGGACCAGCAGGCAAAGAGCATCAACGGAGGCCAAACCGTTACAGCCATAGATGACAAGACAAGCTTAAAACCTCTAAAGATGAACGCACAGAACCACAGAGAGACCGCGACTACACGACCACCAAAGAGACCGCAACCACATGACCCCCAAGACTCATTGTGAATGCGCCGACGATGAACCACCCTCGTTTCCACTGAGCAGAAGCACAGCCCGGAACCAAAGGCGAGACACCAAGCCTTGATTCGAAGAAGTCAAACACACACCATTCCAAAAAAAAAGCTTTGAAGAAGACACACAATGAAGAACCGGAGGAGAGAGAGCATTAGAACCACCACCACGCGTGATACGCCTAAACTGAAGGATCACTTTAGCTGGGTGTTGGATATGTTCCGAGAAGGCAAACGACACTTCTGGAACTGAGATGGATTGAAAGGATCGTCAAGAGATGCGGAATGGCTCTTAATATACCCACGATCTAACGCTAACCACCTAAGAAAGAATGAAGTGCCTCGGCTAACCACCAACAACACACAAAGATGAATGGGCTGACCACCAAATCAACAAGCCGGTTCACACTAATGAACTAGCTAAAGAACTCTCTCTCTCACTCAGTAAAAGAAGAAAACGAAAATAAACTCAAACTTAGACTGATTTAATTCATAGAAGAGTTTACATATTTATACTAGATGTGGTCAAAGAAAGACATAATTATTTGTGGGAATCACACATCTAGGAAATGAGAAATTTGACTAGAAAATAATAAATGAGTCAAAGTTGTTGAGTTTGAGGTGGACTGGTCAAGGAGACCCTTCGACGACTGTCCAGGTTCATTCTGGTCGTTCTGGTCCATGCTGGTAAGGATCAACACGTGGGCTAGACGATCCGTACGGCCCAAATTCACGAGAACTGAAGATCACTTGATTTGCAAATTGCATAACTCCCACATCTGAACTCCGTTTGATCTGATTCTTCTTCGAGGAGCTCCGTAATTGAGCTGAGCACATTCTCCAAGTGATTTCATGCTTAGAGGTCTCGTGGTTTGGAAGATATGAGTCAAAAAATGAATATATATATCATTACTGCTTTTCATGATCAAGCCATGCATGTCTGTTTTGCTCGGTGCGCTACTCAAGGTCGCATCAACGCGCCATCATCGCCACGACAGTGACCAGATCTGCAAAAGGAAAAAAGAAATCTGCCACTGCCGCACTCTAAGACGCCGACTCCACTCCTTGAAAGACCTTGGCACCTCGTTGTAGCTCCAGGAGTTCACCACTTACAACATGATCTAGTTCCCAAGATCTAGGGTTCCGGCAAGAGAAGTTTTGAAACACCCCAACCCGGAAATCTTTGAAAACACGTGAAAATTTCTAAGTAAAAGATCAAGTCAAATTTTATCGAATAAACATGAGAAATATTACAACTTTATAAATGGAACACGAGACTAAATACTTAAAATCATGTAGTTTACAATGAAAATATCTTTAACAAAACTTCTCAAAATTACCCAAGTTCAAATACCCTAGCCCCGATGTTCTTTATATCGTCGCGCTCTGGTCCACACAATCAACCTTACTTGCATTGCAAAGGAAGCATGAGTATACAAAATTACTCGGTGAGAATGCTCAAAACCGCCCACATGCAACTCAATAATCAAGCAATCAAGTTCCACGTTACATTCTATTACCTAGAAATCCTTTTCTATCAACCTAACAATTTGTTTCCATCATTACTTAGCCATTTTTCATATTACTTATCAGTTTTCATGCGTCTGAAACTAACAACCTAACATTTGGTTCTATCATTCACTAACTTTAGCATTTCCTAACATTCCGACCCGAAGGTCCATCAACCTGCGGCCGAAAGCAAACCTTCGGCCAAAGCCAAACCTGCGGCCGAAGACAACCTACAACCCGAAGGTCCATAACGGCCGAAGCCAATATACACGGCCTGAAGCCAAAACGTACTTCCCTTATTTATTTTCATTGCTTAATCATGTACTTTCCTTATTTAACAACCTACGACCTGAAGGTCAATAACGGCATATAGCCAACCTGCGGCCGAAGCCAACCTGCGACCCAAAGGTCCATAACGGCTGAAGCCAATATACACAGACCAAAGCCAAAACATACTTCCCTTATTTTTTTTTCATTGCTTAATCTTGTACTTTCCTTATTTAAGTTCAACTAGAGCTTGACCCGCGCACCCGCGCAGGTGTTAGTTTTTTTTATAAATAAATATTTATTTGTATAAGTGATAATATATATTTTAAAAGTTACCCGTTTAATTTATTTTTAATATGACATTTCTAAACACAATAATTCTATAGTTTATATTGAGTAGTTTTATTTTATCATGTAAACCCTTAGTTATATCATCTATTTATTTAGAATATGACATGTAAAGTCACACAAATGTATTTTTATTTTTTATGGATCAAAATTTTATGATTATATATAATAAAATTGTTGTATAAACTATTTTTATGGATCACAATTTTATGATTATGTATAATAAAATTTTTGTATACTATTTACTATGTATATGTGGAATTAGTAAAATAATTACCGTATAATGTATGTAATTATGAAATGTATATATGGAATTAATTATTTTCAAACACACATATGTATAACAAAAAAAAAGAAAAGACAATTAATATTAAAATTTAGGTTTATTAATTATTGTTACCATGATTTTTTAGTTAGAATTTGATTTTGGAAATACATTAATTGAAGAGAAAAGACAAAAATCCTAAAAGATAGGTTAATTAATAACTTCAGTGGCATGCTATTGTAAATATAGTGGAAAACTAAGAGATAATCTAATTTTGTACTCCTCTTTTAATAGATTAGATTTTATGTTCTCGTTCTTTCCTTCATTCATCTCATCCTTAATCAATTTCTATTACGTTTTCCACTTAACATACCAATTCTATTCAAGATCAATTCTACGTTCATTCACATAAACAGATCAATTAAAACATATCCTCATCACACAAAATCTAACATGCAATTATCCTAAGAATGTAAGAACGTAAGTAATTCGATCTTGCCATTTAAAAAAAAACGAAGAATGAACCTTCCATAAATAATTACTCTAACATATAATCTTCATCCTAACAAACTAACTATAACCAAAATACAAATTATTAAGTTGCCACGAATCACACCCTCACCCTAACCACATCGGAAAATGGAAAAATAGATCGACAAACAAGATAGCTTGATTCACCATCAGTCTCAACGCTCGCCAACCGCACATTAGATTGGAAGGAAAAACAGGCAACAAAAAACATGATTGTATTTAGGGTTCCGGACAAAATATTACTTTTTTGCAAAAGAAACATGAGAATGACTTAAACTCACGACATGGAACACGACGTTAGACCCTCGGCTTTGGTGACATGGAATCCAGCTGCACGTTTTGGCACAACATGAGATAATACAAATCAGTAATGCACAAAATATGCTATAACGAAGGAAGGACAAAAGAGATCAACCGTAGGGTTAGGGGATGGTTACTTGATACGCAAGGTACGCATAGGGTTTCACTTAACCCTCTCAGATTGGCTCCGTCTTACCATACATGTGCTCGTGATGGGGTCAGCTGTATCCTCTGTGGCTTACGGTTGGTGATGGCGTAGATCGCCACCATGATGATGAGGTGCGGCAGCTCCAACATCTAGTCTCTCCTCCACGTCTCGGCTCCACTATGCAACACCAACAAGAGAAACGATGGCTCCATGATCATCAGCTACAATGGATCCGGTGTTGATCGGTGAAGAACAAGACTCCGGTGGTGGGTACCAATTACGTGGTGGTGCGTGACGTCAAGAACTCGTGTCTCCATAAGAACCCAAGGAGGAGAGAAACATAAAGGAGTAGAAGAGAAGCATAGAGATAGAGAAATACAAAGTGATCAAGGAAGAAATAAGATGGTGGTTATGTTGGATCAAATAAAAAGGCCAATGGCTTTTTAATGAAATGTGAAAAGAAATGTTGTGGGCTGGTTAATTATAAAGCCTAGATTATTAATGAAATTGCCAAGTTGACAATGTCTAGAGTCCCACATCGGGAGAATGAGCACAATGGAGTAGTATATATAAGTTAATACACACTCGCTTTGTTAAACGGCTTAGAGAAAGAAAGAGCTCTTCATGCGCGCTGCCGCCGTCTGGCTGGTTTGGTGGAGAGCCTCTGGCCCAATAAGATTTTTTTAGCCCAACGATCAACATTTTGCCATTCAATTCGGGAAAAAACAGCATACAATTTTATTTAAAACGACAAGTAATTTGTCTAGAAAATAAAAACGTCATGCATTTTATCTTCTCGAAATTGTTAAACGAGATAAAAGATAAGAAGAGAGAGTCTTGGGGAATAAGTTTCTCAACTTTCCTCGATCTCCGCGAGATTCTCGCCCACGTTCAGCAACTGTTGCGGGAAGTGTGTCTTCTCCGTCTCTTTAAATATCGCTTCTCTTCTTCATTCATTCCCTAACATTTTTTCACATCGAAACCAACAGCAAAAATCCCTTAGCGTAAGTCATAAATCCGAGAGTGTTTCGTAGAGTTTATAGTTCGATAGGGAGATCACGAGTGGATGGTGATTCGTCTGCCATGGTCGTATCCTGGGATTCTATATTCGTACAGTTCCGTCTCAGTAACAGAGCCAATATTTAGAATTAAGGAAAGAGATTATATCTCGACTCCATGTTCATTTGTGAATACGATTTCTTATCGTTCTTGTATTCGCTCTTTACAATCGTTTATTTTCTTAACGTATCGCTTTTATTATATTGTTTATTTTAGTCAGGTTATCCGGCTTCTACAGGTTAAGCTTTCTCTCTTCATCAATGTCGACGGCTGCCGAAGGGAAACACACACGATTATCTAAATTTATATTTAGGTATAATAAACACTTCACATTTAGGTAAGGGCAAAAATGCTTGGTTTAAATACAATTATAAAAATTAACAAAACCAAACCGGTTCATTACATAAATCTCCCGCAATTTATATTTTAAAATTTTAAAAATACTCCGGAAGCAGATCGTAACAAGTTCCCCCAGAATCTGAAACATAACGACGCCCAAGAGAGATCCAAGGAAGATAAGAAGGGAAACAGAGCTGAGGAGAGAAGGGACCACCGGCCGGAGGCAAACGTTGGTTTTCTTTTTCTGTGGCTAGAGACGAAGATAAGGTAGAGCTCGGCCATTATGGACTTGATTCTTCGGCTCCATTTGTAACGGCCCGATCCCCCGGCGTCCCACCGGAGTATTGAAAGGGCGTTATGGACACGTGTCTACTCATTTAGACAACCCTACATGTCCCGTTACTGGTGCCAAGAGTCGACGGACGCATAACCTTCTTTGAAATACCGTCACACCCACATCCATATACTTCTACTTACAGTCCTGCGCACAGGGAAATGGAAATGGAGGAATGAGCAACAAGTTACTCAGTGAAGTGACTCTAGACCAGCCTGCCCGCATGACACTCTATACTACTCTATGCGGGAACTAGGGCTGACTAGCCACTACAATCAGTTAATGCATCTTATCATTTCATATCATCATCATTAATTCCAAACATTCAATTTCATACATCTCTAGCAACCTAGTGATCAATCAATATAATGATCTCACTCATTGCCACACACGTCAAACCCTAGACTTAACCGACTCATCTTACCAGACCGACTCAATCCTATGACACCTTTAACACCCCGTTACCCGACCATGAACTAAGAACTCTACAATGCACGTTTTTATATCCCGCCTCTCGCGGTTGGCACATCTTTTCTTTTCACTATGGGTAGCTCCCGCTAGGCTTCTACCCCATATTCTTGTGGATTCGCCACATCTCCTATGGGTGCTTCCATATTCTTGTGGATTCGCCACATCTCCTATGGATACCTAGCGTAGAACTACTACCACACATACTTCCTTTAGACTCTATATGATTTCCCAACCCATGCTTAACCTTAACATTATTCTCTTATACATTCACTTATCCTTTCACATCCTTATCACTTTCACTTATCCCTTCCCATTCTCATTCACTTTCCTTTTTCACTTAGACTTGTACTTGAACTCATTCACTAGACGCCACCCGTTATCGGTGTAACACACAATACACATCGCACTCAAGTTCTACTTACAATAACATTAACAATCAATACTCATCTATCATCTTAGCATTCGCTTCTCTCTAGCATCCTAGCTTTAATCACAACAACACATGGGGCTACACATCCAAACATACAAGCATCAATCACCAAACAATCGTCACTACCACAACTCAATTTCAGTTCATTAAGTCTTATTTAACAGTATGAGGGTTCTTATGCATCATGATCCATTCATTTATCAACCTAGTAATAACCATGTTCTATCATCCTAGCTCTCAAACAGGGTCTAATCAAACCTAACTCCAACATACATGAGTACACAGAATCATGAGAGGAAGTTGGGTTCGAGACACTCCACCTTAACCTAGATCTGGATCTGGATCTGGATCTAGAAACAAGAGACAAGGGAGAGGAGATCTGAACAGATCTGGAACAAGGCAACAAGAGAGCGGCGAGATCTGACCACCACCGCCAATCGGCTACAACCACCACCACCACCACCACACGGCACCGGCGAGGAGGAGGGAGAGAGGAGAGAGATCACGGAGAGGGAGAGAAGAAGAAGAGAGAGACGGCGCAAAAGGGAGAGAGGTCGACGGCTAGGGTTTTCGGCCTCCGGAAATTCTCTGCAGAGCTTCGCTTCAGATTTGTGATGAGACAAAAGAAGGGGGCTGCAGCTCTTTTTATAGGATGGAAGGAAGGAACCCTAGGTTTTTGTCAAACGGGCCGTAGAGAAATCCATTTCTTTATAAAAAAATTTGGGCCAGAAACCGGGCCGTTACACCATTGATTGGGTAACTTGACTTATATCTACGGATGCCCAAAGATTTTCCTTATTCCCAGGGGAAGCTAATAGAGTCAAACCCATGTCTGTATAACCGTCACGGATTCAGATATGGCATTTCTTCTTTATAGCTCTATAGATTTTTGAGTTTCTTAATTCAGAAATTATTAGGAGGTGCTCCATAATATTCTCGGTTCTAACTCAAACTCAGGTTCTTATTAAACATGATTTTGTCCCAACTCAAGAATATTACAATCATTAGGCACAAAAGTTCTTGAATACCAAAAAACAAGCTAATTCTACACTTGAAAAAAAATGTCTGACAAATTTAAACTATCACTTGTAAGCTAATAATTGTTTTTAATGATCACTCAATGAACAAAGAAAACAGTGTTGTATAATACTCAACATCAGACATTTCATTTAATGCAAATAATTCTAACTTTCTTGCACTCTTTTTATTGTTTACAATTCCATAAACTAGTATTAATATCTAAACAATTAAAATTTATTATGAGTAAAAAAAAGAGAAAAGATGTTTAATTGGAGCTAAGAGCAGCAAATCCACCACCTCTCATCATTTGTTTAAATTCCTTAAAATTGACCATACCATCTCCATCAACATCAACCTTACTAATCATTTTCCTGCAACCTTCAAGTGTTCTTCCTTGTTTCAACCCCATTGATGCAAGAACCGACCTTAACTCTTCATCGGTGATGAAACCATCACCGTTCTGATCGAATACTCTGAATGCCTCCCTCATGTCCTCTTCTTCTTCTTTCTCTTCCATCATTTCTTGATACAATGACCCAAACTCATCTATATCCATGAAACCGTCTCCATTCACATCCATCTTTGCAATCATCTCCTTAATCTCATTTTCGGGAACAAGGATACCCACACTTTTGAAGAAATCCCTCAGCTCATTTTTTGCAATTTTCCCATCGCCATTCTTATCGAACATTTTAAATACTCTACTCAGTTCTCCACGATCCATTTTATCAAAAGTTCTGACGGTGGTTGTAGCAAAAAAGAATTATCTCACATTTGAAGAATAATAAAGATCAACAAACAGAGTCTTAAGTCTAAGTTGGTGAATTTTTGCAACAAAAAAAAACTTCACGCAAGATGGACGTTGTCAAAGGCACAAATTTAAAAAAAGAAAAGCAAATTATGAGAGAGAATAATGGGTTTCGTTGATGGACTCCACACGTTTCAATTTTTCAAAAATTTTATGGTCTAAAAATGGTTATATAAATGCCTTGAAATAGACATGAACCATCTAATTATGACACCAATCGAGAGATCCTCATTAGCTTAAATATAAACTAGGGGCGTAGTAAGCGCGAAGATGTTGACAAATACATACGTTGTTATAGTTCTAAAATATTATAGGAGGTGGAGTCAAGTGTTTAGTTTATTATAGCCGTATTGGTTATCAGAAGAGATGTATAAGAAGAAGAGAAGGAGTAATGTGAATCATACAAATGTGAGCATATTGTTGACGGCCAATATGTTAAAACTCATATGACTGATTAAACCTTTAAAGTGAGCATGTTGGTTTTGGATATAAACTCATATGACTGATTAAACCTTTAAAGTCATTTCATTAATAATTGACATTTAATACTTTTTGGCGTCTAAAATTTCTAATCAATTTTAATATGATGGACGTAAAAGAGGGGACGTTAATGCAAGGTTTACGTGAATCTTCTATGATTACGTGACGTATCCCCTATATATTATTTGAGAAACATTACAATTTCTTTTTGTAGCCACGTGTCATCACTAAGATGATTTTTAGAATCATTAGAGAAATATGTTGGTCCATCTAATTATATAATAAACTTTTTATTAAACTAACCATAAATTCATTATTAATGTTCTTTATAATTTCCTTAAATAAAAATTACAGAATTGCCTAATACGGCTAAAATATATATGGGAATTAATAATTTTGAATAATAAAGATTTGATAAAAATTAGTGTATCTTCTATTATATTTGTTTAATTTTAAACTATTATATTTGTTTAATTTTAAACTATTATATTTGTTTAATTTTAAACTATTAAACTAAATTAAACAACCACAATAACCATATATTAAAATTTAGATTTTTCTGTATATGTTATATTTTTAATTTTTAAAAATGACTATAATCTACTAAAACTATTAAAAGTCTCCCATTCAAATTTTGTGATCCATGGTTTAAAATTTTTGTTATGAAAAAATACAAGGGATTACAAAATCATATAAGTAAAAAGTTTAATTTAAATAATTATTAAGATATATATATATATATATATATATATATATATATATATATATATATATATATATATATATATATATATCATTTTAAATTAAATTATAAACCATATCAAATATATAAATATTTTAGTTTCGAAATTTAATCTGAATTTTGTTTTTGATAAAAGGTTTGAATGAACATTGACAACTTAATTTAAAAAAAATATATAAATTACTAAAACTATTAATCCCATAAAAATTTTGTTATCAGTAATTTAAAGTTTTTACTATAAAAGATACAAATAATCAAACAATCATATGAGAGTAGAAAACATCATCTAATAGACATTAATATTAAAAATTCAATATGTATTTTAATATCATTTAAAATTTAATTACATGTCCTATCAAATAGAGAAAAAAAATTGTTTGGATTAATAAAATTGATTTAATTACATGTTCGCACCAATTTAATTATATATGTAATAGTTAATGACTTTTAATTATTCAATATATATTTATTATTTCATGTAAAAACATATAATATATATAATTATTTATATATATAATGTTCATTCCGCCCAAAGCGCGAGTCTTAACCTAGTGTTTTACTATACAAACATGTTGTGCATTTTGATAATATATCATTCATGTCCTCCTCAATTTCTTTTATCATTCAGTTTCTTTCATGTTATCAATATATGACTTCACTGTCTCTCACCTCTTCATTCGGAGATGGAGGCTTTGATTTGGGCAATGGAATGTATGAAGAATTTAAGACAGATTCAGGTGACGTTTGCAACGGATTGTTCTCAATTGGGGAAGATGGTTTCGTAACCAGAAGAATGGCCAGCATTTGGAAGTTATCTAGAGGACATTAAGCTTTTGAAAAGAAGTTTCCTCAACTCAGACATCGTTCATGTACCACGGACGGAGAACTTAAGGGCGGATAGCTTAGCACGCAGTGCTAGGAAACAACTGTCTTTCGTCGTTCACATGGATGCGGAGTTACCAAATTGGGTTACAGAGTCAATATGAGTCTGTAGATGTTCTTTTGCTGTCAAAAAAAAAAATCAATATATGACTTCACCAAGTTGCAAGAACAACAATCTTAGTATCTTTCATGTCTTCCTCAACTTCCTTTATCATAGACTTTCTTTCCTGCTACTTATTATGAAACTTAAAGTAAAAGAATATTAAAATAAATAGTTACATTTTATAATTATAATAGTAAAATAAAGAAATAAATAATTTTTAATTGAAATATTTTAATAAATATTAAAAAAATAGTAAAATAGAGAAAATTATGTCATTTTTATAAATTAAATATTTATATTATTCTATTTATTTATTTTGAATTTTAGTAACCAATAAAATAGATGATCAAACTATATGATGATGGTTAGTGCAAGAAGGATTAGATAATTCAAATTCTCTAATTAGTTTTAACAATCAAATTAGATTATATTTGATTTAGTGGTTGAAATTAAAAGAGTGTAATACACATTTGCAAAATAAAATCTTTTAGTTGATTATCATTTTGATATCCTAATTTATTAGTTTTTAAATCTCAAATACAGTAGCCAACAAAAAAAAATTATAATTCGACCAATTTTTTTATTTTGTGCTAACACCTCGGTTTTTGTTTGTTTTTTGTATTGAAAAAGATAAAACCCTTTTCTTCATCAAATAATTAGGAATAAAATAATTAGAAGGAGCCCAAAGGTGGAAAAATATAGTTGAAAACATTGAGAGGATCAACAGAGTTACTAATAAAGCAAAAACGCACCGCTGTGAGAGGCCGAAAAGTTGATTTTGGCGACAGATTTCATCGACATGGATTCGGCGGCATCGCCGGGATTACCTAAGTCTTTAACGGAGGTTAGGGATAATCGGGAGATGCGGAGTGAGATCTCTGATCCAGAAAACCTATTAAGGGGATCTGGGTTGAAGATTAATGAGGAGGGATCGAGATCGGGAAACAAAAAAGGAGGTAATGATGTCACTGGATCCGAAGGTCAGGAGAAGGGATCTGGTTTGAAAAAGAGAATCAAAATGGAAGGGGAAGACTGGAGAATATCATGAGAGGATCCGAATTGGAGGTACCATCATGGGTTGATGTTGCACGGAAGAAGAAAGTTTTAAAGAAATATGATCTGGAAATCATAGAAAGGAGGGACAAAAGGTTGTAGAGATCCCAGACGATGTTATTGAGAAGGTGAATCATCGTTGGGAAGATTTTTTTATTGGTAAATTTTTGTATACAGCTCCACATGTGGCCAGAGTTCATGCTATTATGAACAAAATATGGAATCAAGGTGATAAAAATATGCAGATTGATGTTCATGTTGTTGATGATACTACAATTAAGTTCAAGGTTCTGAATCCATTGACGCGAGCTCGGATTCTAAAGAGAGGGATGTGGAACATAGGAAACATACCATTAGTGGGCACGAAATAGACACCAGATATATTCATGGGAAGGGCTAAGTTTTATTGCGAGTGCAGCGGGGTTTCTAGTTCATCTGCATCCAGAGACTGCTGCTTGTTCGAACTTTAAGATTGCAAAGATATTTGTCAATGCTGATCTCACAAAAGAGTTACCAACTAAGATAAATTTGACGAAGAATGGTGTATCTTCATTGGTTTAATTCTACTACCCGTGGCTACCACTAAGATGCAATATGTGTGGAATGTAAGGGCACACTGATAAATTTTGTATCAAAAACAAGAAGGATGGCTCAGGAA
The DNA here is from genome assembly GCF_020379485.1 of Brassica napus. Classification (NCBI taxonomy): domain Eukaryota; kingdom Viridiplantae; phylum Streptophyta; class Magnoliopsida; order Brassicales; family Brassicaceae; genus Brassica; species Brassica napus. The sequence goes on along the minus strand of NC_063441.1, from coordinate 5,742,951 downwards.
AATCAGTGAAGCAAATAATAAAGGAGTGAGTTATTGGGAAATATGGTTTAGAGGTGAAAACAATAGAAGAAACAACGAAGAAGGCAGAAGCTAAAGAAGGAAATACAGAAGCAGCAAAGGAGAACCAAATTGCTGGTACTGTAAAGGAGGTTGAGGAGGGTGAATTAGTACAAAATTGGGAGGATGTAACACCAGGGAAAGGGAGTGGAAGTCCTAATCTGAAGTATGGCCAGGTTAAGATTTTGACACCAGATCGATTCTCAGCTCTTCTAGAAGTAGATAATAAAGGAGATGCAGTTAACGAAGAGGAAATTCTAAGTATTGAAGAGGAGATCGTTGTAGAGAAAGCTAATGAGGAAGTAAGGAAAGAGGATACTATAAAAGTTAGTGAAGATGGTGAGGAAGGCAAAAATAAAACTATTGGAGGAAAGAGTGGAATGAAAGAAACTAAGGAGGATAATAAGAATGATCAGATAGGGAAGAGTATTGCTGGTATACAGCATTGGCCGGATCTGGCAAATTCTATTACGCAATCATTACTAAGAAGATAAAAAACAATGCATAAGATTGTGCCAGATAAATTTGTGCAGGGAGGTTTTCATGTCCCCGTTCCTGGAACCTGACATGGGACATAGACGACGTTTCAACAGAAACATGACTGCATTGGTTCAGATCATGGGAATTGATCGTGAACAAGCTGTAATGAAGTGAATGATCAGGATGGATCATGAGAAAACTAAGTTTAGGTCTAGAAATAGACCAAGGGACTTAGAAGGATTGAATAAGATGAAGAGAGCAAACTTGACTAGTGATGAGACAGCTGGACAATGCGACACTGTTCATCATGTCTCAAATGACATTGTTCATCCCGAAAAAAACTTATTAGTTTTTTAACAGTAGTAAAATCTAGACTAAATCTAACTAAACAAGATTTAATGGCGATCAAAGCTCCCCGGCAACGGTGCCAAATTTGATATCACTCAAATTACCCCAAGGAGTGATTTATACTCTCTCAAATAAGAGGTTGAGTTGTAGTATTTAGGGATCGAATTCACATGGAACTAGGGAACCAATTCGATCTAAACAGTTTATGATTAAGCTAGGCTAATAGTTTATAAAGCAGTAAACAAGTTGAACAAGACAATTGTTCAGCTTGGCAGGGAGTTGTTTGATGAAAGGATGGTTGCTAAATCTAGGGTTTCTATTCATGTAATCAGGATTATAATGATATAGAGGCTAATTGTTGCTTGCAAGATATTATAGAACTCAATTGGGAGTACAAATCTAACAACTTCTGTTGTATAGATAGTCTAATATCTAGATCTTATATCTCAACTCTCGTTTGTTGATCACAAGAAAGTGTCGATCGATTATTCTATAGGAATATCGATCGATACACCTTTCACAATATCGATCGCTTGATCTATTGGATCATCGATCGATATCGCTTCTAGCAAGCTTTATGATCGGGTTGAATATGTGTTCACTAGGGTTCCTAAATCAACTCTCGTATGTTTCTAGCAATCCTAGCTCAATAGAATTCAGTTCAGAGAAAAGACCAAGCTATCGCTTGTGCCTAATGATTCTAAGATCAGGGTTCTAGTTCATGACTCTAGAACACAAGCAATAAGAACAATCCTATGATGAATATCACAACTTAGCAGTTCTATATTTTGGGCTAATCCTTCATAACCTATTTGAATCTAAACCTAACAGGTGGATCTTTCACACATGAAGTTGTCATAGAAAATCATAGATGAATAGATATAAAAATGCAATGGAATAGATAATAAAAACAAAAGAAGTTCCAGGACGACTCTGAAGGAGTTCCTCCATTCTCTCCTAACTAATAACAAGAATAAAAAAAGCTTAGATAGCGTAGCCGTCAACAATGTCTTATAAATAACATAAATAGGATTTATGGTCGTCTAAGGGTATTCTGGTAATTTGGGGTTGCTTCTGGGCTTCAGCGGTCATAAAATATGCTCAGCCCATATTATGGAATCACTGTCGATCGACACCAATGCTGTGTCATCGATCGACAGTCCTTTATCTCCTCAACACCTTCTTTTTGCGAGGCAGACTGACCACTCTTCAGTAAAACAGGCATAACTTCTGCTACAGGATTATGATTGACCTCAAACCGGCGGTATTAGAAATCTAACTCCAAGCTATATCGCGTGTCAAAATATGGGCTCAATCTAACGGTGGAAAGGTCTCCATCCATAGGTAGAAATCTGACGCGCCTGTGCAGTTTTTGTACTCAAAAGGCTCTAAAAGACACCACTTTCCTCCAAATCATCCCTGAACTTGTAAACACTCTAAATAAACTCTATATAGTAATAATTAGTTATTATAACACTTATAGACCATGGCTAAAAGTGGGTAAAATCTATGGTCTACCACTGTGTCATTGAGACTTATTGTTTGTTTGTATTTTTAATTTGTTTCTTGTACTGTTGAGAGTACTAAAATTATATTAAGGTTGTTGAGCATACTTTTTGTTTCTGGATATTTTTACGTCAGTTTAGTTTTGTAAGTTGTGTGTATTAAGTAATAATTTTTACTATCCTTATTATGTTTATTATATGTTTTTTTTTTAAGATTTAAACGTGTTGCTTTTACCGGACATGAAGACTTGTAAAAATAACTATAAAATAAGTGACAATTCTCAGTATTTGGCCTTAATGGATTTTAAACAAATTTATATATTTCTAATAAGAAGACAATAGCACTGGCATGTTGACATTGGGTGTGTAAGCTATTTTCATAAGACAAGAGGAGTGAGAAGGTGGAGATATTGTTGCCACCTTTGTGTTGGTCGAATTGTCTCTTAAATCTCTTGGTGTGTCTGTGTTTGTTTCTTTTTTTATTTGATGTGTAATATGTAAACAAAAATCATTGTTAGTTGTATTTATCAAAGTTTGTAACTTACTATGCTTTTACGTTTAGGCGATTTCACTGATCTTGGTTGCCGTCTTCGTCTTCATCGTAAGCATATGCGAAAATAAGTTTGTAAATTGTTAAATAGCTGGCCGTGTAGTTTGTATTTGTTTAGCTGACTCGATGTAGGTGTCGTTGAGTTTTAGTTCAGGTGATTGGTTCAGTATATTTGTTTTGAAGTTTATTTGTAAGATTAGACAAAAAAGAGAGGTGATCATTAATGATTCGTCTTTTTTTGGGATTCTAGTTTTTGGTGTTTTGATTGTTTGAGTTATTGTAGTTTCTTTTAAGCTGTAAAATAAAATTTTGTGTGAAATTAGTTTCATAAGTAAGGGAGATAAATAGACGACTATAGATCTTGGGTAAAAAATATTTTTGATCATTGATGTTAGCACAATATAGACAGTAATATGAAGGGAACTGTGTGTTGATTGTTTCTTACGGGTCAATGAGGAGACGGATCACGACTCGAGTTGTTTCTTTTGTTAGGTCAAAACCCTGGACATAACGGATTTGACCAACCACATATGCGAGTTTGAATGTCAGTTATGATATCAAAACATAATATAAACCTAACTGCAATATGATAATATACATGTAAGTTCTAGGTTTGTGTTCGCAATCACTTGGAGATTGTTGAACAGTATAATCATGACTGGAGATTGACTTAGGAGCATCCGTGATGACTTCATCAATAATGGTTGGTGGGATGAAACAAATGAGGAATAGATGATCAGTTATATTGTACATGTTTGAGCACCTAGAAACCTCAAAATGATCGACTTTCACAATTGAACCAGCTTTCAAAGATGGCATGTAATGATTAGCAAGTCCGGCGGAAATGAATCCGTGAATCACGCAATCTGCAAATAATATTATTTAACAAAGAATCACAAAATCAATTAAAAACAATTATGTTAAATAAATGTAATAGATCGAAGATTAACTTACCTTTTCATCAAGGAAGAGAACCGTGATTCTCATAAACTCACTATCTTTCTTGAAGTTCGGGGAATCTCAAAAGCGGAGGAGGCCAGCGGCTATGCTATGACTATTACGACCAAGACTGGGAGACTCGAAGGTTGAGTGACGGACGCCGGGGACACCGGTTTGAGGAACTGAAGAGGTAGAAAGAAACATTTTCTAAAACATGCTTAAAGCTAAGAAGAATCAATGAGTTTTGTAGAGATGCAGATTGGGTTCATCAAAGATGAGGATCATATATATAGGGTTTACAGAGGGGCTACAAATCAGGAACATTTATGATCAAGCGATTTAAATGGGGAGATGAAGAGTTCACCGGTGAAAAGATAGATTACGAACAGACACACGGCGCAACTCTGTAACTCAAACCTGTTTGAGACAATGATGAAAAGAACCCTAACTCATATTAACGGTTTACAATATGAGAAAAATATAATAGTTGCAAACTTGAGATTTTTCTTCATATAACGTGATGAATCCTATATAAAAATGAAATCCATAATACACTTGCATGTCTGACCCTCAGAGAAAGCCAAAGAAACAAGAGTTTTTGACCTTCATAAATATATATTAGTTTCGGCAATCAATGAACAAATTATCCTTTAGTTTAATGGTATTAATGTTGGTGTTTGTATCTGAATAACCCAGGTTCAAAGCATGGATTGAACATTTTTTCACACTTTTTTAAATGGGTCCACCTGACGCTGACGTGGCGCGTTGAGTAGTGAGTAAAGTGCCTCATTATAATGTATATTATTTTTTTGATTAAACTTTGGACGTATGTCACGTATCTTTATCTGAGTTAAAAGAAAACAAATAAGAAGAGATTAAGATGTTACGTATATAGCATATTTATGGTCCGATTCGTAATGGATGTAGTTTTAAAAAATTTACTATAGAAAAAAATATGTAGACTTTTTGCTGTGGCTTTAGATTTTATTGCTGTAGAATTTTATGGAAAACACTAGACAATTGATTTGGATATTTGGCTCTGCAGAGCACTTGTACATTTGTAGGTTATTTCAAGAGTTGTGGTTTCAAAAAAAAAATTAAAGCTTGATTACTGTGAATTTGGTGCTGTAGGAATAAATAAGGCTGTGGATAACACTTACAACAACTACCAATCATCCTCTTAATTTATAGTTATCTTTGAAAGAATATGTAAATGATTTTTTTGTCTAATTTCTTTTTATTTTGAATAGGAATAAGTAAATTATATGATGAAAACAAAATGAACTTCATAAAATAAAACTATTAACAAAATCTTAAGAATCTGAAACTTAAAAAAAAAATAGTCTACATGTTTAAATACACAATATAAACAAATATTTTCTATTTTCTATAAAACATATAATAAAAAATATAATCACTGTCACATTTTTTTGCCATATATTTATTTATTTATTTTTTTTTTTTGCAAATTAGCAATGATTCAAAAATGTTGAACGTCTCTTGCAAAATTTCAAAATATTTGTTTATGTTGCAAAAAATTGCAATTTAGTAACAAAATATGCAACTTCTGTTATAGTTGTTATTTTGCAATAAATTTGTAATGAAACTGTAACAAATATTTATTATTGCAAAAATATTGCAATAATCATAGCAAATTATTAACGAAAATGGACGTCGCAATTTTTATGTTGCAATAGAGCTATTTTCTTGTAGTATCATATATATGAGATGTTGAGCAAGACTATGAGTTTAATAAATAGTTAACTAAGCAATAGTTATGATCCTAATACTCTTTTATCCCACATGTTTGTGTTCTCATAAAAATAAATTGTTAAGCACAATTATACAACTGAATAAAACTGATTTTCTTTTCCAATCACTGAATTTCCATTTTCTTAATAACAATCAAGTTCTTACTTATGGTGTTTCAGAATCTATATGCAATCTTAGAATATATATGATACCACTCAAATTACCCTAAGGAGTGTTACTCTCATCAAAAGAAGTTCAGATGTAGTACTTAGGGTTCGAATCCACAAGGAGTTAGGGAACAATTAAATCTAGTGTTTATTAATTCTAACGGTTGTAAATGTCTAAATGAAATAGCAATAGTAACAAGCGAGTAAATAATAAATGTAACTTGGTTGGAAATGATATTAGATGCAGGGCCACTATTCAGGTGTTGGAGATTATAATACCTATAGATGCCTAACTGTTGCATGCATGATATATTAGAGCTCAATCGCTTAACTCAGTGATCAGCTGTCGCATGTTTCACTGGTTAACAGACTAGATCTCGTGTCTCAACGGTTAGTATGTCGACGACGAGAGAGTGTCGATCGATGGTCTATTAAGACGTCGACCGATACACCTTTGCCAACGTCGATCGATTGTCTGTTGAGGACATCGATCGACGGGTTCTAGGCAGGCCTATGCGCGAGTATGAAATGCCCTACTAAGATACTAAATTGACGGTTAGCCCTCTCTAGAAGTCCTAGTATGATAGATAGATGTCAGGATGGGATAACAAGGGTGCTTGAGTATGCAATCCTATGATCAAGTTCTAGTTAGCAAGGCTAAAACAAGCAATGAATACAAATCTATCATGAATATCACAACAAGGCAGATCTATAGTTTGGGGCTAATCCCACAAACCTATCTGAACCCTGGATCTAATAATTGAACTACTCAGACATAGCAAAGCAATTCATAACAATAAAGGAATAGAAACTCATAGTATAGATGAAAAGAAATGAAAACAAGGAGTTCCAATCACAAGTGATATTCTCTCCCAATGAAACTTGTAACAAAACTATGTCTAGAAAAAGCTCCCCTGCCGTCAAAACACTTAAGCAGTATATATTCTACTAGGTTAAAAACTCGTTAGGGCATTTTGGTAATTTAAGTCTGCTGAATACAAAATGTCGCGTGTCTAGTGTCTCGACATCGATCGATGGTACTTGTGTACATCGATCGATATTAATCTTCATCTGTCGAGGCATCTCCTGATATCGATCGTCAGCACTGATGCGCATCGATCGATTGTTCTTCCTCTCGTCGACCTCTACGTGGTCAGCTCGGGTAAAATGTCCTTTAAGCTCCAAAATGCTCCAAAATCATAGCTTTACTCTGAAATGCACCTGAACCTGAAAACATACCTAGAAGAGTAGAAAACATAGATATATATATATATATAGTTAAATACTTATATACCATGGATAAAAATGGGTCAAATCCAAGGTATATCAATATATATATATATATATATATATATATTTATATTTATTTATTTATTTATAATAATTTTGCTTATGATGATGGTTTGATGACTGTTGTTGTCCACTATCAAACAATCTTCATGTCATGAAAGTTTGCATTACAGCTTTTCTAGGTATATATATATTTATTTATTTATTTATTTATAATAATTCTGCTTGTGATGATGGTTTGATAACTGTTGTTGTCCACTATCAAACAATCTTCATGTCATGAAAGTTAGCATCTACAGCTTTTTTAGGCAACCATCTACAACAAACTCATATACTTAAAACCAAATGGTGTACGGAACCAAATAAGATTATTTTATCTTTATATCTCTTTACTATTTTTCTTATTTTCTTAAAAACTCTTTTTCGACCTATAACAATAACCATAAAACACTAAAACCTTAAGTTGAGTGACCCTTTCCCCGGAGAGAGAATGTGAAAGCTCCGGTGGCTACGTATCCTGTTTATCTGAGTTAGCAGCGCGGATTCAAACTCGGGTCTCATAGAGATTCACAAAACGTCTTGTGCCACCCGACAACTGACGCGTGGTTAAAACCTTAAGTTCTATTGTAAAAATCTATGTTACACATAACCAAGGCTTCGAATGTTTATAACCGTCTCATTCCGCATCATAATTAACAGAAACAAAAATCTCTACATATACCATATACCTATACGTTTTTATAACTGTTAAAACCGCACCGCAGTTGAACCGCTTGTCCCGCACCACTCAAACCGCAGTTACCATTCGGAGCCTAAGACCTGAATATTCTTCAAAAAGTGTATACATCATAAGATTAAATGTTCATAGTTTACAAAACAAACAGATACATCAATACGATATTTAGATATAAGATCAAGCATCAATATATTAAAGCAATAATACACAAAACAGATAGTTTTTGTAAATTATTTTAAGGAATATGTAACATCGTAAGATGTTATTATGAATTTAAAAAGTTAAAGAATTTAGGCCAAAAAAAAAAATTTAAGTTAAAATAAACATACACTGTGTAAGAAAAAAAGAAAATCCATAGTTTAGACTCTATGTCTTATTATATACTAATGGTTTTCCCGCGTTTCGTGCGGGATGTTATTTGTTTGTTATGTAATGTGTGTAGCTTGTGCGCTCCAGGATGTGTAGTGGTTTTATATTGTGTTTAGAAGTTGTGTACTTCTACTTATTAGTTTGCAATATACTTAATGTGTGGGTGAACATGTGGTACGTGTGAAAACATGTGGTTTGGGGTGTTTGTAAGGTTTGAAGAATTTAGTTTATTTCCGACCATTAGACGGAGGCATTAGGACAATAGTGGTTGGATGACTAATTGGGATGAAAATAGCTGAACTATATTTGCTTGTTTTATATGTAGATTGAAGTGGGTTGTTTGCCAAGCAAGTGAAAATGATGAAGTTGGCCGTTGGGGCCTATTAGTTTTTTTTTTAGTAAGAGTTGACTACAAAGTATGTAGGTTAAGTTGGAAGTATGGTGTTATTTTTTATGGTTAGTTGTTTTGTTATTGTATGTGAGATGTTTAATGTCTGGGATGTAAGTTATGTGATAAAGGCTCTATTGATCGTAATGGATTTATAGGTCATAAGTTTGTGTTTTAAATAGGAATGTATGCTAAGACATTTGAAAGTGTGCATCACTTTGACTTGTTTAAAGATGTTAGCGAAATTGTAGTTGTTGGACCTTGTTTCGTATGATGTCCTCTGTTGCGGTTTTGGAAGATTTGTTTTAGAGATGCAGTGACGGTGAAGTTGATTAGGTGTACATAGACTATGATTTCTGGGATGCTAGGGTTGTTAATGCTTCTGGGGATGGGGTGGTTGAAAGGTTTGACTAAGTTTGGAGTAGTGAGAGTTATATGTGTGATTTAGTGTAGATGTACAACTCTCGTGATATTGTTGTGTGTTTCTTTTTCGCTTCTGTATAAGTCTTCTTTTGTTTATAGATGTTAGTTCTCCCGCATAGGGGAAATAATAAAGTTAATTAGTGGTATACTATATGCAGCAGAAGGAGAAGCAGGAAAAGAGCAGATAGATGGATATTGTTTGCATCACTCTCCCCGTCGTTCTCTCTCCTTAGCCACACTACGATCAGCAATGATGATGTCATTACGATGTAAAATATGTTCGTCGATTGTCGGCACACTGCAGAAGTTGTTTTGCGTACATGATTATACATCATATTTACTCTACAATTGATATTGCAGTGTATATGCGAAGTCCTATCAAATTCTTTTTCAGATACCCATTAATATCAAGTTCACTGTATATTTCAGTCACACAAGAAAAAGTTCAGTGTATAGTTTTACTTTATTATTTGTTTTATTTATTTTCGGTGTTGTTTTTGTTCCAATGTTATTTTGATCCAATATATATTTTATATTTCCATAGTTTATCATTGTTGTTTTAAAATATGATCTTTTAAATAATGTGTATGTGCAACATATTCTTTTTAAATGTTACTACATATTAGCAAACAAAAAAGGATTGGTGTTATTTGTTTTATCTTCACTACAAGAAAACAGCGGTATTCTGACGGACATTCTTCGGAATATACCGACGGAATTCTGAGAAAATATTAATCCGTCGGAATATTCTTATGGAATACCGAGGAAAATTGTATTCCTCGGAAAAAACCGATTAATTCCGAGAATATATTATAGCTGTTAGAGAGCCGTTGGAGAGCCGTTGGGGGATTTTAAAAATTCTGAGGAAATTCCGACGAACTAGCCGTTGGTGTCGGAATTCCGTCGGAATTTCCTCGGTCTGTCGGCAGGATTTCAACTATAAATACAAGCACCCCTCTTCCTCTTCATTCACTCCATATCTTCATCCTCCCTCTTACTCACTTTACACACGAATTTGATTCATAAAAAACATGTCTTCTTCAAATTATTTTCGTTCTTGGATCGATCGACCTCATTTGGATCCGAACACGAGATTGCTTACGGAAGAATACCAACGAGGTATAACCGAATTCATGGGGTTAGTTTACCGACAACCGGAAGCAAAAACAGATATGTTAAGATATCCTTGCTCTAATTGTAAAAATAGAAAGGTTATTAAAGAGTGGGATGTTTGGACTCATCTATATTTGAGTGGGTTTACACGAAGTTACAAAATTTGGTATCATCATGGGGAAAATGATTATGAACATGGTAGTACTAGCGAACCTCAGCCAGCGGTTAGATTAGAAGAACCAATTAGAACGGATGTAGATTATGGTGTAGGTACTGAGCAGATGGTAAATGATCATTATAGAGGGGAAGATTTACCCAATGCAGAAGTTAGGAGATTTTATGATATGTTGGATGCTGGAAAGCAACAATTGTACGAAGGTTGCAGAGATGGTCATTCAGCTTTATCATCTGCTACAAGATTGATGGGCATTAAAACATATTATAATTTGGCTGAAGACTGTGTGGATGCGATTGCTGATTTTGTAAAAGGTATTCTACCCGAGGATAATGTAGCTCCTGGTTCATACCACGAGGTTCAGAAACTCGTAGCTGGTCTTGGTTTATCGTATCAGGTAATAGATGTATGCAGCGACAACTGCATGATTTATTGGAGGGCTGATGAACAGCGGGTTACATGCAAATTTTGTGGGAAGCCTCGTTATAAAGATACGAGTGGAAGAGTTCCAGTGCCATATAAAAGGATGTGGTATTTGTCTTTCACGGAAAGGTTGCAGAGGTTGTATCTGTCTGAACGCACAGCACAACCAATGAGATGGCATGCGGAGCACTCAACAGATGGTGAGATCAAACATCCTTCAGATGCAAAAGCGTGGAAGCATTTCCAATCAAAGTATCCCGATTTTGCGTATGAGAGAAGAAATGTCTACCTTGGATTATGTACTGATGGTTTCAGCCCGTTTGGCAAGAGTGGAAGACAGTATTCTCTATGGCCGCTCATTCTTACACCATACAACCTACCCCCAAACTTGTGCTTGCGACGAGAGTTTTTGTTTCTCTCGATTCTCGTTCCCGAACCAGAGCATCCTAAGAGATCACTTGATGTGTTTCTTCAGCCACTAATATATGAGTTGCAACAACTATGGGCTCAAGGTGCTGAAACATACGATGTTTCGTGTAAAGAAAACTTCCAAATGCGGGCAGTACTAATGTGGACAATAAGTGATTTTCCAGCATATGGTATGTTATCTGGATGGACAACGCATGGAAGGCTATCATGTCCATATTATCAAGATAACACTGATGCTTTCCAACTAAAACACGGAAGGAAAACGTGTTGGTTTGACTGTCACAGGAGATTCCTACCACCTGATCATCCATATCGTAGAAGTAGAAAATTGTTTACGAAGAACAAGAGGGTGTTTGACAGTCCACCTCCGGAAATTTGTGGGAAAGATTTGAAGACAGAACTTAGAGATTTTGGTGCAGAAAAGACGCCAGACGTAGGTGGACATGAGCGTTTTCCGGTAGATGGTGTTGGAGACCTACATAACTGATACAAAAAAAGTATTTTCTGGGATCTGCCATACTGGGAGGATCATCTACTAAGGCATAATTTAGATGTCATGCATATTGAGAAGAACTTTTTTGACAATCTCATGAACACGATCCTTAATGTTCAAGGTAAAACAAAGGATAATTTGAAGTCAAGACTGGATTTAGTCGATATATGTGCTCGTTCAGAACTTCATGTTGATGGGAATGGTAGGGCTCCTTTTCCCTTATACCGACTTGATGCAGCGGGAAAAGATGCGTTCTTTGATTGGATTTCAAACGATGTGGAATTTCCAGACGGTTACGCATCTAATTTGCGTAACTGTATCGACAGAAATGAAGGAAAGTTTACTGGCCTGAAAAGCCACGATTGCCATGTAATGATACAGCGCCTCCTTCCGTTTGCCTTCAAGGAACTATTACCACGAAATGTTAATGAAGCAATTGCAGGGATAAGTGGTTTCTTCCGTGATTTATGCACGAGATCAGTGACTCTTGAAGGTATTAAAAATTTGAAGACTAACATAGCCGTGATTCAGTGCAACCTTGAGAAGATATTTCCTCCCTCATTTTTTGATGTTATGGAGCATCTTGTTATTCACCTGGCAAGAGAATTGGAACTTGGTGGTCTTGTGCAGTATAGATGGATGTATCTGTATGAGCGGTATATGTTCTATTTGAAGAAGATGGTGAAAAATTTAAGTAGGGTGGAAGGTTCTATAGTCGCACAGATGATCAATGAAGAGCTTCAAACTTTGCCGAGTACTACTTTCCAGCAGAAGTTCAGACCAAAAACAGAAGACCTGCTCGGCATGATGATAGAGGCGAACGGGCAACATATCATGTTACGGTTCCAGACATTTTCACAGACGTTGGACAACTTAGCGGAAAACCAAAAGACCGTCGACTTACTGAGCAGGAGCGTAGTCATTTGCAAACATATTTGCTCACCAACTGCGAAGATGTTCTTCAATATGAGAGGTAAATAAATTAGCTTACAAATTTTTATTTTAACAAGTTGAATTTTAAATCTTAATTAATTACATTATTGTCATCATATGTACAGGATTTTCATGGTAGAAAAGCGGTTCGAATATAGATACGCCACAGAGGACGAACTAGAAGAAATGAAGCAGAGAGAATTTGCTGGATGGATGTTTACTTATGTGAGTGCTTTAAACAAATTAAAATATCATTTATCACATATTTATACTAATTCACATTTATTGATATAACATATATATGTGCTATTAATAGGTGTCTGCTGGTTTGGCCAGAGGTGAAATATTTGACGATTGGATACGCGAGATGGTCATTGGACCAAACTTTGTTGTGAAGTCATATCCGAGATTTTATACTCGAGGATATGCATTCACAACTCAGAACAGGAGACGTTCGAGTACGACTTATGATGCTGGCGTTTGTTCTGCATCAGGAGATGATGTATACTACGGACACATACATGAGATTTTGGAAATCAAGTATTTGGGCATGGTTGGATTACGTTGTACTGTTTTCTATTGTGATTGGCACGACAACACTCCAGATCGAGGTGTGAGAACATATGCATTTGGTGTTACATCAGTAAATTCGAAGCGAAAGCTGCAATATTATGATCCTTTCATTCTTGCTTCTCAGGCCGATCAGGTAATTAAATGTTAATTATTCAGAAGGATTCATCATCATGTGTATTAATTTATAATTTTACTAATAATTTTTTACATGTTACAGGTTTGTTATATCAAGTACCCCCGGGTAAGGAACATAGATGATCCATGGGTTACTGTTACAAGACTCAACCCGAGAGGCCGAGTTCAGGGAAGTTCTGAGCTGGAAGACCCACTACAACCAAGCACATCCGGCAACTTAAGTGCAGCATAAGATTTAACTGGAGTTGGCCTTGTAGTCGATTTAACCGACTTCGGAGAGGAAGCCGCCGTTCACGTAGAGGATGAACCAGTGATTGGAGAGTTACACCAAGATCCATATTCAGATTCAACTGGTGATGATGACTCGGAAACAGACTAGCGTCGACTTTTTTTTTTTTTTTTAATACAAATACCGAGGAAATTCCGAGGGAAGATAGGTTTTCCTCGGAATTTCCTCGGAATAGACCTTGTCGATTTAGGGATTTGATTATAGAGTCCTCTTCCTCGGAATTTTCTCGGAATATTCCGACGGAATTCCGAGGAAGGTAGGGGTTTCCTCGGAAATTTTATTATTTCCTCGGAATTCCCTCGGAATATTCCGAGGAAATTCCGAGGAACTAGGGGTTTTTAACCGAAAACAACGTTTTGCGGATTGAATAACACGTATATAACCTTCATTAAGTGTCTTAACCAGATTATGAAGTCAAACTTTGGTGTTTTACCCAATAACAAACACTTTTACGATTGCATGAACGAAAACCACACAACATAAGAGAAACACTTATACTTTTTAATAGACGGTAAAGGGAATACTTACAATTATTTTTGAAATTTTGTTATTTCATGGTTTATGATCATCTATACAAAGAATCCTCAATGGTATTCATTACAATTGAATAAGAAATGAAATACGGCGAAAAAATCGATGTTTTGAAACCCCAAACCCTGGTTCCTCAGAATTTCCTCTGTAATTACCGAGGGTATTCCGAGGAAACCTGATTCCTCGGAATATTTTCATTTAACCGGGTAAACCAAGCCGCCAAATATTTCGCTAAAATTGAATTAATGATTTCCGAAGAAATTCCGATGGATATATTAAATAATTTCGAGGAAATTCTGACGGATAGTTTCCGTCGGACGTCTCATTTTATTAGGTCGAACCAGAACTTCTTCCCCATTTCTCTCTTCCTCTCCGCCGAACACTCTCTCCTCTCTCGCGAATTCCGGCGACTCCGCCCTTCTCTCTCGACGATTTCCGGCGAATCCGCCCTAATCCTCCTCAATTTCATGTATGAACCCTATCCCACTCTCTTAGGTTAGATTTGTTAAGTTTTTAAGTAGATTTGATGATTTTGGAATGATATTTATAGATTTTTGTTAGGGTGAATGGTAGGATTGTGTAAAATCGAGTTTGATTATGTATTTCACTTGATTTGGATTTTTTTTTTAGTTTTTATTAATTTTGTGGTTATAAAAATCTAATTTTTAATTATATATATAATATGAAAACGTTTTTTGTATATAAAATCTATTTTTTTCATTATAAAATCATTTATATATTTATTAAACATTTTTAATATCTATAAAACTTTTTTTGTGATTAAAAACTTTTATTTGGGATTTTTTTTAAACAAAAAAAAATATAATATATATATATGTATTTTTATATATATAATATAAATTTCTATATTTATTAAACATTTTTAATATTATTAAAAATATTTTTTGTAATTATTAAACTATTTTTTATTTATTAAAAAATTTTTTTTTATAATTATTAAACTATTTTCCATATTTATTAAACATTTTAAATATTATTAAAACTATTTTTTGTAATTATTAAACTATTTTTTTGGGATTTATTAAAACTATTTTTTGTAATTATTAAACTATTTTTTATTTATTAAAACTATTTTTTGTAATTATTAAACTATTTTAAATTTATTAAAACTATTTTTTGTAATTATTAAACTATTTATATTTTTGTGATTAAAAACTGTTTTAAACTATTTTTAAACTATTTTTTTATTTAAACTGTTTTTTTTTATTTATTAAAATTATTAGAACTAATTTTAAAATATGTTTTTTTTAATTTACAGGTCTTATGATGATCAGACCCGGCCTCGACAGCGTCGTGGTGGTGGTGGTACGGGGAGCCAGTCTCGGGGTTCGTCCAACCATATTCAGGATTCCGTTTCGCCCCACAGCTCCTACCATACATCTCCCTCTCCATTACCCGCTCCTGCTCCTCCCGCTCCCGCTGCTGCACCTGCTCCTGCTCCTCCGGGTCCTCCGGGAGTGATGAGTGTTGCGGAGTTGGTTCGCCAGCCCGGTCGTGACCATCTTCCCTATCTCACTCCGTATCCACATGGACGGGGTCAAACATGGTAATTAAACTTTTATTTTTTTCAATAACATTTGATTCATTATTAATAATTTGTTCTTTTTATTAGGTTCAACCGATCCGGGAACGGGATCAGCGCATGGATCAACCGTATGATGTACTCGGCCCTCGACAAGGGACATCTGACTTTCACTGACTTCCCTACCGAGAAGCAGCATCTGTGGTTTCGTCAGTTTGCGGTAAGTATTCTAATTTTTACTTATATTTTTAATCTTTAATATAAATTTTCTACTAATTGTGTTTTTTTTTCAGCAAGAATTCAACTGGAATTCCGATGAAACGCTCTATATCTATCACCACTTCGTCCAAAAAGTTGTGGACAACTATGGGAAGCAGATCCACGAGTGGAAGAAGAAGTGGGAAATAAACAAGGTTATTTTTAATTTATTAAATAATTTTTTAATTTATTAAACTATTTTATTATTTATTTAACTATTTTCTTTTTTTATTATTAAAAGGTTCCAAAGTCGATGAACGACACGGTCTGGAAGGAATTGTGTGCGCATTGGGATAAGGAAGAGACGAAAGAAACTTCTTCCACCAACTCCACCAACCGCAGGAGCGACCGAAAGGGAAGGGCGTCTTCAAGCATAACTTGGGTGCTCAATCTATTGCCACTCTGGGGGATCGCATGGTAAGTTCAGCCGTTTTTTCTTCAATTATTTAAGTTTTGAAATTTTATTTTTTGTGCATTTCTTCAAATTTCTAATGTTTATTTAATTTATGTTTTTTTCAAGGCGGAAGAAAATGAGGGCAAGCCGGTTGATGATCTCGCCCTAATGAAGAGGGCGTATACCAACAAGAAGACCGGCCAGATTGATGATGGTCTTGTGAGGGACGTGGTCACCCTGGTCCAAACTCAGGTGCAAGACGAAGTGTCTCAGCTTCAAACTGAGGATGACGATTCGACGGCTTCGACCAACTTGTCCCGGATTTGAATCAACGAAATCGTTGAATCGGTAAGTTCTTTTTTTTTAAAGTTCAATTCATTTATTTCTTGATTTTTATTTTATCATCTTTTTATATTATTTAAATTTGGCTATTTTCTATTTCATTCGGTTCCAAAGAAGAAGGGATGTTTGGTCGGTTTGGGTCGTCGCTCCCGCTCGGCTGCTCCTTTTTATGCACCACCGCCCTTTGTTTATCCAGAAGTACTTACGGCTCAGTTGAAGGACAATGATGATCGCATATCTTTGTTGGAGACCCAGATGGTGGCTCAACAGGCGGGCTATGAGGCACAGAAGAGGCTGAACGAGCAAATGATGGAAATGATGAAGAGGATGTACCCGAACAAGGTGTTCCCGAACGTGCAAGACCCGTAGTTTTTTTTTTTCAAAAACTCAGAATGTTTTATTTTTATTTGTACAACTTTGAATATCTAATATGTTTTCAATTTTAATTTTAATTTTATATTTTCAAATTTAAATTTCAAAAATTTTAATTTTTAACAAAAATTATTTTTAAAAAAAAATTATTTTTTTTGAAATTCCGAGGAAATGGACCCTCGGAAATTTCCGACGAACATTTCCTCGGAATAAGTCGTCGGAATATACCGAGGGACTATTCCTCGGAATTTTCCGAGGGCCACGTTCCTCGGAATTTTCCGAGGGCGACGTTCCTCGGAAATTCCCGATGAAAATTCCGAGGAACATTTCGTCGGAACTTCCGAGGATTGGATCATCGGAAAGTCCATTGAAATATTCCGAGGAAGTCCTCCCTCGGTATATTCCGAGGACTTTTCCGACGAACTGGTGGTCCTCGGAGTTTCCTCGGAAATTCGTTTCCTCGGAATTCCGTCGGAAATTTCCGAGGGATTTCCGAGGAATAATGAATTTCCGAAGAGTTTTTTTCGAGGACTTGTTTCGTCGGTATGTCGTCGGAATAGTGTTATTCCGACGACATACCGACGATTTTTTCCCTCGGTATGCCGCTGTTTTCTTGTAGTGCTTCTTCTGTTGTTAAATTTCAAATATGTTTGATCTAATATAATGTCATATTCTATTATGTATTATTTCTACCTATATTTTTATTCTCTCAAACTTCTGATAGTATCTACGGAGTTGTGCAAATTAAATGTTTTTGTTGTTGCTAAGGAGAATAGTAACATTCATAAAAAAAATTCCAAATAGAGTTTAAAAATATTGTATATGGTAATTCAACATAATTTTTTGTTTATTTGGTATAAATCTGAAATTTAGTACAAACCTAGAATTTAAATTAAATTTAGTTTATACTGAGGTACTTTTCTATTTGATACAAATCTTGAGTTAGTTTGGCGTCTATTTTGTTACCGTAACTCTTCCTCAGCCAGGCTTGGGCAGAATAGACAATTGAGAGAATAGGGCAATAGCCTGGTTTTGGGCGACGAATAATAAATAGGTACGTACCCCCATCCCAGGCACGGGGCTATTTTGCCAATTGAGTTCCTTAGAGAGAGAGTGGTCTCGCGAGAATCACCTGTGATCGTGTAAAATTTATGTTTCTCTGTCTTAGGAGCTGAAACATATATGGACATATCTTGTTTCACATTTTTCCTTTATGTATAATGAGCGGTGGCTAGGGTTCGGAGTCGGACCTTGTTCAAGCCGGCGGTTTGGGACCACGGGAAAACTCCGTGTGTGGCTAAAGGTGACGACAACTGGTGGTGGAGCGATTACTGGTCTTGGACACACCGGTGACGTGAAATCCAGAAGCTCGAAAACTATAGCCGTCGTGTTCAACGGAGGAGGAAGCTTGCTCCCCTGTCTTCTTTCCCCCAACCGATTCTCCTCTCCTCTTAGCTTGGTTTTACTTTTAGGATTAGAACATTGTGACTGTAACCTAGAATCTTCTGTTTTTCCGGCGACCGGACTTGTAACGGTTCCCAGATCCCCTTTTTGAGCTGACACTATTGATATATTTTATATTTTAAAAAAAGCCTTGCATCATTATTTTTACGATAAGCCTTTGGTTGTTTACTGATTGTTTGATTAGTTTGATCATCTTTGTGTAACAGTCATCTTACTTTGACAGTTTTTATTTCGAGTAGAGAGAATGTTCCATAGAATGTTTGAGGAAAAAAATGAGCATCTTAGACATTGTTCTTTAGATTTCCTTCCAATGAGAAGGGCTAACATACATCGTGGAAAGGATAATCTTTGCTTATAAATATATGTTATCTCAATGTCTATTTGCATTTCATCAACCAATTGCATTTTCTGCATTTTGCTTTCTGCAACGTGACTTAATAATGAAGCAAGCTTTAAAGTGGTGAATAAAAGTCTTTTTCTCTCTGAAATGATGTTTACTACTGCAAACTGTTTGTGTATATTTCTGTTGGGTGTCTTGGAAATGGTATTAGAGCATCTTAAATTAGTATGGCTTGTGTAGACTGCTTGATAGGGAAGTTAAATAGAATGAGAAGAGCAGCAACAGCAAAGATTGAAGTTTGGATGCAACAGAATTTTAGGCTTCACAATATGTGTGATGTTCCCATTCTGTACTATGGAATGTTCTCTATCATTAGATTCAGTTACTTGGTTAAGGGTTTAAGTGATCTAAATCGAACATGGAGTTCACGTGTTCAGGCGTGGTTTGCAAAATTTAGTTGCTTGTTCTTAATAAAAATTAAATGAACAGATGTTTGTCAAAGATATTAGTGTAGCACTGGTTTCTGCTGGTTGAAAGGACGTTAAGATGTGGTTTAATAAATTAAGGTTTAATGGTAGATGGATTCCAGAGGAATTACAATAAATTTGAGATTCATTTGTTATTGGTTTATAGATTTTTAAAATCTTACTAAAGTCCACTTTTATTGGTTTGAAAATGTGAAATTTTTAAATTCTGTTCAAAAGCTTTGTTATTCAAAAAGTTCACGTACATTGATTTTGTAATTTTATTGATATTGGGATGTAAATTCTTTACATTTTTGTTCATAGAACTAAAAAAATACCAAGACTCATAAGACTTTTAAAATCTATGTAATAAAAACACCCACATACAAACACACAAAAGTGTTTCGTTTCTTTTGTAATGTTACAGAACTTCTCAGTCGTTCCAACAACCTTACCAGTATAACTCTGTCACCATTCTAACCAAAACAAAGAATTGTACAGTTCATGTTCTGGTTTTATTCAAAAATTTGGCTTTGACTTATTTTTTCATCAATGATTGAGATCGAGGTGGAAACAGAAAATATTATTCTTGCAGCCAAAGCAATGAACAATACGGTGAATTATTTATGACTTGAAGCTGGTGACTGTGAGAGAATCTGAAGATTAAAGTGAAATCTCCATTTTTTCAGAGGAAAACATTGCTTAAGAGATAGAGCAGCTCATGGAACACAAAATTGTAAAGAGCGATTTTACAGTTCCATTTAGAACAAAATATCATGTTACTCCTGCTCCATCCTGATCAACCGTAAATCGGGAACCAATACATAACATGATATTTGATTGAAAATAAGATTGATAGGACGATATGAATTTGTAGACTTCCGTCAAACTTCCGACTGCTATCTTCAGCAGCCTGGTCCCACGGTAACCTTCAACTGGGCCCTGCAGTTTGTTGTTCATACGGTGTGAGAACTAATATAGAGAGAACACGTTAAGAGGGGTTGAAATATAAAACTAGAACTTCTTACTCTCTAGGCTATAGGTTGACCAAGACCTCGAGTCGTTGACCTGTCCATGCTCTCGAGAATCAGTAATCGGACGTTGTTGGTGCCCGTTGCTTAGCTTTATGTTCCCGACGACATCTACATATGTGTGGAAAAAATTATCCCAGGAAAGGGTGGTTAATCTGTGGCTGAGGGATAAACAATCATGTTTAACTATGAATAAGAGGTCCCCTGTCAGCCCGTAGTTCGCTTCGAAATCTTCCAATGAGTGGAAACGCTGTGTCTCAGTCGCTGGCTGGTCATCTACAGTGATGGAAGAATGTTCCGAGATGATGAAAGTAACTGTCAGCTCTTTGGTTCCCGATTGCTGGGTAAATCTCTGACGTATCCAAGCGAGAATCACCTCATCGGAAAAGGAGTGTGACAACGGTTAAGCTGCAATCTCCGAGCTTTAATTTGGAAAACGATATCTGGGACGTCACCATCTCTCTCGGAGGTCCGTGTATATATGTTGAGTGGAAAAGAGAGATGATTCTGGAAACCATGTGGCCGAAGATGCCATTTATAGGGTAGAGACTGCGAAGAAGATGAAGAGGGCGGTGTGGAGCGATTAACGTGACTTAGTTGGTTCTGGCGTTAACTGAGATTAAATGTGAGCTTAATGGCTACCTCTTGAAGTGAATCAGAGCTGTTACTCTGATATTCTCTCTGCCAGAATAAGTGGAAAATTAGGGTTTTGGAGAGGATGACTCATATGGGTCTTTTCTCAAAAGTTTTTAAGAGCCCATTGCATTTATCAGATTCAATAGTTAGTCCAATAATCAAATCTTTGCAAGAAAACATTTCGAGCATTAAAAACACTATGACACGTGTCAGTTTTTCAGATATGCAAGAGTGAAGTGGAGACACGAGAATCGAGAATATCCTATTTTATTGTAATAGATAGATAGATAAATAGATGTATTAATTACTTGTTTCAGTAACTTGTATCTATTAATAACTTAATCCTAATGATAATTTTGAAATGAAATCCCCTATATATTAATAGGAACATTTAAAAAATTATAACATGTAGTTTGTATTAATTAAAAAAGTGTCATACTGAGTTATCACGTAACTGGAAGCTAATTTTGCTTACGTGGCGGCTTGAGAATCAATTGAGAATTTTGTTAGTCCAAAATTAAATTGCTAGAAAATGTTATATTATATAGTACGTCCACTATGGACCATTCATTTATCAAATTAAAATTATTTTATATTTTTTCTTAAATAAAACCTACGAAATTACCTAACGTGATTAAGATATATATGACAATTAATGATTTAAATAATAAATATTTGCTAACAATCGGTATACTTTCTATCACTTTTGTTTAATTATTTCTTATTAAAACAAATTACACAATTACATTAATCATATAACAAAAATTTAGATTTTTTTGTATATGTTGTATTTTGAATATTTCAAAAGGAGTATAAAATACTAAAACTGTTAAAAGTCTCACATAAACTTTTGTGATCAAGGTTTAAATTTTTTCTATTATAAGATACAATGATTATAAAATCATATGAATAAATAATTTTATTTTAATAGGTGTTTATGTTAAATGCAGAATTGCGTACATTGACTTTAAGGAAGGCGCAGAGAAGGCGTATGACCTTAATGGTACTGAGTTGGGAGGATGGAATATTCTTGTCGATGAAGCTAAATCGAGGGATAGCAGTGGCGGTGGATTCAGTGGTGGTGGCGGTGGTCCTTTTTGTGGTGGCGGTGGTCATTTTGGTGGTGGTGGAAGTAGCGGTGGTGGCAGAGGAAGAGACAATGGTGGTGGCCGTGGATTCAGCAAACCTAGTTACATTTCCTCAGGTACGTTAGTTTGTTATTGATGTGCCTTGAATCTTGATAGTAAAGTAACAAGCAGCTTCTCACATGTTCTTGGTTTATTTTGGCAGGCAAAAAGACTACCTTGGACGATTAGAAGTAGGCCTGGGCGTATTATACTGAACCCGAAGCCCACACCCTAGCCCAAACCGAACTCGTGGGTCTGGATCGGTAATGGATCAGTTGAAAATACCGAATGGGACTTAATGCCCAACGTTTTGGAATATGGGCCGGGTCGGTATTAAGCCGATATCCATATAAGGTAACAGTTTAAACCGAGCATTTATATCATGTCGTGTATATACATACATTCATTATACATCTATATTATGAAAAGAGAAGTATCCATTAAAAAATACCTCTAAGTTTTCTAATTTATTTACACTTCCATGCGAGAATTAAATTAAACTATTTATTTTAATGTTTGTTTTTTCCAGTTAAATTAGTGAGTTTTCTTTAATCAAATTTAAACTTAATATCATTAAATGAACCTACCTATTTTAATGCTTGTCTTTTCCAGTTAAATTAATGAGTTTTTCTTAATCAAATTTAAATTTAATATCATTAAATAAACCTAAAAGTACATCATATATTTAATGTAGCTTATTACGGACTGAGTATGGCCCAATAATGAACTTGGTTTTTATTTTTTTACGAAAACGTGAATCACTTCACATATGTAATATTTAAAATATATTAACTACAATATAACAAATACATATAACATACATATACTTTAGTTTGAAATGATCATGCTCAAGTTTTATATAGTCAACTTACATCATGCATCGATCGATGTACAATATTCAAACCACCTATAGTTTCCGTTTTCTTTATAGGATGTATCAACCAACCAATCATCCTATTGATTTTCTAAGCTTTATAAAAAAACAAATCAATAAATACAAACTCAAAATCCAATATCTTCCTTTTAATCAAAACAAAATATCTTCAATGTCGTATCTTTAATATACCTATTAAATATAGAAACTGTAACCATAATTACATTAATTATAAGAATAGATTTGATTCCAACCAATTGATCTATTACTTCGGTAATTGATTTGCTTGTAGAAGAAGAAACAATAAATTTAAAATTTGTAAGAATATAAAGATATAGAGATTTCAACCAATGGCCTATATTTACGTATTGATTTTCTAAGCTTTATAAAAACTCAAATACAAACTCAAATAAAACTCAAATAAATCAATAAATACAAACTCAAAATCCAATATCTTCTATTAATCAAAACAGAATATATCTTCAATGTCATATCTTTAATATACTTATTAAATATAGAAATTGTAACCATAATTACACTAATTATAATAATAGATTTGATTCCAACCAATTGATCTATTACTTCGGTAATTGATTTGCTTGTAGAAGAGGAAACAATAAATTTAAAATTTGTAAGAATATAAAGATATAGACATTCCAACCAATTGCCTATATTTACGTATGATTTTCGCATAATAAGCTTCAAATTAAACATTGAAAAAGATAGAAAGATTTTTTTTAATCTTTTACCGGCACAGAACTTAAACAAAACGAAGAGTTTAAGGTAATTTATTTTTGTTATACTTCCCAGAAAAAAACGGTTACAACATGGGCTTTCATAATATGGTCTTTTAACATATTAATGTTATGAACATTTAATAATTATCTTGATGAAAAACAAAGACTATAAATAATTTATTATTAATAAAATTATGAAATTATTTAAAATTTGATGACTAATTCATTGCCCTTTTTTATATGTTAAATTTTTCATAGAAGTTTAAAAAACATTGTATTTTCTTTAAACATGTACAACTAATTTATAATCTTTTATGCCATACTAAGTCATAATATAATATTTCTTCATATTTTACATTAATAACCATTGTTTTTATTTTTATATATCGTCTACAATTCTCTAATTACGTCTATTTGTTCAATTTTTTATATAATATCGAATATTCGTCATAAATAGATGGTTTAAGATGCAAAAAAAATATTTAGCTGGTGAATATAATACATCAAATATTACAAATACATCATTTAGTTAAATAAATAATTAAAAACCGAAAATTCATAAAATCACTATTTTTAAATAATATCAGATAGGCGATGAGCAAGGCGATTTAGGGTTTCATGTTTTCTCGAAGATGGGATCCGGGGATTACCAACGGTGAATGGATCGAAGGGATTCTTGGTCAAATCAAGGTTCGGACAGATACGGGAAGACGATTTTCATCACACCATCGATGTATGATAATGGAATTCCGAGTGGATATCTCGGAGGAGATCTGGAAGATTGGGTTTGTTGGGGAACAAAATTCGATTTCAATCATCTTTAAGATGAAATCGATTGCATTTAAAGGTATTACCTTTCATTCCCTCCAACTGAGTATCTTTCTGGATGGAGAGGAGATGCAAGGGACCGTCAAACCCGAACTCTGGAAACCTGCAGAGTTAATTTTTATGGATCAAGTCTTACTAGTATCTAGCAAGCAGTGGGTGGGGGTTTTTATTTTCAAAATAAGCTCCATGAGTTTTTGTTTGTCTTTGGGACTTATGGGTCTTGAGGGTTTTGCCCCGTTTATGGTCTTCTTTACGTGTTTGCAATGGAATGATATAGTTTCTTTGGCTTTGTGGTGTTGTGATTCTTCTTGGTTCCTTAAGGCCTACGGTATACTCCTTAAGCTTAGCATTGGTAAGGACTCTGTAGTTTGGGTTCGATTGGGAATGGGTACTATGACTGTTGATGGATCTTGGACGTCTCTAGAGTGTATGTGGGTCTTTTTTATGTTAGCCTGGTTAGTTGAGGTTAGCTGCTTTAATAGGAGATCGGCTAGGGCTATTGGATCACTTTGGAGATTCACTCGATGGTATCATGCATGCATTGTTGGTTTTTGGTGCAGGTGCTATTACGGTTTGCTGGGGGAGAGTAGGAAAGTCTCATCTTGGGTGGGAGCAGGGGGCGTAGATACACAAGCTCTGTCGATGTGGAGAGACAAGATCGAGTTTAGGTTCTCGTTTATAAAGGTTTTTATATGGGAGATGCAAGGGAGGATGGCAAGGGATATGAATTGTGTCTCTTTAAACACATTCATTTACCTGATGGGATGGCAGTGTTGGAGAGAATACTCCCATGACGGTTGGAATGTGGTAAGTAGGTTGCTTGGGTTTGAAGGTATTACCGTATCGGAGAAAGGTTTCAACCGAGTGTGGTGTTTTGTGTTTTTAACGGAGTGTGGTTTTTGTAAGTTGTATTATTGGTGGCAAATCTGTTTATTATGGGAAACAAGAGTTTTTTTAAATATTGTGTGGGATCATATTTTGGTTATATGGATTCAGAGAAGGCTACTTAATTTTTTAAATGAGACCTCTTTTATTCGTAAACGTTGGAAGGTCAGGGATTACCTAACAATTTTTTTAGTATATAAACGTTCTGGGCAACTGGAATATTTGAGGAAATGGTCGGGGATGATAAATACAAGGAAAATCATAAGGATGAATGGATTTTGGAGTATGGTTGGAAAGGGAAACAATGAGACTAAGAATTTCATTAAATTAGAAGTCTCTAGTCTCACGGAGCAACCAGATTTTCTTTTTTAATGAGAGTTCTAAGTTGGAATTACAGAGGAGTGGGAAGTAAGTGGACCATCAGGTATCTTAGGGAAATATGGCATAAGCATAAACCGGATTTTTTATTTTTATCTGAAACAAAACAAGATTCTCTGCTAAGGTATCTAACAGGTTTTTTACGGATCCTTTCATGCATCATAATGTTAAGTATCTTGTCTGGTGGTATCAGTGGGAATGAAAGGAAGAAGGGGCTTCACAGGATTGTTTTCATGGTGATAATATTGCCGACGGATAATAAGATGTTGGTAATAGAGCGGTTTGTACAAATGCTAGTTTTGCTGGTTCTGTTGGATAAAGTGACGTTTGTATTGGAGAGTTATTATCAGAATGGCGAGGAATGGCTTGGTTGGGGGACATGTAAAAGAAAACATATTAGTTTGTGCTGGTTTGGAAGTGTGAATATTTTTCGTTTGCAAGTTCAAAGTAATATTAGGGCATTAGTTTTTAATTGTCGATTCTTTTGGTTGTTTGGGAGATTATGGTTTTCGGGTTGTAGAATTCATCTAGCCGGTTTAACAACGATGCAAATGCCACAGGTTTGGTTTCGTGAGCGGTGGAAACAGTACTTTATTAAATACTCTCGGAGTGTGTTCTTCGGTAAAGGTGTGACGGATTTATTTATGGGTACTGCATGTGTTTTAATCATCAGGAGGTGGTTTTTCATGGAATTCTGGACTGGATGGGTTTTTGGGTGGCATTGGACCTGAATCTTCTCGCTCGTATGAGCAATACAAACGTTTTTATTTATGAAAATATTAAGTTGGAATTGCAGAGGACTTGGAAGTCATTGGACCATAAGTTATCTTAAGGAAATACATCATAAACATAAACCAGACTTTTTATTTCTTTCTGAGACTAAACAGGAGTTTGAATTTGTTCAAAAATTTCAATCTCATTATGGGTATGATAATCTGGTCACGGTGGATCCGAACGGGAGGAGTGGTGGTTTAGTTCTCTTTTATAACAACGAGTACCAAGTAAAGATCCTATATTCTAGTAATCGAATGATTGATGTTGAAGCGGTGACTAAGGGGAAACAAGTCTTTCTTACTTTTGTTTATGGAGATCCGGTTCAACAGCTTAGAGAACAAGTATGGGAAAGATTAACTCGGTATGGGCTAGCACGATCGGAACCTTGGTTTATTATTGGGGATCTAAATGAAATTACTGGGAATCATGAAAAGGATGGGGGGGCTTTACGCAATGCAGCTTCTTTTATTCCCTTTAATAATATGATTAGAAATAGTGGTTTGCTTGAATTTCCGGCCCGAGGTAATAAAATGTCATGGCAAGGACGAAGGGGTAAAGGGAAAGGAGCATTTACGGTTAGATGTCGTCTGGATAGAGCCTTGGCTAACGAGGAATGGCATACACTTTTCCCATATTCTTATACAGAATATTTGAGAATGGTGGGATCGGATCATAGACCAGTGGTAGCTTTTTTGGACGATAAGGTCCCAGGACGGAAAAGAGGACAATTCAGGTTTGACAAGCGGTGGATTGGCCAAGAAGGACTCATGGAATCAATTGTATCGGGATGGACAGAAAATCAGGAAGGCATTTCTGGTGATTTTACGACAAAGATCAATAATTGTCGTCATGAAATATCAACATGGCGGAAGAATAATCAACCATATGGGAAGGACAAAATTCTTAATCTTCAAAATGCGTTGGAAGAAGTACAAACTGATAACAATAGGTCACAAGAGGAAATTATTGAGATTTCCAGGAAATTACAAGAGGCATATAGGGATGAAGAGGAATATTGGCACCAGAAGAGTAGGAATATGTGGTATTCATCTGGGGACCTAAATACTAAGTTTTATCATGCTTTGACAAAGCAACGACGGATCCGAAACAAAATAGTGGGTCTCCATGATGAAGAAGGTAATTGGATCTCAGAAGAAAATGGTGTTGAGAAAGTGGCAGTGGATTATTTTACTGGCTTGTTTAGTTCATCCAACCCACGGGAGTTTGATAGTTTCTTGGAGGAAATAGGTCCTTCAATTTCCCCCCAGATGAATCAATTGTTATTACGAAGAGCTACGGAGGAAGAAGTTAGACAAGCACTATTCATGATGCATCCAGAGAAAGCGCCTGGCCCAGATGGAATGACGGCCCTCTTTTTCCAACATTCCTGGAGCGTTGTTAAGAAGGATGTGGTTGATTTGGTTAATAATTTTTTGGTCTCAGGAGATATGGATTCACGTTTAAACATAACAAACATCTGTATGATCCCAAAAGTCGAGAGACCTACCAGGATGGCGGAACTAAGACCGATAAGCCTATGTAACGTTGGTTATAAGATCATTTCGAAAGTTTTGTGTCAGAGATTGAAGATTTGTCTTCCCCATTTAATTTCGGAGACGCAATCGGCTTTTGTGGCAGGAAGATTAATATCGGACAATATTCTTATTGCGCAGGAAATGTTTCATGGGTTGCGAACCAACAAATCCTGTCAAAATAAGTTTATGGCAATTAAAACGGATATGAGTAAGGCATATGATCGGATAGAGTGGAGTTTTATTGAGGCCTTACTTACTAAAATGGGATTTGACCCGCATTGGGTTAAATTAATGCAAGAATGTATATCTTCAGTTCAATATAGAGTTTTACTCAATGGGCAGCCCCGAGGTCTCATTATCCCTAAGCGGGGTTTACGGCAGGGAGATCCATTATCTCCTTATTTATTTATTATGTGCACAGAGGCTCTAATTATGAATATCAAAAAGGCAGAGCGGATGAAACAATTAACCGGTATGAAGGTAGCCCGAGCGTGTCCAGCTGTTTCTCATCTGCTATTTGCGGATGATAGTTTGTTCTTTTGCAAGGCCAATAAAGAAGAGTGTCATACTATTCTTAGGATACTAAAGGATTATGAGGCTGTGTCAGGACAACAAATTAATTTTCAAAAATCTTCAATTCAATTTGGACATAAGATTGAGGAATCAAGCCGTCAGGAATTGCGAGATATTTTGGGGATTCAGAATTTAGGAGGAATGGGTTCCTATTTGGGATTGCCGGAAAGCTTAGGAGGATCCAAGGTTCAGGTGTTTGGTTTTGTACAAGATCGGTTGAATAATAGGGTGAATGGTTGGACTTTTAGATTTTTCACCAAAGGGGGAAAAGAGGTGATTATTAAATCAGTCATAACGGCCCTACCAAACCATGTAATGTCGGTGTATCGATTACCGAAAGCCACAGTGAAGAAATTAACGAGTGCGGTTGCTCAGTTTTGGTGGAGTCCAGGAGGAAGTACACGTGGTATGCATTGGAAATCATGGGATAAATTGTGTGAACACAAGGATAACGGTGGATTAGGGTTCAAAGATTTAAATGATTTTAATACGGCAATGCTTGGAAAGCAATTGTGGAGACTGATCGAGAAGCCAAATTCTCTTTTCTCTCGAGTCTTCAAAGGACGGTATTATAGGAATGCTTCACCCCTGGAACCGATTCGCTCATATTCTCCGTCGTATGGCTGGAGGAGTATCACCTCTGCTAGATCTCTGGTTTGTAAAGGACTAATTAAAAGGGTGGGTACAGGATCATCTATCTCAGTATGGAACGATCCCTGGATCCCATCCACTCGCCCGAGACCAGCTAATAAAAATTTTCACAATAGTTACCCGGATCTTACAGTGGATTCCCTTATTCATCAGGAATCTCGCACTTGGAATTTACAGGCACTTAGGACTTTGGTGGAGCCAGATGATGCAAAGTTGATTGAAGGTATTCCTCTGAGTAGAAATCAGATGGAAGATAGAAATGGTTGGCATTTCACTAATAATGGAAAATATTCGGTACAATCAGGGTATCAAGTAGAAAGGATTTATCCTGACAAGGAAAAACCACCAGATTATTATGGTCCCAATGTGGACATACTTAAGGCTTTTTGTTGGAAAGTTAAGTGCCCTCCAAAGTTACGGCATTTTATATGGCAGTTGATAACAGGTTGTATAGCAGTGACAAAGAATTTAAAATCAAGAGGAATACAAGGAGATACTGTTTGTGCACGGTGTGGAAATCCAGAGGAATCAGTTAATCATGTTTTCTTTGAATGTCCTCCGGCACGACAAGTGTGGGCACTATCAAAGATCCCATCAAACCCAAATATTTTTCCAACTGGTTCCCTTTTTACTAATATGGATCATTTATTTTGGAGAGTTAATCCGAAAATGGAGGATCATCAGTTTGCATGGATACTATGGTATATTTGGAAGGGCAGGAATAATAAGGTTTTCAGTAATATTGATGTTGAGCCGAGAGAGACGTTAAAATTAGCAGAATTAGAGTCAAGACTTTGGAATGAAGCGCAGAATATCAACAATCCAAGGGTCGCTCCTGAAGTTCAAGGCAGATTGCCCTTAGTGACCACAGGTAGATGGTGTTTTACGGATGGTTCTTGGAAGGATAAAGATGGTTTTTCAGGCCAAGGTTGGCTCAGTACACTTCCAGGGTTTGAGAGACTGTTAGGGGCAAGGAATGTAAGGGCAAGTTTATCACCTCTTCATGCGGAGATAGAGGCACTGATTTGGGCAATGGAATGTATGAAAAATTTACGACAGTATCAGGTTACTTTCGCAACGGATTGTTCTCAACTGGTGAAGATGGTTTCGGAACCAGAGGAATGGCCAGCATTTGAGAGTTACCTGGAGGATATCAAGCTTTTGAGAAGAAGTTTCACCAATTCAGAAGTTATTCATGTATCGAGGACGGACAATAAAATGGCGGACCGCTTGGCACGCAGTGCTAGGATACAACCGTCGTTCGTCATACATATGGATACAGAGTCACCACCTTGGTTTACGGAGTCTTTATGAGTCTGTAAATTTTCTTGCTGTCAAAAAAAAAAAAAAAAAAAAAAAAAAAAACCGAAAATTCATACCCGCGCTAGCGCGTGGGTCAGGGTCTAGTTTACACATATATTGAGAATCTCTTCGGTTCCTAGATTGCTTTACGGCGACGACGAAGCGACAAACCCTAGTTACAAAAAAGCAACCTCAATTCGTCATTTTCTTCATTAACCAGCTCAAACTGGCTACTATAAATCACCTATCATCTCCATCTCATGCTTCATCAGACCATTCGAGAATCAAATCAGAGGTATTATCTCTCTCTTTCTTCGACTCTTATTCGTCTTTGTTATGAGTTGATTCGAGTCAAATCAGTGTTTGATTATACATCTCTAATGGTTTGCATGTGTACTTAGTGGAATATCGGTCGAGTTAAATTAGTTTTAGATACGGTTTGGTTGTAAAACTGATTTTGTTTGAAGTTTGTATCTTTTAGAGTTGTTGTAACAGAGTTTAGAAATGAAACTGATTTTTTGTGTTTCGTTTATTTCTTTTTTGCAGATAGATTCAACATCAACTCTTGAAAGAGATTCCAATAACAAAGAGGATGAAGTAGAAATTCAAACAAATTGGAGAACAGACTTTGCCATTCTAATCTGCGAAGTTTTTGGATTAATATGAATGTGAGAAAATGGAATGATAAGAGATATGAAAAGAATGATTTGGAGATGAGAAATACTGACATATTTATACCCGAGAACACACCGCTTCGCCGACGTAAACAATGCATTGAAGACCTCATCACTGGCGATTGAATTAATGGGAAGTTAACAGGGAGAAGCCACAACTGGAACCGTTTCAGAGATTTGGGAAGAAGTTCAAACATTGCCAAGCGCCGCAGAAGGAAGGAGAGAAACGGCCCACGTTTCTTTAAATGAAGTGCTGCGTTTAATACAGTCGGGACACGTGTCGCAACGTCAGAAAGCGACTTATCTATGTGTCATCTGACGTGGCACAACAGGAGAGAAGCAAACCCTTATATATATAGATAGATAGATAGATAGATAGATAGTAAACAGAAAACAATTAAGTATATTTTAGAATCTTTTTAAAATTTGTATGTGAAATTAGTTAATTAAATTTTAATTATCACAAAGGATAATTATAAGCTAATTTTAAAATTTGTATGTGAAATTTGTATGTCTAACAAAATCTCACTCATTTGAGTTTCGCTGACGACATTCTGGTTTTCACGGATGGTACCATTGAGTCGGTGAATGGGGTTATAGAGGTTATGAAAGAATTCGCAGATATGTTTGGCCTTCATATAAATGCAGCAAAATCTCAAATCTTTATAGCAGGGAGCGATCAAACGGCCATGATTACTGAAGCAAAATCATTGGGAATTGGAGTTGGAAACTTCCCTATCCGATACTTAGGTATGCCTTTAACCACCAAGTCCTTAACAGCTCACGACTATGAGCCATTAATTGACAAGATCAGAAGAAAGATGCTTTGTTGGTCCAACAGGGGCTTGTCCTTTGCGGGTCGGCTACAGTTAATTAAATCAGTCATAGCGGTGACCTTTTGGAGCTCGGCGTTTATTCTTCCAGCAAAGTGTTTGGATACAATAGAAAGCATGTGCAGTGCCTTCCTTTGGTCGGGATCGCCAACACAAACCCACAAGGCTAAAGTGAGTTGGGCAGATGTGTGTTATCCCAAGGAAGAAGGAGGGCTTGGAGTTAGGAGACTGCGTGATACTTCTAAAGTCTACGCTTTGAGGCTTATATGGCGGCTCTTTACTCAATCAACTTCCTTATGGGTTTGTTGGATTAAACACTATCTGCTTCGACAAAACTCTTTTTGGGATGTGAGGGATGATAGTCAGGGGTCTTGGATGTGGAGGAAGTTATTAAAGCTAAGGGATTTAGCCTATGAGTTTATGAAAATGGAGGTTCGAGATGTATCAAGTACATCTTTCTGGTTTGACAACTGGATGGGTGCAGGGAGATTGATTGATGTCACAGGGGCCGTAGGCACAATGTATCTGGGCCTTTCTCGACGAGCGCTGGTGTGTGATGCGGTCTCCAGTGACGGCTGGAGTTTGAGAAACAAACATAGCAGGAGATTTCAGACGCTATACAATCAAATACTCGCAATGCCGGTCCCTGATGCAGATAGAGGAGATGATCTGGTTCTGTGAAAGCGTGGAGAGGATGAGTTTCAAGACAGTTTCTCTACTGCAAGCACTTGGGAGCAGATTAGACCCAAAAAGCCTAAGGTAGACTGGTATAAGGTCGTATGGTTCACTCACAGCACACCTCGGTACGCTTTTATCACTTGGCTAGCAGTACAGAACCGGCTTTCTACTGGAGACAGGATGAGGATTTGGGGTATAATGCAGGGGTGTAGACTTTGTGGAGAGAGGGATGAGACAAGGGATCATCTCTTTTTTGCTTGTCCCTACTCTTTCACTGTTTGGGAAGGACTGGTGAGAGGATTTTTTGGCCGTAGGACTAATCCTGACTGGTCTATTACGCTTAATGCGATCAGACGTGCGAGGGTAAATAGACTTGACTCCAAACTACTCAAGATGATCTTCAAAACAGCCATCTACCACATATGGAGAGAAAGAAACTCAAGGCAGCATCAGGGCAACTGGACGAGGACAAACAGAATGCATAAGGCCATTGATAGATCGATGAGGAATAGGATACTGTCGCTGAAGTAGGGTCCGTAGCACATATATGCTGGATTATTACAGCGATGGTTCGAGCTCACGGGATAGGCAAATGGTGGTCTTTTTCTATATGTTCTCCTATTCTTTTCTTTCCAGTATATTCTTCATAATCTGATTCTTTTGTAAATGTAATTATTTCTCCTAGGTGATCAATAAATTTAAAATTTCATCAAAAAAAAAAACTAAATTTTAGTTTAGTTTTGACTGTAAATAAAAATTAATAAGTATATACATTACTTTTAATAGTATTTTAATGATAACAACAATTTTAAATTGATTTAATTTTCAAAATTAGATTTAAGAAGTATTTTAAAAGATGTTTTTAAAAAGATATATTTATATATATTTCTAATTTTAAAATAAAAATTCTCATCTATTTAGCAAAGAAATTATGACTTATTTCATATGTGATTTGTTTTAATTTAAACCACTTAGAAGTCACACCTTTAAATGCTTTTACCGTGTAATACAGTAATTTACACCTCCTTTCATAGATAAAACATTTGATCTTTATTCATATAGTATATTTAAGACTTTACCCTATTGTTATTAACTTCTGTGTATTCCCTTGGGTTAAAAAAAGCAATTTGGTTTATTATTTAAACAGCTACACTAAATTGGTTTAATTAATAATTATATACCAAATTTTCTATTATGTAGGTTTAAATTAATTTAATTTTCACATATGTTTTAAATTTAGAAATAAACACACAAATTATGTAAATCAGGATTGTTACATAATAATGTTTTCAAAATAAATTTTGTTATAAAATAAAAAAATTTATAAATTTACAGTAATCATATTATACACCACATAAATATTATTATAAAATTAGATAATATATAACACTAAGTTATATTAATTTATTGATATATTTTATTGCCTAATTTAAAATATTTTAATATTAAAGAAAATCCGGCACGGTCGTATGGATCAAGATCTAGTGTAATCTTTAAAAAAAAAACTAAAATATCACTAATGAGGCTTCAAAGTTTTTGTAAAATTAATGGTATTCTGAAAAGAAAAAATATATTTTTATTAAAATTAAAAAAAAAACAGAAATAATTATGTTTTAATAGTATATATTTTTATAAATCAGTTATAAATCAACATTTGGTTTCTGCAAGAATGGTTCTTAATGAAAACAAAAATTGAATGTGAGCAACTCCTTTACGCCACGAAAACAAAATAACTTAAAGTGAATTGAAGACAGCAATGTACCTCGATATGAGTCGAACTAGCATCTAACTGAGTCTACCTAACGATATATCCCAAAGTTATTCACCTTCAAATAATTCAAATTTCGGAGAAATGCCAAAATTCTTAGCTGGACTTCACCTCCTATAGTTTTATAAAGACACCTACTGAAATATCTTATATTATAAGATATTAGAAAATAAAATTGAGTGGAATCAACTCCGTTACAGTTTGCACCAGCAAAACAAAATAACTTATTTTGTTGTGCAAATACTCAAACTTTAAATTGAGGAGATAGTTGTTTCAGACACTAATAATTAGCAATGTACCTCAATATGAATCGAACTAGCGTCTTATTCACTTTCCACTAACATAAAGATATTTCCCAAAGTTCGTCACCTTTAAATACTGAAATTTGGGAACGAAAACCCTGAGCTGGACTATACTTCCTATAGTTCTATTTTTTTTTTTAACTCTGAAGATTGCATTAGTTTAGTCCAAAGACTACCATCCAAAAGTATGAGGAATACATAACAAAAGGAATGAAAACCAAATAATGGTGGACTAAACACTAGTAACACTAACAGGAACAGGACACAAAGCTCACAACCTCCCCGGTGTACCTTCCAAACACATTCCTCATATTCATCTTCCCTGCTTACCGTCTTCCAACATATCACACAACCAGCCTGGAACTCCCCGAGCTACGTACGACTGATACCTCATCTCCATGGTTACACTGTCCGCCAGGGCCGGCTCAAAAAATAGTGGGCCCTGTGCTATTTTTTTTTCCTAATTTAGTGAACTTGAAGTTGAAAGTTTAATCCATGTAAAAACTAAAGAAATTAGGACCCTATTGAATAAAGAAATATTGACTAAAACTGTAATAACAAAAAATTTAGGGCCCTAAAAAGTAAAGAAATTTTGACTACAAATGTGGGGCCATGTGCTGTTGCACTCTCTGCACTCCCCTAGAGCTGGTACTGCTTTCCGCCACCTTCGCAGCACATCTATTTAATCTGACTGCTGCACCAGTCAAGCTCCACTCATTTATTTTCTCCAGGGCTTTTTTCAACTCTGTTTCTTGGTATCTGAAAGCCGGCCAAGCTTTTGGTCTCAGGACAGCTCCAACTAAATCCATAGCTTCTATTTCAAAAAAAACTTGATGTAAGTGGTGACTTGTCATTGACTCAATCGCCAACATTAATCCCAGAAACCTTCCATCCGCCAGAGAGTTGACATTTCCAAAGGCTCTACATTAATCCCAGAAACCTTCCATCCGCCAGAGAGTTGACATTTCCAAAGGTTCTCCTACTATGTATTAAGCATTCACCGTGCTCATTGCAAACGATCCATGATGCTCCCAACAAACTGTTTCTTTTTGACCATGAAACACCAACATTACACTTAACGAAATCTTCTTTTGGAGCTTCCCATCGACTCAAACTTTCAGAGTTATGTGTCACACTCCGTGATAACTCGAGCTTCTGTGCATCACCACTCCTTTGAATCATCCCTCACTTTTATAACAGTATCCTCCGCTAAGTACTACTCTCTCCCTTTTAAAGAGAAAGTTATTTCTATTTTTCCAGAAATAGCTTTCTCTTCGAAGGGAGAGGGTACTCAGCGGACGAAACTCTAGGTTTTGATTTTAAGTCTACCTCTTATAGTTCTATTTATAAACCTATGTAATTACAAATAATTAAATGAATTTTTTCACGCAGAAATCTAGGTTTTGATTTTACAGTTATACATAAAGACACTTATCAGGTATGAACTAAATATTTGCTTCTAACAAAATAATAGTATTCTTTTGGCTTACGTTAGTGTGGTTTGATTTAATTTTGAAAAAATCACATTTTATTTGCTTAATGGGCTTTTATATCGAAAAATTGACCCTAGTTTACTAATTCAATAATGTAAATAATTGTATACGTAAAATATTTTTTCTTACGTTTTATAAATTTAATCAATTTATTTCATTGTTAAACGAGTTTATTTCAAATATGCCTACTAAACAAGTCAACGAGTTTCTTTAGTACAAAACCAGCATTGGCTTTTTTTTTTGTCTGAACAATAGCATTCACCTTATTTATCAAATTTATGGCTTGGATTAGTGTAAGATTTCCCTCGGAACATTGTGGCACAAAACCGAAAACTGGACTGGTGAGAATTTCATCTTTGTTGTTGATACATTTTCAGAATTATTTTGCTGAGTAAAAATTAGTGAATTCACAAGATTGTTGTTCTGTTAAACAGTTCAATTTTAAAGTTAAAAACTAGATCTTGATCCGCGCAACCGCGCAGGTTTTTGTTTTCATTTATTTTTTATAAACATTTTGTTTTCAATTCTAAATTGGTATATATTATAATATATATGTGTTTATCAATTTTTAAAACATAATAAGTTTACGGTATTATTTTTTTATTGAATAGATTGTTTCAAACTTTCACATGTATTTATATCTTCTTCTATATATATATTTTCGGATTACTATTTCATTATTAAGATCGTAACTATATATATAAAGATTAATAAAATATTATTTTATGGTCAAATTCAAAAATCAGGTAACATTTCACAAATTTAAATTTTAAAAAAATTAAAAAAAATTTCGCTTCATATATTTATATTATCGAGTAAATAATTAAACATTTAGTTTTTGTTTAATTTTTAAAATAAACTATATAGTTTAAAATTTGTTTTCATTGGTTTATGGTAGTAAATATGAATCATTTTAGATAATCTGATTTTTGTTATTTAAAAAAAATCTTTATAATTTAAAAGTTAATATCGACAAATATTTAAATAATTAACATATGGAGGTATAATATTACAACATTAAATTATATCTATTTAATTTATACTATCTATAAATCCAATGAATCATCTATTGTTTAAATTCAATTATTGATAGCCCAATAAAAATTTCTGGTAGGTCCAAAATTTAAATGATAAGATTAGAGATTAAATGTAACATGATTTTTTAGGAATATGTCTATTAGGTCCATTTAAAAAAAAAAATCACACATGAATCAAAGTTATAACTTCTGTTTTGATATATAAGATATTGTTTTATCTCAATCCCTTATGGCAAAAGTGTCAAACTCATAATTTTATCGACATGCACTTGAATAAAAAAAATAAAGAACTTAAAAAGGCCTATAAAATTATAAAATTGAAACAACATTACTATTTTTTAACGACATTACTTAAAATCTTACACAAATTTATATTGAAAAAATGGAACAAATTAGTGATCTGCTCTGTACGTTTTGAATCTTGTAACAAGATTTCAAATTGTATTGTTAGCTGAAACGTTGTCCTATAGTTGTTTGTACTCTAGTTAAAGATTGATTGTTTTTATTCTAAGTGAATATTCGTGACGAAACGGAAACTTGAGTTTATTCGAAATTACTTTAATTGCATTATTTAAAGGGAAAATATACATCTATTCAGTTCAACCTAGAGACCCACTTGCGGTTTACTTGTTTCCCAAAACTGTTGAGAGTATAGAGTTTAATTTGAAAGATGCATCAAGCAAGACCTACTTATATAGGTATAATAGAATAGATCCATTGTAGAACCTACCGTTAGTGTTACTAATAACTTCTTACCTGGGACTCTCATTTTTAGTGGTATTATGAACACCACTTTATTTATATCGCTGATTATGTATACCTTTTAATTAATCACTACGCAGTGAAATAGTTTATTAAATTATTTTTAATACGTTGTACTAAGAGATTTGTGGTATATCTTTCTATTAGGAATGAATATTCATATATCTGTTCGGATTCACTTGATTTATTAGGATTTCAAATTTTTATTGTTAAAAATTAAAATTTTATTCGGATATTTACCAATTTTGGTTTAGATTTGGTTCGAATCATTGCGGGTTCGGTTCAGATTCAAGTCTAGATACACATTTTATTTATGTAATTTTTCACAAAAGTCTAAATATACTTAAATCCGAAATAAAATAATATAAAACATAAAAAATGAATAATGTAAGACTAACGATTTAAATTTACATAAAAATTTGTTCAATTTAAATATTTGGACGGAGAACAAAAAAAATATTATCAGTATTTTTAATATTTATTGTTATTTTTAGATATTTACTTGTGACTATGTTGCTAATTTTGAGATATTTTCATATTTTTGAATATTTAATAGATATAAAATTTAAATTATTAATATATTTAAGTATATAATTGAGATTTATATATTTTGATATCCACAATATTTTAGTTTGGATTAGATTCGAGTATGATTATTTGGATATTAAACTTTTAGATTCATCTGAGTATACTTAATCAGTTTTATTTTGTGTTTAAATGTCACTTTCAAGTCTAGTTCGGTTTCGGATTCAGATGAGTTGATTAAAAAATAGTGTAAATGCATTAAATTTTTTTTGCGGTTGAGTTAAAAAATTAGTGTGTGAACACATTAATTATTAAATGATTATGAAGCCGGCACGTCAACATATTCAAATTAATCAATGTGAGACTTCCACGTGCCAAATATAGTGTGAACGCATTAATTACAAATGATTTTCGATGAGTATTTGTAATATTTTATAGATAGTTTTCTATAATAAAATAAATATTTTCTTAAGAAAAAAATACACATTTAATTGATATTTCAAGTAGATGTAGAATATGAGCTTTACTATGTCCATCATAAAAGCTAATTATTGAAGAGAAAAATTATATATATATATATATATATGTACTATAGACATATGGTATTTCTATACTCACCCTGACTCTTGAGTTACTACTATGGACACTAAAGTCAAATACGAGACCCCACGAGAAAAAATGTTACTAACTAGTAAAAGAAAAAAACAAGTGACAGTAATGGTAAAAATAAACATCTATAAATGTATCCACAAAGCGTTCATGTGAGCCACTCAGTTCAAACATTTTTTTGGTATAAACATTATACAAAGAATGCTTTTTACAATGGCCTCTTCTTCGTCACACAGGCTTGTGTTCTTCTGCTTAGCTTGCCTTCTGTTCACCTTCTCTTACAACTTTGTGGCTGGTGAATCCGACAAAGTGAAGCTCAATCTTTACTACGAATCACTTTGTCCCTATTGTCAGAGTTTCATAGCCGATGGTCTAGTCAAAATCTTTGACTCTGATCTCCACACAATCACTGATCTAAAGCTCGTTCCATTCGGGAACGCTCATGTCTCCGATAAGCTGACTGTCACTTGTCAGGTTCTTTTCGCCTCCTCCTTTTTTCTGTTAAAAGCAGATTCTCTAGTATTAGTACACCATCCGATGTTTTGATATTTAAAACATTCTGGGATGATCTACAAGATTGGGGATCATCTTTACGATTTTTTGTAGTATTACTCTCCAAAAAAATATATGCTCTCCTCTTTCT
The DNA here is from genome assembly GCF_020379485.1 of Brassica napus. NCBI lineage: Eukaryota > Viridiplantae > Streptophyta > Magnoliopsida > Brassicales > Brassicaceae > Brassica > Brassica napus. The sequence goes on along the minus strand of NC_063441.1, from coordinate 5,703,021 downwards.
TCTTATAAACTAATTTATTCGTTCTTATTTTAATGATATAGTTGTTTAAGTCACTTTTATGTGTTATTTTTTACTATGTTTTAACTAATTATGAATTTTTGTGAAGCATGGTGAAGAGGAATGCAAACTAAACGCCATTGAAGCTTGCGCCATAAGAACTTGGCCCGATCCGGTATATAAATCATTTATTTACTTATAATATTTTTAGAATATAAACCTAAAAAGTTACTATTCTGCTTCTTTAAATTCTTCTGTTTTTAGGATGAAATATAAACTTAAATCTAATAGAGATAACTATTTAAAATACTTTTAAAATTTTTAACTTTTAAGAGTTTAGTGAACCAGATCACCTGACTATTAGAATTATAAATTAATATGATTGATGGTTTTTGAAACTCAGAATGTACATTACTGGTTCATAAGGTGCATCGAAAACGACACAACAAACTGGGAATCATCATGTTTTACGAAATATGGAGGTAAGAAGGCCATCAAAGATTGTTATACCAGTGATCTCTCTAAAACTGTAAGTATATAAAAGCGTAATGTACCAACATATTGTATAATTTCCATAATCTATAATCCTATAAGTCATAAATATTTCGTTTTTTGTTTTATCAGCTCATACTTGGTTATGCAAACCAGACTTTAAGTTTGAAGCCGAAACATATTTACGTACCATGGGTCACAGTTAACGGCAAACCACAATACCAGGTAGAAATCTTGTTTTCGTAAATAATAATAACCTGACTCCATTTATTAAACATTTTATAATCATATAACGTGTTTTTTTTGTTTTTGTTTTCTTGGGGATGCAGCATCTTGATGATTTTGTTGCCCAGGTGTGCAAAGCGTACAAAGGAAAGGCTTCGCTTCCAAAAATCTGCCATTCCTCTGCTCTGTCTAAGTCACCTCAGAGCAAAGTGGTGAAGCTTCAAGTCTCCTATGCCGAAGAAGTTTTCAATCACCAAGCAAAAAACTTAAACTAAGATGGATTTAAGCTATGTTACAAGTGGAATGATAAATGAAAGATCTTCTTATAAACTCTTATGTAGTTATGTTACGCGTTTTCTAAATATATATGAGTCAGCAGTTTGATATTAGAAAAACACTAGATATGCATAATATAACCGACGTCTAAACCGGTGATTGGTGAACGTGTAAATTTACCGCGGTAATGCGTTTTGGTTTTAGCTATAGTAGGTGGTCAGTACTCAGTACCAAGATCACAGACTAAACACAGATAAGCATACGACCTTGAGTTGGATTGGATTCCAATACCATGTGGCTACTGCATAACTAAATATTAGGTGATTTTTTTTGTGCTCATGCAAGGGTATAAACTTTAATTTGCATATATACTTTGTAAAATTTGTATATTTGATATATATGTTGTTTTAGAAAAAAAAGGAAAAATATATTAAATCAAGATTCCATAAATAAACATAACTTGTAATATTTTAAAAATTCAGGCACATTTATGGATATATAAAATAATTAAATCATAAGAATTGTTTATTTGATTCTTCATATTTTGATTAGTTTGCTTATTTATGTTTTGGTATATTGGGTTCTATTTTTTTCAAATGACTCAAAAGATTTTATTACAATTAGACTAAAATAAGAATAACCTTGTTAGTATTGATTATTGATTCATAAGATAGTTACACCAAAAACTCATATGTTTTCACCCCATCAGTTTGCTTATATTCAGTTCAGATCAAGCAACATTAATAAGTCTAATTTTCAGCCTAACATTGCTTGAATTTTTTATTCAGTTTTAATTTAGTAATTATGAAATAAAAATAAAAATATAAATGATATTATATGATATTTTTTGTTATTAAAATTATAAGCATTTAGTCAAACTAATATTCATCGTAAAAATATTATTTTCGTGTTTATTAACCTTACATTTTAATACATGTATTTAGTTTTAAAATACATTAAAAAAGTCACAAAATCTAATTGTTTGTTCTTGAAAAAATATATTATATAATCAGTTGATGTTGTCATAATTAGTTTTAATCATTTTACATAAAATATATTTATAATAAAATTATTATTTTTGAATAAGGATATCTATATTATTTTATTTTTCAATTTATTTTGTAAAGTATATCTTAAAGCTTATATATATTTCTTTTTTGTTTATGTTTTTAACGAATACAAAGAATAAAAAAACTATATATAGAATCTATATATTTTCTATTATGTATATATATACCTTTTCATTATTTATGTGTTTTTGTAAGAAGAAAATTTATGTTAAAAAGCTTATAAAAGTTTTAATAAAAAATGAAATAACAATAGATATATTAAATTTATTATATTCAAATTAAAAATATTATCAGATTTATCTTGATGGTAGCAAAGTAACAATACCATTTATAATACTACGGCAAGATGGATAATAAGCAAAATTTTACGGAATGAAAAGGGGGATAATTTTATAGAAGAATATTTCTAAAAGAATTTATATTTTCAATTTTTTTTGTGAAGCTACATTATATATACATTTACTGAAAGTTTAAATATTTTTATTTTTATTTATGGTTTGTTAGAAAAATAATTAAATTTCTTTGCAAAAAAAATTTCTATGTTTATATTTTATTAATATTTATTTTCTATTTTTGTGTTTCTCCAAAAGAGAAAATTAAATTAAAAAGTTAACTAAAATTTTATTATTAAAAAAGGAATACCAATAAAATATATTAAAGTCAATACTCAAAGTAAAAAATATTATTATCATTTAGAAGAATATTTTTAAAATAATTTATATTTACAATTCTGTGAATCTACGTCATATATATATATATATATATATAGATATATTAAAAGTTTATATATTTTCCTTTTAATATAGGTTGTTTTAGGTAAATTTAGAAAATAATTAAAGTTCGTTATATGTAAATTCCCAAATCTATTAACCCTAAACATTCAATCTCTTCAATTATATTGAATACATTCAACCTAATAGTGAAACCTAATAATCTGCTGCAAAATAAAGCTTAGCCTAAACAATGGCTGAAAATAGTAAATATACGTTAAGACATGACAAAGACTATTAGGTAATTTAGGATAGTTTCAGGGAAAATCAGAAAGTGCATAATTTTTATTTTTCTCGTCCAGGAGTGGATCGAGTGATCTGAAATCTTGAACGATCGATCGGTGTTCCCGTCAGCCTTCTCTTTTCGCTTTATACGGACCACTCTCGGAGGTCTGGTGAAGAACCGAATGCTGCTCAGTGTAAAATGAAGAAGTATTCCACGACCTAGAGAAAGGAGAAGGAAGCTGACTAAGAGCATAATCACTTTTAAAAACCTCAGTACCTCCTATTTCGGGCTGCAGGATAGAAGCTCTGTCATTTTCATGTTTTCACCGCAACCGGATCTTCAAATACATAGACTACCGGTCTCAAATACACCACCCGTCTAAGAATCAACACCCGACCTGTCTGACGACCTGAGACACGCCTTGTAGTAACCCCTTAAAATGGTCGAGATCGACGAAGTCATAATTTGGAGCCGAGCTTTTGAGAATCAAAGCATCTCGAGGAATGTTGAGTTTTGATCATATAAAACTTGACATGATTCTAATAAAATAGAAGATTAGTCGAACATCAACTTGGTGGTCAAATCGCAGGAGATAAGGATCGATTGAGAAGTTTTGAAGTACGAGGTAGTCGAAGAATTGATCGTGGATGAACCATGAGTCGAACATGACACTCGACCATGGTTAGAAAATGTGACAGATTGATCAGAAGAACGGTTTGGGAGCATAACACTTTTGGAGCACAACGGTTTAGAAGCTCGACGTTTTAGAAGCACGACTTTTCTTAAGTACAAAGTTTTCTACAAAACTTCGTATCAGTAAAATATTACTCCGGAGACATAGTAAGTTGGAAGCAGGATGGGAATCAAGCAGGACGGGAATCAGGCAGGATGAGACTCAAACACGACGGGATCGAAGCACGACGGAAAAATCTAGAATTGGAGGAAAACCCTAATTTTGGTATTATGGAATTTTTCGGGAAGACGGAGGCTCGGGAAATATTTTCCGTCAATATCATAGTTCAGTTTGTAATTTATAAAAAAACATCCGGCTCATCAGAACAGGAGCGGAAATATATTCGGTATTGATCACGGGCCGATAATCTATCGGAAGAGTCAAAATCAGGCATGGGATCAGAACATGAAGGAAACATTCTGGCAGGTTATAAGGCAAGGGAAGCACGAGGTGTTGCCACACAAGCAACATGAGCATGCGAACTGACATGTAGAAGCACGAGGTGCCGCCTCGCATGCAACCGAAGCATGCGGCCAGCCATGTGTGAGCTGCTGTGGCGCCTTGCATGAGTTTCGGTCATGCAGCCTGACATCTGGGAGGAGTGGTGGCGCCCTGCATGAGTCCTGGCCATGCTTAAAGCCATGTGGAACACGAGGTGCCGCCGCGCATGCGACCAGAGCTATGCGGACCGACACACGGGCGGCCACCAACCTGAATCTGATTGGCTGCTGTCTTCTATAAATACCCACGACCTCTCTCTCATTTATCCACATCCAGACCACTTCAAAGCCATTTAAGAATTATGAGTGAAAAGTAGAAAAAAAAAGCAAGAGTTTTTGAGATATTTCTAGAGTTTTAGAGAGTTACCAAGGTCAGTTTCTCTACCAGTTTTGGGTCGACACCTAGAGGAGTTTCTGTTTAAGTTGAGAGTTGTTCAAGGGAGCCCATCCAGGGTTAGGCACGCCTTTGAGATCAGTTGGGAAATGATGCTACTTGAAAAGTTCAAGAAAGGGTTTTGGTCAAGGATTCGGGCAAGGGGTCAAAGTCACGACATGCTTGTTAACTTGTTTTGATGTAGGTTCCCGTTACTTGAAGTTAGATCATGGCAGGAGGCTGGGTCTAACTTAGTAGCGGTTTGATTAGATAGTAATTGAGGTTATTGAATCATGATTGATTAGAAACATGCTTAGTTATAGCATGTTGATGGTTAGTATTCCTAGGTTGCTTGGTTAGTTAGCAAATATAGAATGTTAAGATAATATCGCTAGGTTGCGGATAAATAAGTCTTATGGAAGTTATCCTTGGTTGATTTCTAGGTTGTTAGATTGCATGCTTAGTTATTGCTTGGTGAATGCTTAGATAACTAGGATGCTTGGTTGATTGCTAGGTTGATAGATTGCATGCTTAGATGATTAGTGCTAGTGCGTTATTATCTGATTGCATACATGGATTGTGATGATGTTATTGTTTAGTTGATTAGATGTTAGTACTACGGAATTTAGGTCATATAGACCGAATTTCAAGTACATATTATTATGGTTGAGTTAGTAGAGGATCTAGGCCGTATAGGCCGAATTTCCTAGTTAGTGTCATACTAAAGGTCCTAGTCCATATAGGCCGGATTCCTGGTACTAGTGGTTATTGTCGAGCTGTGCAGATAGCTTGCCTTGATACGCGACAAGGAAAGTTACGTGAGCATGACCCTACGTGGCTTGGCAGAGTGCATAAAGCATGCTCTGTACAGAGAGGTTGCTAGAAAGCATGCTCTGTCATGTGATACCTTATCGGGGTTACATGTCAGTTATATTGGATGTTCTAGCCCGTGTGCCTTTGTGGCTGCAAGTTAGGTGTTTCGGAGCTCGAGTGGGTTATATAGTGTACAAGTGTAGAGTCTTAGCGTATATCCATTATTATGCTAATGGTGGATTATATTCCGCTTCTTATCTTATTTATGTTTATGTTCTTATTGAGTCACTCGGATTTCCATGGGATGTCTCGAGTGATGATTATTATTGTTGTTATGTTATTGTTAGGTGAACTCCTCGTCTTGGATTGCTTGTGATTGGGATGGCAAGGGGTTGTATTTGTTAGTTTGGGCCATGGCTCACTGAGAGACGTTAGATTACTCATTAAACTCACCTATGGTTGCAGGAAACCTTACTGGGAGACCGGGTAGCGTGGAAGCTGGAAGTTAGGAGCACCAGAAGTACTTTTGCCTTTCCTTTTGAAAAACGGTACTAGTTAAAGTCTTTTGACTCGATATTGACACTAGGCATGGATCCATCTATAATCTTTACCTTTTACTTGTAACAAATCTTTATTATATTCAATAAAAGTGATGTTTTATATTTGTTACAATGGTTCTCTGATAAATAGACTTGTCTGGTCTAAACACAACGTTAGGTCTTGGTATGGGTTGAAAAGTCTTAGGCCTCGATCTGATGGAACCGTTAACTCATGGTACGGGTTGCAAGGCCTTAAGCCATGATTTAGCGGGACGTATTAGTGGATGAACAGGTCGAATTTGCGGATTAAGTTCTGTGACTTTGACCGGATTGTCCCAAGCTTGTTATGTAGCGCTTCCGGACCATGGGGTTGGGTTGGATGGTTAGTCATGTTCTCGTTTGATTGTTTTCTGGCTGGTTGGCCTTTCATCTCGAACCCTTGGTGTGGAACGTCCGTTGGTAATGTTCTTATTTGATTGTTGGCCGGTGGGTCGACCTATGCCTAGGACGGTTCGGAGATGTTACACGCCTGACTTCAGAGGGATGTCTATTGTTGGAGGCGGATTTCAACCAGTTCTATATCTGGTCTGAGAACCCGGTTCAGCAGCTTTCTGATTCGCATAAAGATATTTGCATAAATATATTTCCATGCCGAGCTCAAAAGATTCACCACGCCGAGTTAACACTTCTAAACCACAACGTAATAAAGGTTAAAGCATTGAGCATCTGTAAATGCACCTGATACTTGCTTGAGATCACGTCGCCATTACGATCCAGTTTTGAAGATCTATAAAAGCAAGACCAAGGGCAAGAAGAAAAAGATCCAAATTCATCTAGAGCAATACCGCGTTTTCAATACTTTCATACATCTTTGTTCTTACCTTATGTATTCATATTAGTTTTTTCTACGTATTATAAATAAACTACATTTTTTCAAATGAAATCATCAATATACAGTATTTAAACATTTCTTTTAATATACATAATCAAAACCCTATTGATTTTGAGATCCATCATTTATTGCCATAAATTAATGCAATATTTATCTTCACTAATGCTAAAAACGTTTTTGACATTTTGATATACCATGGCTTTTACCCATTTTTAACCATGGTATATAGATGTTTTTAAATACTTTATAGTTGTTTTGGAGTCTTTTTAGTATGTTTTCAGGTTTTGGAGTGATTTGGTGAAAAAAATAGTGATTTTATGCTTTTTGGAGATAAAATGATAAAGACCCGTAGCTGACCATCGACCATGACTATCGATCGATGGGCAAAGGCAATAATAGATTGACACACACTCTGTGTTGTCGTTCGACATCGAAGCGCGGGGAAGCCAGATTGGATTCCAGCCGGCTTTAGGCCCAAGTCCCACATGAATTACCAGATTAACCTAATATATATGTGATGTGCCATTGTTCTAGGCAACACACGCTTTCTATACTTTCTTACTTTCATACAGAAAAATACTTAGAGTCTTAGGGTGGAGAGAAGATCCAATAACTCCTTCAGAGATTTGTGATTGGAACTCCATTTTTTCTACTCTATTCTAGTCTATGCAGTTTTCTTATCTTATTGTTAAATTGCTTAGCTATGCTGAGTAGTTCATCTTGTTAGATTTATGGTTCAGATATTCATGAGAAATTAGCCCAAAATATAGAATTGCAAAGTGTCAGGAATATGAATCAACTAGACTGTTCTTAATGCATGTGTTCTAAAATAGCTAATTAGGACCTTGCCTTTAGATAGTAGGGCACAAATGGAAGTTTGGTTCTCTGTCTGATTAGTTTAGATTGTGCTACGATTGTTAGAAACAAGCGGAAACTGATTTAGTTTAACCTAGTGAACACGTCAAACCCGTGCGTAACGCTCCCTGGAAGGAATGTCGATCGACAAGTCACTAGTTGCATCGATCCACGGGCTGAAAGGTGTATCGATCGACACGCCGTTGTTGGAATTGATTGACACTTTCTCAGGACCAACAAGCAACATCTAAGGTCCTAGATCTGGCGATAGATAGTCTAAATATATGAAAGTTGATCGACTATTCTTATTGTTTGAGTTCTAGAATATCCATATATGCTTAGTAATCTATGTCTCTATAATCCTAATTGTTTGAATAGAAACCCTAAGTCTAACGTCTCCCATATCTATTCAGCTCTGCTATTTACTGTTTTAAAACCTACTTACCTAGCTTAACTACATAACTAGATAGATCTATTGTGTGCCCTAGCTCCCTGTGAATTCGATTCCTAAGTACTACAATTGAACCTCTTATTTGAGAGAGAGTAAATCACTCATTTGGGTAATTTGAGTGATATCAAATCTGGCACCGTTGTCGAGGAGCTTCGATCGCCATTAGATCAAATTTAGTTAGGTTTAGGCTAGGTTTTTGTTACTTGGAAAAACTGATAAAACAATTTCTTGTATTTTAAAGTGCATGCCCAACAGTACCAGAAACAACAAGAACAGTACACTTCTCTTTTCAGATCCTGCACTTCTAGAACGCACCATCCGCAAAGGCAAACGGACCGCATCGATCGACAACAACACCTGCTCGTCAACCGACACTCGCCTTCCACCGTCGACCAAGACCACTCTTCTGTCGACCGCCCATACCCACCCGACATCAATCGACATTCCACCTCGGACATCAATTGACACCGAGTCGCGAAACATGATTGCGGCACTAGTTCTAATTCAGGACGCGGCTGTAAACCTGCATGACCAGGAGGGTCATATGTGTAATGCAACAGGTCAGAAGATAGATGATCAGGGGGCTGTAATCCTTGATATTGATGTTGATATTGCAGCTGCTCAAGCTGTAGAAGAGGCTGCTAGACCGAGGACATTAGCTGATTACAACATACCAGATCAGTACTACGAGAAAAGATCTAACATCCTTCCTCCAGCCATACAGAGGCAAGACTTTGAGTTGAAACCTCAGTACTTCACACTCGTGGGTCAGACACCCTATTGTGGGTTATCACACGAGCATCCTATGGACCACTGGAAAGGTTCGAGGATGTAGTTTATGCTATTAAAGCCAATGAAGTCCCTGAGGACTACCTCTTTTTCAAGCTCTTCAAGTACTCACTTGTTGGAGAGGCTTCGCACTGGCTTAATCAGTTACAACCAGGATCTCTTACATCCTGGGCCGACATCAAGAATGCATTCCTATGCCACTTCTTTGATGAAGCACATACTGAAGACTTGAGGAGTTAGATTGCTACATTCAACCAAGAGCTTACATAGTCATTCAGCAGCTCCTGGATAAGATTCAAGTCGTATCAGAGAGACTGTCCACACCTTGGATTCAATGAAGTTCAGCTGCTCAGCACTTTCTACAGAAGTATTGCGCTATCATATCAGATGGCTCTGAACGCAGCTAGTGACGGGAACTTTCACGCTAGAATTCCAGAGGAGGCAGAGAGGCTTATTGAGAACCTCGTAGCATGTAGTAGCACAGACACTGATTTCAAACGAAGGGAATATCAGCTGCTGCCCTTTGGAGAGAGGAAATGGATGCATTGAAAGTTAACATAGATAGTGTCTACAAACTGCTCAAAAACCAGAATATCCTTAGAAGGAATGCAGAAATAGAAGATACCACAGGCTACAAGAGAGATTTTAGACATGTAGATTTCATAAGAAGATTCAACAACTCATCTTATCAGAAACCACCTCCAAAGACTGAGGGAAGCAGAATTGAACTGATGCTTGATCAGGTTCTTGAAAACCAAAAAAAGTTGATAGTGAACTTTAATGACAAGATAGATAATGTCTATACAGACTTGAGCTTGAAGATAAAAGCTCTGAATGCAAGACTGAAAAAAGTAGAAGTCGAAGAAATCTTGACTAGAAACACTGTTCAGAGGTATGAAACATACATTCAGAGAAGAAATGATGAAGCACCACGTGAATACCATCACGAATGATGATTTCTGGCAAATGGTTAAGGAGGAGAAGCTTCAGGACACTACAAGAAAAAAGAACTATTGTGACAAAAATTTGAAGACAATTTTTTTTTGTCACAAATCTGTGACATATTAGAGACATTAATATGACTAAATTGTTATAAATTAGTAATTCTTTAGTAACAGTTTTGTGACGATCTAAATCGTAATAATTTCTTGTCACAATTAGTAACACAAATATGACGAAATAGATGTTAGTGACATTTGTGACATAATTGTAACTATGTTTATGGTTGCTATCGGGACAATTTTTTTGACAGAATGATGAGTCTTCAATTTTAAAAAGAAAAAAAAAAAACTAAATGTTCGTGACAATTTGATATGAACCAGTGGCAGAACAATACATATTCTTGGGTTCACTCCCTAACTAATAGGATTTTGTTATTTCATATTCGATATCTTTTAAAAAAGAAATAAAATATTATCAAGTTATAATATATATTTAAAATAAAAAAGGTAAAAAAATAAATAAATAATAGTAGTAGTTACAAGAAAAGAGAATTATTTTTAAAAAATATTTTTAACATCGTCAGCAAAATATTAAACCATAATTTCTAAACCCCAAACTCTTGGGTAAATTCTTAAAACTCGGAATCAAAAACACTAAACACCAAAACCCTAAACCCTAAATCCTAAACTCTTGAGTGTTTTAGTGTTTAGTGTTTTTTTATTAGAGTTTAAGATTTATCCAAGGGTTTAGGATTTTTCAAAGTGTTTAGGTTTTAAGATTTAGGGTTAAGAGTTTAGTGTTTTGTTGACGACGTTAATATGTTTTTTTAAATCTTATTTTTGTAACTGCTATTATCTTTTATTTTTATTTTTTTACCTTTTAATTTTAAAAATGTAATATAACATGACAATAATTTTACTTTTTTTTTTAATATTGAATATGAAGTAACAAAATCCTATTGGTTGATGGACGTAGAATTTCACTTTAGGGAGGGGTGAATCCAAGAATAACCTGCAGAACAATGTAACATAGACCAATGTAACACAGAAGTAATGACACAATTGTTCATTATGATTCGTTGTGTATAGTATATGTGTGTAAATAACACCACAAACTATTAATCTAATAAAATTTGACACTTATTGTGTGTCAAAATAGTAAATGTAATTCCGATGAAAACAGAACTAGTTCTTTAAAAATCAACAAACCTTTTATGAATATGAAAGTGAATCACATATTACTATGAAAGTGATAGTGGGGCTTCTCTGAAATTATGTCACCTGTCTTGACCACTGACTTGGTGAAAATATTTTAATATCATAAACTGGTTATTGATTTCAAGTGATCAATGATGGATCACAAATCCATAATCAATAAAACTCTTGTAACTAGTAAGTTGAATCATGTATATAGTAGGATAAGACTTGCGCATGGTGAATTTATATGAAAATTATTTTAAAAAAACGTATAGAAAAATAAAATTTATATTCTTGATCGAATTAATATTTTTGACCCTTAAACAATTTTTTTAAATTTTTTTTGTTAATTACATAATTTGTTTTTTTTTTTGATGAAATGTTAAATTTATTGATCATCTTAGAAATAGGAGTTTATGTACATCTATAAGGAATTTTCTAACTGAACCTTATTGAAAAAATCAACAAATTAGGGAACTTATGAAAAACGTTATAGTGCCTCCGCAAGAGCTCTAAACCGTAGATCACACCTGGTGGGAGTGAGCTTCAAACCATCTGCACATGAGTCCTTTCAGCTTCGGCTTGAGGAAATAATGGGTGGATGAGATCCTGTTTCGAACCGCCTTATCAATTAGCTTGGCTAGTTGCTCCACAGACTTTGTACGGTTATTGTGCTTCCTGTCATTTCGCTCTATCCAGATGAAGTAAACAGTCACCTGAAAGACGAGTCGCAGTAGAATGAAAGTGAGCCGGTCATACGTTCCATTCTGCAGATGCCCAAGTGTGGTGTCCCAGTCCGGGTCGGGTTCAATAGCAAACAGATTACCAACAACCTTCAGCCACAGCGTATACGTATATGGGCAGGCAAAGAAGAGATGATCCCTCGTCTCATCCGGCTCACCACAGTATAGACAGCCTTGCGGTTGTCCCCATTGACTTGTATGATGCCCTGTCGACAGCCTATCACGAATGGCAAGCCAGGTGATGAATGCATATCTCGGAACTCCTTGTGAGAACCATACTAACTTACTCCAAAGAACTCTGTTTCGCGGACTTCTTATTTGGTGCCAAGTTTCAGAAGCACTAAACTTATTCCCAAATTCATCATCACCACTCTTCCAAAGCACAGTGTCTTGCCGTTGGGAAAGCGTGATGGGATAACCAATGACATCACGGATCATACTCTGAAGATGTTGATCCCGACACCTTCTGAACCTCCATTCGCCATCTACATAAAGGTCAGAGATCTTCTTCTCACGACCAATGCCCATCCTTTGGTACCTGATTCACCTGCAATATCAATAAGCCTTCCACTTGGGTGCCACAGGTCAGTCCAAAATCGCACCGTGTGACCATCACCAATATCCCATCGAACAAAGGACTTTGCTATATTGCAAATTCTCAAAAGCTTACGCCAAACCCATGATCCCAGCCCCGTGTCCTTTGCATCCCATAGTACTGCATCACGAAGCAAATAATGTCGAACCCAAGAGACCCAAAGCGAAGCAGTATGCCAGATGAGCTTGAGCATGAACACTGTACTAACATCTTTCACTCTCCTGATACCCAGACCTCCTTCCTCCCTTGGACAGCACACATCCTCCCAAGCAATCTTCGCCCTAGAAGTGATGTTTGGAGAACCACTCCACAAGAAAGCAGAGCACATGCTTTCAATATCGTCAATACATGCTTGCGGTAAGCAGAAAGCAGCACACCAGAAGTTAGTGATGCTAGCTATGACTGACTTGATGAGCACTAGGCGGCCAGCATACGAGAGAGCTTTACTAGTCCATGAGAGCAGGCAGTTCTTTATTTTCGTGGTCAGTGGCTCATTATCATTCCTAGTCATGATCTTTGTAGTAAGAGGAAGACTGAGATACTTGATAGGAAGCTATGAGATCGAGAGCCCCGAGCTCGCAGCAGCCTCTTCTAGAGCCCGTCTCCCACGCCCCGCTGCAAACACAGTAGACTTCGCCACATTGATCCGCAGTCCAGACATAGTAGCAAATTCGTCAAATACCTGAAGCGTCCCAACTAGAGAGGCAGAAGATCCATCAGTGAACACTACTATATCATCTGCGAAACTCAGGTGAGAGAGGTTGACTTCCCGGCACTGAAAGTGGAAACCAATTCTACCCTCCACCACTGCTTTATTGATAAGCTTTGACAGCACGTTACTAACAATAATGTAGAGGTAGGGGGACAAGGAGCAGCCTTGCCTTGTGCCTCTACTGCTTGTGAAAAACCCTTCCAGCTCTCCATTGACAGAGACAGAGAACGCTGCGGTGCTGATACATTTCATTATCCAGCTGACAAACACATCCGGATATTCCATAGCCCTCAAGATATCCTCAATAAAGGACCAGCTCATTGTGTCAAAAGCTTTTGAGATATCCAGCTTGATTGCAGACCTCGTCGAAACTGAGGCTTTATGATAATCCTTGACGAGCACAGTGGCCAATAGGGCATTCTCCAGAAGCAACCTACCCTCCACAAATGCACACTGATTCAACTCGATGGCTTCAGGAAGAGTGGCCTTTAGTCTCCTCGCAATGATCTTTGAGATAACTTTGTAGATCACATTGCAGCAGGCAATGGGCCGGAAATCAGTCATATTTTCAGCCTCTTCGGTCTTGGGGACAAGGGACAGCAGCGTAGCATTGATACTGTGCGGCATAAACCCAAATAGGAAAAAGGATTGTATCGCTGTGATAAAATCTTTACCTATCACTGACCAAGCAACTTTGTAGAACTCCATTGGGTATCCATCAGGCCCAGGAGCTTTATTTGCAGGCATGGAGAACAAGACTTCCGTGATCTCTGCTGCATCAACCGGCTTTGTGAGGTTTACAGCATCTGCAGTGGGGCACCGGTAGTCTATCAAGCCTTTGAGGACATCAGGAGGTACCGCATGGACATTCTGCGGAGCATTCAGGAAATTTTCTAAATGAGAAGCAGCTTCACGCTTGATATCTGCTTGGGAGGTGAGGATACGGCCATCGGCAGTGACTATCTTCCTTATAGTATTCCGGATATTTTGACTTTGAGTAACTTTGTGAAAGAATCTTGAGTTCCTGTCTCCTAGTCCCATCCATTGGACCCTAGACTTCTGGTAATAAAACTGCTCCTCAATTCCCGAAATATGGTGCCATTTTTTCCAAGCGTCAGAGGCTGCTTCAAAGGTAGAGGTTTGGGGGTTCTGCATTGCCTCTATTTGCTTCATGCAGAGGTCATCGTATGCAAGCTTTACCTGGCCTGGTAAGTCCCCAAACATGTCCCTGTTGAGACCCCTCAACTCAGATTTGAGAGCCTTAAGCTTATCTTGAAATCTCCGCAGAGCAGTACGTGATTGAAACAGAGACTCCGTGCCGTTCCAGACTCTATCAACCACTTCCAGGAACCTCGGGTGAGAAGAAATATGGGTAAAAATTTGAAAGGTTTTGAGTTCCCCGGAGATGCAGCCCGGAGTTGAATATGCATACGGAGATGGTCCGATACTCCTCCAGCTTCAAAAGAGACGTAGGAGTTTGGGAACTCATTGATCCAGCAACTATTAACCATTACCCGATCCAGCTTCTTGCTGATAGGGTTCGCTTCCTGACTGTTTGACCAGGTGAAAGAGGGTCCTACCTGCGCCAAGTCCATCATATCACATTTATATACCACATTCTGAAAGTCCCTCATCGCTGTCCTATCCATTGCAGATTCTACAGCCCGCGAATGCTCCTGCACTGAGAGAGCAACATTAAAATCACCTTGGATGATCCAAGAGTTGTTTGTGCCAGCCACTGACCCCGCAATAGCTTCCATTTCACTCCATAATTCCCTTCTTTCAATAATACAGTTGGATTCATAGATGAAAGAGCTGAGGAACGTGTCACCAGATTCCTTGTATCGCACCCAAACGGTGATCATTTGGGCACTCACTGAGACCGGACATACCTCCACATCGTCCGACCAACAAACTCATATCCTGCCAAGTCTATGATTAGAGTAGTGTGGGAACCGAAATTCGCACTGTCGATTTCCGTTTAAATAAGGAAACTAAGAAAACCCTAGTTTCCCAGAGGACCCGGATATCTGTTAATTACCACACGTCAAGCAATCAGAACACGAGAATAACAACGATAAAAATAAGAAATCGAAAAGAGAGCAAATAGATCTTATTCCGAATCTGCGTATGAGCGTTACAACAAGGTATAAGCCTGGGCTCGAGAGCTGTCGGCGAGATTCCTAGTTCTAGCAACCCTAAGACGGCTAAACCTAATTGAGTCGCAGCTCGAAATAACAAAAACGGAAAGTTGCCTAAATCGCTCTAAGTGCTAAGTTTGCTCTGAAAAAGTTCTCCCTCTCCTGCTCCTCGCCTAGGACTCCTTATATACTAGCTCCAAGGTCGGTTTACGCTTTTACTCTTCTGCCCTTAAGCCGTCATAGCATAAAAATGGAGATATTCCATTTTTCCCGATCTTCACAATTATCTTCAAAACTTCCGTATTTATCCGCGGAAACTTGACATTTATCCTTCCTCGCGGGCCAAGCGCGAACCATGCTGTGGTTCACGGGCTTTTGGTTAGGAAAAATCGTAGGATGGGCCTCGAGTCGTGTTTTAGGTCCCTTTGGGCCGTCTTCCGACTCGACACGTTTACTACGAGTTTTCCGCGGTTTCTAATCCGCGAAGTTTGATCGATGAATTAGAATAGCGGGAAACATAGACTGAGCTTGCTACGGTCTTCGGGAGATAGCATTCGAAGGTTTGACGAGAATGCAAGGACTGGTGTCGTATCGATGTTCGGAAAGGTTCAATCGCTATACAGCGACCGATCTTTGGCTCGAGCCCGGTCGCTATGTAGCGACCGAGCGAAACGAGTGCTCGGTCGCTACGTAGCGACCGAGCTTCGGCTTGAGCTCGGTCGCTACGTAGCGACCGAGCGGAACGATCGCTCGGTCGCTGCGTAGCGACCGAGCTTTTGGCCCGAGCTCGGTCGCTACGTAGCGACCGAGCGGGACGATCGCTCGGTCGCTACGTAGCGACCGAGCTTGGCTGAGCTCGGTCGCTACGTAGCGACCGAGCGGGACGATCGCTCGGTCGCTACGTAGCGACCGAGCGGGACGATCGCTCGGTCGCTACGTAGCGACCGAGCTTGGCTGAGCTCGGTCGCTACGTAGCGACCGAGCGGGACGATCGCTCGGTCGCTACGTAGCGACCGAGCTTTGGCTCGAGCTCGGTCGCTACGTAGCGACCGAGCGGGACGATCGCTCGGTCGCTACGTAGCGACCGAGCTTTGGCTCGAGCTCGGTCGCTACGTAGCGACCGAGCGGGACGATCGCTCGGTCGCTACGTAGCGACCGAGCTTTGGCTCGAGCTCGGTCGCTACGTAGCGACCGAGCGGGACGATCGCTCGGTCGCTACGTAGCGACCGAGCTTGGCTGAGCTCGGTCGCTACGTAGCGACCGAGCAGGACGATCGCTCGGTCGCTACGTAGCGACCGAGCGGGACGATCGTTTGGTTTGAATCCCAAAGAATACTTCTTCGTAGAAATAACCTCGTATAGGTTATTTTTACGAAAATTATATCCCTTCTTTTACTAACTCTTTCGGAAATACGATCTCTGAGGATTTTCGGGTGGTAATTCCGTCGTAACCGTTTTTGACCCCAACAGTTAGCCCCCCAGCCCGTTAGGATCATGCATGGGGGGATCCTAGCGTGCGGTTAGGCATGTTTGGCAAGTTAGGTGTGATGGATGGAATTAATATGCGAAAGTCCGAGCTTGAATAGTAAATCCTCATGTCTTATAAGAAGAGAGGTAACTTGTTCCATAATTTTTTCACTTTCTTGTTTTTCTCTAAGATCTTTCAAAAACTTTCTATCTTTCTCTCCACCCTTTTCCTCTATTCTCTTAAGAGAAGTGTAAAGATGTCGAGCAAGAAAAAGATTGCGAAAGAAGGGTCTTCGTCCGCGAGTCCTTACGAAGAGCTCGTCGTTCCGAAGACGGAGTTCGTGCCTCACTCGGTGCATCCTGCCGAGAACGAGGCATGGTGGGTTGCTCATTACGGCTCGTTGATCCCTCCCAAGGAGAAGCCATTCCCGGTCCTGGTCCATCGTGGAGTCGAGGGAAAGGACGCAAGTAGGACCACTGACGAGTTTCTCGCGACGATGCGGTCGTTCTACCGCATCCCGGATGTTGTGGAGTTCCGGGTTCCCTGCCGTGGGGAATGTGCTAACAACCCCCCGGAGGGTTACTTTACTTGTTATGAGGTGTTCATAGTGCGTTGTCGCCTCTGGTTCCCCATACCCGAAATTCTCGTCCGAGTGTTGGACCGTTTTGAAGTCGCGATAAGTCAGTTGACACCCCTTGCCATTCAGCACCTTATTGGGATCTTGATCTTAAGCTATGAGCATGGCCTTTCCCTTTCCGTCGATCATTATGAAGCGCTTTTGAGGCTTCAACTTGTCAAGGATACGGATAAGCATAGGTTTGTCCCTCGGAAATTTATGTCGGTGGTTAAGAAGTTCATTACCCGATCCAGCTTCTTGCTGATAGGGTTCGCTTCCTGACTGTTTGACCAGGTGAAAGAGGGTCCTACCTGCGCCAAGTCCATCATATCACATTTATATACCACATTCTGAAAGTCCCTCATCGCTGTCCTATCCATTGCAGATTCTACAGCCCGCGAATGCTCCTGCACTGAGAGAGCAACATTAAAATCACCTTGGATGATCCAAGAGTTGTTTGTGCCAGCCACTGACCCCGCAATAGCTTCCATTTCACTCCATAATTCCCTTCTTTCAATAATACAGTTGGATTCATAGATGAAAGAGCTGAGGAACGTGTCACCAGATTCCTTGTATCGCACCCAAACGGTGATCATTTGGGCACTCACTGAGACCGGACATACCTCCACATCGTCCGACCAACAAACTCATATCCTGCCAAGTCTATGATTAGAGTAGTGTGGGAACCGAAATTCGCACTGTCGATTTCCGTTTAAATAAGGAAACTAAGAAAACCCTAGTTTCCCAGAGGACCCGGATATCTGTTAATTACCACACGTCAAGCAATCAGAACACGAGAATAACAACGATAAAAATAAGAAATCGAAAAGAGAGCAAAATAGATCTTATTCCGAATCTGCGTATGAGCGTTACAACAAGGTATAAGCCTGGGCTCGAGAGCTGTCGGCGAGATTCCTAGTTCTAGCAACCCTAAGACGGCTAAACCTAATTGAGTCGCAGCTCGAAATAACAAAAACGGAAAGTTGCCTAAATCGCTCTAAGTGCTAAGTTTGCTCTGAAAAAGTTCTCCCTCTCCTGCTCCTCGCCTAGGACTCCTTATATACTAGCTCCAAGGTCGGTTTACGCTTTTACTCTTCTGCCCTTAAGCCGTCATAGCATAAAAATGGAGATATTCCATTTTTCCCGATCTTCACAATTATCTTCAAAACTTCCGTATTTATCCGCGGAAACTTGACATTTATCCTTCCTCGCGGGCCAAGCGCGAACCATGCTGTGGTTCACGGGCTTTTGGTTAGGAAAAATCGTAGGATGGGCCTCGAGTCGTGTTTTAGGTCCCTTTGGGCCGTCTTCCGACTCGACACGTTTACTACGAGTTTTCCGCGGTTTCTAATCCGCGAAGTTTGATCGATGAATTAGAATAGCGGGAAACATAGACTGAGCTTGCTACGGTCTTCGGGAGATAGCATTCGAAGGTTTGACGAGAATGCAAGGACTGGTGTCGTATCGATGTTCGGAAAGGTTCAATCGCTACACAGCGACCGAACTTTGGCTCGAGCCCGGTCGCTATGTAGCGACCGAGCGAAACGAGTGCTCGGTCGCTACGTAGCGACCGAGCTTCGGCTTGAGCTCGGTCGCTACGTAGCGACCGAGCGGAACGATCGCTCGGTCGCTACGTAGCGACCGAGCTTTGGCCCGAGCTCGGTCGCTACGTAGCGACCGAGCGGGACGATCGCTCGGTCGCTACGTAGCGACCGAGCGGGACGATCGCTCGGTCGCTACGTAGCGACCGAGCTTGGCTGAGCTCGGTCGCTACGTAGCGACCGAGCGGGACGATCGCTCGGTCGCTACGTAGCGACCGAGCTTTGGCTCGAGCTCGGTCGCTACGTAGCGACCGAGCGGGACGATCGCTCGGTCGCTACGTAGCGACCGAGCTTTGGCTCGAGCTCGGTCGCTACGTAGCGACCGAGCGGGACGATCGCTCGGTCGCTACGTAGCGACCGAGCTTGGCTGAGCTCGGTCGCTACGTAGCGACCGAGCAGACGATCGCTCGGTCGCTACGTAGCGACCGAGCGGGACGATCGTTTGGTTTGAATCCCAAAGAATACTTCTTCGTAGAAATAACCTCGTATAGGTTATTTTTACGAAAATTACATCCCTTCTTTTACTAACTCTTTCGGAAATACGATCTCTGAGGATTTTCGGGTGGTAATTCCGTCGTAACCGTTTTTGACCCCAACAGTTAGCCCCCCAGCCCGTTAGGATCATGCATGGGGGGATCCTAGCGTGCGGTTAGGCATGTTTGGCAAGTTAGGCGTGATGGATGGAATTAATATGCGAAAGTCCGAGCTTGAATAGTAAATCCTCATGTCTTATAAGAAGAGAGGTAACTTGTTCCATAATTTTTTCACTTTCTTGTTTTTCTCTAAGATCTTTCAAAAACTTTCTATCTTTCTCTCCACCCTTTTCCTCTATTCTCTTAAGAGAAGTGTAAAGATGTCGAGCAAGAAAAAGATTGCGAAAAAAGGGTCTTCGTCCGCGAGTCCTTACGAAGAGCTCGTCGTTCCGAAGACGGAGTTCGTGCCTCACTCGGTGCATCCTGCCGAGAACGAGGCATGGTGGGTTGCTCATTACGGCTCGTTGATCCCTCCCAAGGAGAAGCCATTCCCGGTCCTGGTCCATCGTGGAGTCGAGGGAAAGGACGCAAGTAGGACCACTGACGAGTTTCTCGCGACGATGCGGTCGTTCTACCGCATCCCGGATGTTGTGGAGTTCCGGGTTCCCTGCCGCGGGGAATGTGCTAACAACCCCCCGGAGGGTTACTTTACTTGTTATGAGGTGTTCATAGTGCGTTGTCGCCTCTGGTTCCCCATACCCGAAATTCTCGTCCGAGTGTTGGACCGTTTTGAAGTCGCGATAAGTCAGTTGACACCCCTTGCCATTCAGCACCTTATTGGGATCTTGATCCTAAGCTATGAGCATGGCCTTTCCCTTTCCGTCGATCATTATGAAGCGCTTTTGAGGCTTCAACTTGTCAAGGATACGGATAAGCATAGGTTTGTCCCTCGGAAATTTATGTCGGTGGTTAAGAAGTTCATTTCGAACTTCAACTCGTGGAAGAAGTTCTTTTTCTTTGTTCGTTTGGACGCTGCGTCCGTCGAAGAGAGTTGCATTCCACTGTTCCGGAGGTTGCCGAACAATCGTCCCTTCATCAATCCTCTTGCTCCGTTCCCTGAGGATATTATCGCGGTGAGGGATCTTCTCAGGAATGGTCCCTTCTTCTGGACTTCTTTCACGCCGAGAAGGGTTCGGAAGGCGCTGAAATTTGTGCAACCTGGTCCAGCTTTGGACGCGGATACGGGAAGCGACTCCGAACCCGACGGCCAGAGTCCCGTTGAAGCTCCGACAGCCGCGCCGGAGTCGAGCTCTTGGAAGGGAAAAGACGTCGATCTCGGCGACATAGAGTTTTCGATGGATGACTCTATGCTTCCAGGATGGGATCCGAACCTTGCTTACGGCGACGGAAGCGGTTCGAGCGAAGCCCCCATTCCGGACTTCGATGATTTCTTTGCTGGGCTGCCATCGGGTTTCGATGCTCCTCCTCCTACGAAAGAATCGGCGAGGCCGAGAGTCGTTGCGGAAGGATCTCGCATCATCAATGGGGTTAGTTTTTTCTTGGGAATTTTTAAGTGATTGTCCTATGTATGGATTTGTAACACGCCTATTGATTTTGCAGGGCCTGAGCTTGCTGGGCTCGGCCATCGAGGCGGGTCATAGAGAAGCCATGGTCTACCGCTTCAAGGCGGAGAAAGCGGAGCGGGATCTCGCCCGCGTGCAAGGCGAGATGCTGGAGCGAGAGGCACAGCTTACTCGTGATCATGCGCGGGCTGTTCGCAGATCGGAGAGGAAAGGCAAAAGAGAGATCGTCGAGGTGATGAAGACTCGCGCATCTCAGTTCCAGGTTGAGTACGGGAATCTTAAGAATGCCTTTACCTCGGTGGGCGACTTTCGCGAGTGCCGTGGTTCGGTCGGAAGTCTTTGGAGGACGCAAGCCGACGACTATGTGTTTGAAGAAGAAATGAGCTTGATGAAGAGTGGGATGAGTGACCGTGCCCACGCTGAGGCGCTTATCCCTCCGATCGACGAGAGGATTCAAGGGTTCTGGGATTCCATCCCGGTTTCTCCTGATACCGAGGAGGTCCCGATCGATTTTCACGGCGGTGGCGAGGAAGTGGATCGTCCTGCGGATGCGTTTGGTGCTTCGTTGTCCGGGGACTTCGACTTTGGATTATGAGGGATGGATCAGTTATCCTTGTTTTCGGTCGAATGTGGCCCTTTGAATTTGGATTTCGTTTAGGCCACGATGGCCGTATTTGTATTTCCGGGACTGGCCGTTGGTGGCTTTGAATCCCTTGCCGCTTTACGCGGTTTATTTATATGATAAATGTTTCGTTTCGAGTTTTTCCTGAGTAGGGTTGAAGTAAATACGAGTTGTCGTCTCGTATGTAGTTCTAATTAGACGTTCGATCTGTTGGTTCGTTCGTGATTTTCGTAAAAATTTATCTGTCTTTACGATTTTCGAGAACATTGAGATACGAACGGAGAGGCATGGTTTATGATCTCGTATCTTTTAGATATCATGCCTTGAGATGTTTGAGACCAGAGCGTTGGGTTTAGGGCAAGACCTAGGTTTACTTTCGGTTAAGGTTTGTGCGGTGACTAGCCGGCTATCGTTTTTCCTGTTGCGATTTCTTCCTGACTCGCACCGGTTTAAAGTCCGCGATATGTTCTCGGCTTATATGACTTGTATGGTACGAATCGAGCATCTTCTCAGAATCTGGAAGTGCTAAACCAAAATTTCGGATTTTTGTTGTAGCGCGCTTTTGTCCTTGTGCTGGACGTTTTTAAAGATCAAAAGAGTGATCGGATTGCGTTTGTTTAAGACGGCTGGCGTGTTCGTCGGGGCCAATCGACGAACGGGGTGTAAGGTTTTTAGTGGTCGCGTTCGGACAATTTGTTTAGCATTGTCCTCGAATTTTAACTTTTTGCGACGTCTCGCAGTTATTTTCGAGGATTATGCGTGTTTGAAAGGTGATAATCTTTACGATTTTTGGGCCGGATGAGGCCGCAGACGAGCGTAAACTGAAGCGTAAGCGTTTTCGATAAAAAGACAGTGTATATTGTAAAAATTTTTATGTTTCTAAAAACTCGATTACAATAATGGCGATTGTGGGAGTATACGAGTATACGCACCCACTCCCCCCCCCTTTTTAGAGAGGGGGATAGCTGAACTCGTCTTTTGACAAGCTGCCTACGTACCCCTTTCGAGGATCAAGCCATCTCGTAGTTCTGTTTCATGCCGCGAGTGTTCTTACTCGGCGGTTGGTGTCGCGATGTCCGCCTTGACCGTGTCGATCGTGGCTGGGTCGACGCTATTTTCCGGATGTTCCGGTTGAGTTGTCGCGTGGGCTTCGGATTTATGTCGAGCTTCGACGTCCGATGCGTTTGCGTTGACAGACGATTTTACTTCGTCCTTGTGCGGGGTGCTTTTGGCCGAAGATCGATCTATCTTCGCGCGTTTGCCGTTTGCAGAAGCCGTGATTTGCCTTAACTTATGCTCCGCGAGGAAGCATAGTCGCGACTGTTTTTGGCATCCCCAGATGGCCGCGACTCCGCTCGGCGTTGGGAACTTGAGACCCAGGTGGTAAGTTGACGGAACTGCCTGCATGGCGTTGAGCCATGGGGTTCCCATGATCACGTTGTAGATAGCGGGATGGTCGACTACCGCGAATTCGACGATTTTCGTGATCTCCTTGGCCATGACTGGCAATTGGATTGACCCGAGAGTCATCGACACTTCGCCTGAAAAACCCGTGAGTGGTTTTGGCGTCGGAATTACCTCTCCGAGTTCGATACTCATCCGATTGAGAGTGTCGCGGAAGATTACGTTGACCGTGCTTCCCGTATCGACGAGTACCCTTCCGACTTCTAAATCTCGTATGACGAGATCTATGACGAGAGGGTCGCAGTGAGGTTGGTCGATACCGCCGGCTTCTTCCTCCGTGAAGGTGATCGAGCAATTTTGGCCGTCTCGAGGAGGAGACCATGTAGGCCATTTTGCGCTTGATTCTGCCTTCCGTTGGTAAGCCTTGATGGCTGACACGGTATCGCCGCAGTATTGAGATCCTCCGATGATCATATTGACTCTGCGACGATTGTTATCGTTCCCTTTGTCATCCGGCCTCCTACCGCGTTTATCCCCAGGTTGGTTTCGTTGAGGAGATTTTTCGGCGGGCGGATTTCTGTCCGTCTTTGGAGGCCGATCAGAATCGAGGATGAGATCCTTGACGCTAGTTACTTCCGAAAGCTCTCCAGCGAGCAGCTTCGCGGCCAGTCTTGCTCCTAAGACTTTGCAATTAGTCGTGGAGTGTCCTCGGGATTGGTGGAACTCGCAGAAGGTGTTCTCGTCATACCCTTGATTGCGAGTCCATGTGTTGCCCGTGGTCCGGCCTTGATCCGAACTGATCGCATAGTTATGCGCCCCTTGGAGATCTTCCCCCTCGTGATGGACGTACTTGTCGTTACGAGAGTTCTTCTTTTTCCCCTTCGGATCTGCGTCTTTCGAGGATGGTCTTGCCGGCTTATGTTTTTGCGATAAGACTTTAGTTTCTTCCTCCACTATGATATAGTCTGTTGCTTTGTGGAGGGCGTCCTGGATCGTTCGCGGTTTGTCGAGAGTTATCCATTTTCTGAATTTCGACTTGTACCAGAGCGTCTTTCTCAGCGCGTCGATGGCCACTTTGTCGCTTATCCCGCTGACCCTGGACATTATCAATTTGAATCGGCTGATAAACTCGCGGAGGGGTTCGTCTTCCCTCTGGGAGAGACTCCAGAGATCAACATCGGAGGTTTCCCTGTCTATGAATACAGAGTACTGTTTGAGGAATTCCGATGCGAGCTGTCGAAAACTCCCGATGGTGTTGCGACGAAGGCGTGCGAACCATTCGAGCGCTGCTCCTTCAAGATTTTCGACGAACAGGCGGCAATAGCCGGCATCCTTTTCGCCGTCCTTCAGTCTTGCTCTTCCCATCGCGATGTGGAAAGCCTGAAGGTGCGCTTTCGGATCGGCCGTACCATCGTACTTCGGTACTTTGATCTTTCCCGGATCGGACACCCTCATGTCCGAAATGCGACTGGTAAAGGGGGTCTTTCGAGCTCCTTCCAGCAGTCGATCGATCTCGGGGGCAGCACTAGTAGCATGATGGATTTGAGACTTTACGGCTCTCACTTCTGCCGCAGTCTTGGTGATGTAGTCGCGAAGATCGCGGATATCCGATGTCTCGTCAGAGGATTTCCGAGCCTGTCGGCGCTTACTGCGAGTGAGCTCGGTTTGCCTTTCGGCCAGCTCCTCTTGTTCGTTCCAATAGGCGACTTCTTCTTCTTCCGTCATTGGTTTTTCGAACGGGGAGCCTTCCCGAGCGGATCGGCTTCTGGTCCTTCTTGGATGTCTGTCGCCATCCTCGTCGCTGTCGTTGGAGACATCGCTAGGATCCAGGTCAATGTGTTCGGCTTCGTTATCCTCCGAGTCCTTTGCAGGGAGCGGAAGACTTTCAGAGTTCCCCTTCTCGATGGGAGACTTCTCGCTGGGGTTTTGACCGGAAGGTCGTTCCCGCGCGACTCCTGCTCTATCGAGTGGGGTGGCGAAATCGAGCCTCTTCCCGCGGATTTTGGTGGTTCCGCGGGGACGGATAGCTTGGGTCCTTGCCGTTAAGGTTTCAACCTGTTTGGTCAAGGTATTCACGAGCTTATCCTGTTCTTCCGACCTTTTTTCATAGGTGGCGAACATCTTTTTAAACTCCTCGAGAGTCGCGGCGTTGGCTTGCGCGTTGGCCGCAGATACGTCCGCTACCGGAGTGTGGAGATCGGTGCCGCTGCCTCCGTTAAGGGGAGTTTGCACGTTATCCGCGTCGTTGGTTGACATGTCTGACTGTGTGTGGCTTTTGCGGGTTAGATTGATCCGTAAGTCCCCCTCCTTCTAGCGCCAAACTGTGGGAACCGAAATTCGCACTGTCGATTTCCGTTTAAATAAGGAAACTAAGAAAACCCTAGTTTCCCAGAGGACCCGGATATCTGTTAATTACCACACGTCAAGCAATCAGAACACGAGAATAACAACGATAAAAATAAGAAATCGAAAAGAGAGCAAAATAGATCTTATTCCGAATCTGCGTATGAGCGTTACAACAAGGTATAAGCCTGGGCTCGAGAGCTGTCGGCGAGATTCCTAGTTCTAGCAACCCTAAGACGGCTAAACCTAATTGAGTCGCAGCTCGAAATAACAAAAACGGAAAGTTGCCTAAATCGCTCTAAGTGCTAAGTTTGCTCTGAAAAAGTTCTCCCTCTCCTGCTCCTCGCCTAGGACTCCTTATATACTAGCTCCAAGGTCGGTTTACGCTTTTACTCTTCTGCCCTTAAGCCGTCATAGCATAAAAATGGAGATATTCCATTTTTCCCGATCTTCACAATTATCTTCAAAACTTCCGTATTTATCCGCGGAAACTTGACATTTATCCTTCCTCGCGGGCCAAGCGCGAACCATGCTGTGGTTCACGGGCTTTTGGTTAGGAAAAATCGTAGGATGGGCCTCGAGTCGTGTTTTAGGTCCCTTTGGGCCGTCTTCCGACTCGACACGTTTACTACGAGTTTTCCGCGGTTTCTAATCCGCGAAGTTTGATCGATGAATTAGAATAGCGGGAAACATAGACTGAGCTTGCTACGGTCTTCGGGAGATAGCATTCGAAGGTTTGACGAGAATGCAAGGACTGGTGTCGTATCGATGTTCGGAAAGGTTCAATCGCTACACAGCGACCGAACTTTGGCTCGAGCCCGGTCGCTATGTAGCGACCGAGCGAAACGAGTGCTCGGTCGCTACGTAGCGACCGAGCTTCGGCTTGAGCTCGGTCGCTACGTAGCGACCGAGCGGGACGATCGCTCGGTCGCTACGTAGCGACCGAGCTTTGGCTGAGCTCGGTCGCTACGTAGCGACCGAGCGGGACGATCGCTCGGTCGCTACGTAGCGACCGAGCTTGGCTGAGCTCGGTCGCTACGTAGCGACCGAGCGGGACGATCGCTCGGTCGCTACGTAGCGACCGAGCTTTGGCTCGAGCTCGGTCGCTACGTAGCGACCGAGCGGGACGATCGCTCGGTCGCTACGTAGCGACCGAGCGGGACGATCGCTCGGTCGCTACGTAGCGACCGAGCTTTGGCTCGAGCTCGGTCGCTACGTAGCGACCGAGCGGGATGATCGCTCGGTCGCTACGTAGCGACCGAGCGGGACGATCGCTCGGTCGCTACGTAGCGACCGAGCTTTGGCTCGAGCTCGGTCGCTACGTAGCGACCGAGCGGGACGATCGCTCGGTCGCTACGTAGCGACCGAGCTTGGCTGAGCTCGGTCGCTACGTAGCGACCGAGCGGGACGATCGCTCGGTCGCTACGTAGCGACCGAGCGGGACGATCGCTCGGTCGCTACGTAGCGACCGAGCGGGACGATCGCTCGGTCGCTACGTAGCGACCGAGCGGGACGATCGCTCGGTCGCTACGTAGCGACCGAGCTTGGCTGAGCTCGGTCGCTACGTAGCGACCGAGCAGGACGATCGCTCGGTCGCTACGTAGCGACCGAGCGGGACGATCGTTTGGTTTGAATCCCAAAGAATACTTCTTCGTAGAAATAACCTCGTATAGGTTATTTTTACGAAAATTATATCCCTTCTTTTACTAACTCTTTCGGAAATACGATCTCTGAGGATTTTCGGGTGGTAATTCCGTCGTAACCGTTTTTGACCCCAACAAGTAGTTGTTTAGACAGCTCCAACCTGGAAACGTAGCATCAAAAACCTTCTTGAAATTTTCTTCCTTCACTCTTGTCTCTAGTAAACAGCCAAAAGACAGTTTCGCCGCTCGTACCCAATATCATACTGCCTTTTGTTTGCGTGGCTTATTGAACCCACGCATGTTCCATGCAAAAATTGATGACATCAGTGCTTCCAGACAGAAGCTTTCTGACTTTGTTTCGGACCCTTCTGTTGCTGAGCTACTGCCTGTACCAGATCCCTCGAATTTACTATCGGACGCTTGGAGCCTCTGCCCCTACGCTGAGATGTTCCCTGCCTGGTTGAGGAGATACTCTTCGTACGCAGGCCATCAACTACCACACCCTCATCCAGTGCTATAGCTTCTGATTTTGATTGCTCAGTAATTTCCTCCTCCACATCTTCCTCATCGTCATCAATCTCCCCCTCCTCTCTAATATCCCGAAGGACCTGGAAACCATTTGGCGAGTGATATACCTTGGATTTGACCCATTTTATCCATGGTATATTATTATTTTACTATATATATCTATATCTATGTTTTCTACTCTTCTAGGTATGTTTTCAGGTTCAGGTGCATTTCGGAGTAAAGCTATGACTTTGGAGCATTTTGGAGCATAAAGGACATTTCACCCGAGCTGACCACTTAGAGGTCAACGAGAGGAAGAATAATCGATCGATGTGCATCAGTGCTGACGATCGATATCAGGAAATGCCTCGACATATGAAAATTAATATCGATCGATGTACACAAGTACCGTCGATCGATGTCGAGACACCAGACGCGACATTTTGGATTCAGCAGACTTAAAGACCAAGGCCAAGCCAAATTACCAAAATACCCTGACGAGTTTTTAACCTAGAAGAATATATACTGCCTAAGTGTTTGACGGCAGAGAGAGCTTTTCTTTTCTAGACCTAGTTTTGTTACAAGTTTCATTTGGAGAGAAGATCACTTGTGATTGGAACTCCTTGTTTCATTTTCTTATCATCTATTCTATGAGTTTCTATTTATCTATTGATATGAATTGCTTTGCTATGTCTGAGTAGTTCAGCTGTTAGATCCAAGGTTCAGATAGGTTTGTGGGATTAGCCCCAAACTATAGATCCGCCTTGTTGTGATATTCATGATAGATTTGTATTCATTGCTTGTTTTAGCCAAGCTAACTAGAACTTGATCATAGGATTGCATATTCAAGCACCCTTGTTATCCCATCCTGACATCTATCTATCATATTAGGATTGCTAGAGAGGGCTAACCTCCAATTTAGAATCTTAATAGGGCATTTCATACTCGCGCATAGGCCTGGCTAGAACCCGTCGATCGATGTCCTCAAATGACAATCGATCGATGTTGGCAAAAGTGTATCGGTCGACGTCTTAATAGACTATCGATCGACACTCTCTTGTGTCTGCATCTAACCGGTGAGACACAAGATCTAGTCTGTTAACCAGTGGTACATGCGACAGTTGATCACTGAGTTAAGCGAATGAGCTCTAATATATCACGCATGCAACAGTTAGGCATCTATAGGAATTATAATCTCCAACACCTGAATAGTGGCCCTGCATCTAATATCATTTCCAACCTAAGTCACATTTATCATTTACTCGCTAGTTACTATTGCTATTTCATTTAAAACATTAAAACCTTTAGAATTAATAAACACTAGATTTAATTGTTCCCTAGCTCCTTGTAGATTCGATCCCTAAATACTACATCTGAACCTCTTTTGATGAGAATAACACTCCTTAGGGTAATTTGAGTGGTATCAAATTTGGCGCCGTTGCCGGGGAGCTTTGATCGCCATTAGATTTAGTTTTATTAATTCTTATTCTTTTCGTTACCCCCTTTTCTAATAATCTTTCTTTTTCTTGTCTTTTCAGGTGCATACCCAGCGGTAACAGAAGCAACAAGGAGAAAGACTTGCTGTTCTCAGACGATCCTGCTCATTTGGAACGCACCATCCGTAGAGGTCAACGTTCCACATCGCTCGACGCAACCACTTCGTCGTCGATCCATACGCACAACCAACCGTCGACCGACACCAGACCGTCATCGTCGATCGATCCCAATCGTTCGACAACGATCGATACTACACCGCGTACGTCCATCGATACCGTGTCGTCAAAAATGGTAAACATTATTATTCTAACTCAGGATGAGAATGGAAACCTGTATGACCAGGCCGGTCATCTGCGTAATGCAACAGGTCAGAAAATAGATGCCCAGAGAACTGTAATCCCTGATGCTGATGCTACAAGAGCTGCTCAACCTGTAGATGAGGATGCTCGATCGAAACCATTGGCCGACTACAATCGCCCAGATGAGTACTATTTCAACAGATCAGCGATTCGACTTCCGGAGATCCAGAAGCAGAATTTCGAGCTGAAGCCTCAATACTACACTCTCGTGTCGCAGATACCCTACTCTGGGTTACCGCACGAGCATCCTATGGACCATTTGGAACCTTTTGATGAAGCTTACTTCACACACCGGTTGTGGATGTTCTTCAGAGAAACAAAGGTAACTGAGGAGGACATTAGGAGAATAGTTTGCAATACCATGCATAGTCAAGGGTGTTGAATTTCCCCATTCAATGTGTGACACATGAGCATCGGTTAGTATCCTCCCTAGGATCATGGCAGACCAGCTTGGTTTGACCATCAAACCCTCAACAGAATCCTTCACCTTCGTGGATCTTTCAGAGAAACGATCCGGAGGCATCATAAGTGATCTGGAGGTACTGATTGGTAATGCCCTTGTCCCAGTAGATTTTCATGTCTTAGACATCGAGCTTAACTGGAACTCTTCACTTCTGCTTGGAAGATCCTTCCTAGCTACAGTAGGAGCTGTATGTGACATGAACAAAAACAAATTGTGTCTAACGCTCATAGACCCAAACATCCACTACGATCCCATCCGACCTAAGAGAAAGGTAATTAATTCTGTGGATTATGGGAAAGAACTTGGCTTCATTGGCGCATGCCATTGTGGAGCAGAGTATGAATCGGAGTACAAAACAGAGTACTCGGAATCGATCGACACCCCAACCTTTCCATCGATCGATTCCAATGTGTCAATGGTGACCGATGACCACAACAACACGTCACTCGACGTAATGCACCCACTTGACCATTTCGCTTCACCTAATCATTGTTACCAATATTTTGCCTTCCAACCTCCAATCAGGAGAGGACATGATGATTATTCCATAGGCAGTTGGGCAGACAGTGGTTTCCATGAAAGTTTTGCAGTTGACACTGTAATTACTTCACCTCATGAGGAACATACCGAGGAATACGATGAGGATTACTGGAAAGAACGTGCAATAGAAATGTCTTTGCAGGATGAAAGACTTGAAATACACAAGTTCACCAACACGTTTCTAACATCGTTCGACGCTGTGCACTCCACATCGGTCGATACCCGCCCTCGTCCAGCAAAACAACCGCTCACATCGATCGACACACCGAAAGGAACATCGATCGATATTCGCGCCGCAGCGAAAATTCAGGAGCAGGAGAATATTCCCTCCCTAACTAGGTTTACAGATACCTATATAAATCGTTTTGCACCTCCGAAACCACCTACACACATCAGAGCAAACACACAAGCAAATAAGATGAACACTCTTCCTTCTACATCAACAGAAAAATCCATGAAGAGCAATCATCTCAAGAACACAAGTTCTGCAGAAATAACTCTGCCATCGATCGATGTAACTGTATCTACATCGATCGATACTACTCTAAACCCTAATCTCTCTATTTCTAAACTGAATAATTATGCAAACATTGATTACGGTTTTCTAACACCTGATGAATTTAGTATTTTCAGGGATCCAGATGGCAACACACGTGCAATGGATGGAAGGATTTTACAAGTGTCCAGAGAGGACACAGCAGACATCCTTCAAGTAGCCAATGGACCTGACAACTTGTTCTCACAGCAACGTGGCACTCCAGACGTCATTCTAACAGATCCTAACAACCACGCAGGAGTCGCCACAACAGAGATCAACACAGATCTATCACGCCAACCAAAAGGGCAAGCATCGATCGACGGTACAACGGAGACATCGATCGCCAGGGTAACACTAACGTTGATCGATATGGATGATCTGACGTCGATCGACAGACGCTATGAATGTGGGAGCCACGCTTTCAACATGTATGGAGCCAGAAAGTTTACTTGGGAACAAAGGGACGAATATGGAGTCTACAGAGATGAGCGTGGACATGCACGAAGCGCAGCTGGTGAGATGATACCTGTCACAAAGGACAACATTAGGAAAATACAGGAAAGAGCATCTCTTTTTGAAGAGAGCCACATCTGTCTTCCAGAACATGCCACTTCCTTCACACTCACAAGACTGGCACCAGAACTCTACACCAAAGAAGAAATCGAAGAAATGGTGTTTGGTATTTGTGGAGCTCAGGAGAAACTGGGAGAGGAGCTCAAAACACTGGTAGATGAAACACACCAGCCTTTGGATAGAGGCTACAATGAGCTTTTCAGATGTATGGCAGAAATTAGGACAAAAACTGAAAGTTTACGTCAGCAACTTGAGAAGGAAGCTGCGACCTCAGCATCGATCGATGCACCACGTGCAACATCGATCGATGTCAGTCTTCCTACAGCTAAGATCCTTGCAGAACCGCGATGTTCAACACAACACAGGGATGAATAGGAAGTCTCATACATCGACACGAGGATAAACGACGTTTACTGCCCTCTCAACAACAATGTGGACTGGCTAAGCACTAAAATCGAGCTACTACAGCAAGATCTGGACACCATTCGCAAGAAGGACCAACATCCAGCCACATCGATCGACATGTGCACCTTCACGTCACTCGACGCCAAAGTCTCAGCAATGAATGAGAGGCTGAGGACTTACGAGGATATACATGACCGTTTTATATCACCAGTCATGATAGATTTAAACAAATTGTCTAGTCAATTACTTGATGCCCAAAAGGATATTGAGAACATTACTAATCAAAGTTTTTTGCAGGTAACATCGGCATCGATCGACAGGCAACGAGGACCCTGGATCGATGGCAAGAAACCTGTGGAGTTACTTCCTTACACAGCAGCAGAGGTTGACAAGATCACATCCAAGATCTACACTGCTCTAGACACCATGGAGGAACGACTTGACAAACGCTGCGATGACATCTACTTTCCATTCGACAACAAAATCAGTGGACTCGACAACCACGCAGAATGGCTACAGAAAGAAGTCAAAGCCATTCAGAGGTAACTCGCAGCTCAACATCAGATATCAGCATCGATCGCTAGGACAAAAGCAAAATCGATCGACGGCAACTCACCGAGATCGACCAACAAACACGTAATCGCATCGATCAACGCCGAGTCTATACCAATCGGCGAGCAGCTGATACACAAGACAGTAGAGTCATTGCAAAAGGAACTGACAGATCTTTCAGCATACGCCTATGACAACATAGGCTGGCACCAGGTCAGCATTGACAACATTCAAGAAAGGCTACAGAACATCTCCAATGTACTTGGGAAGATGGATGACAAATGGACAAGAAATGATGAGGCCACAAGAAGTTTCATTGCATCTTGGTCCAGAATGCGCAGAGATGACGTGGATGCTTGCTTTCCAACAAGCAGCTGCTTCTCCACCCAATAGCCAATCACTACCACAGTCAAGCTAAATGACTATAACCAAGCGCTGAGTGGGAGGCAACTCGGTTTTATTAGCTAGCATTTGATTTTTTCGTTTTATCTCTTTCAGATTTAGGAGAACCAAGTAGGAGGACTTGAATATCGACCGACGACGAGACGTCGACATCGTTCGACATAGGCAACCACACAACGATCGATGTAACACTTACCCATCGATCGATATTTAATCCGGTCAGATGTATCTTACCTACTTGTTACATTTCGTACATCATACGTATTTCATCATAACTCCGGCTGAGTTACACTGGGACAGTGTAATTTAAGTCTGGGGGGAGATTTACTGATATAATTTATTTTATTCTTACGTAAAAAGGAATTTCAAATAAATTATGCTTAGCTATCAAAAATAGGGACTATAATCTTATATTGATTTAAACATGAATATCTAACCAATCTTTAGCACTATTTTAGATTTACTGATTGCAGATAGCACTAAAGATGCTAAAGCGGATCAACCTATCAACTACACACTTGCCTTGAACCGTATGAAGTAACCAAAGCTGATTTCCAACACTAAACCTGACATAACCGCTTGTCTTGGGGCTTGGTATACATGGGATCGGATTCTTCAGATAGGTTTGGAAGGTAACGCCTGGTTTAGATTATTTATCACATTTTCTCTCTCTAGATTTCGACCCTAGATTAGTTATAGAGTATTTAAAAAAAAATAGCAATAAAAAAAATAATAAAAAAATAAAAAAATAAAATAAGTAAGATCTATTGTTTTATTAGGATGAGTCTGAACAGGACTTGGTGGCTAAAACCATTAAGGCTTGATTCATAAAGACTCAAATAAAAGAGTTCGAAACAGGACTTGGAGGCGGCAATCTTCAAGGCTTGCTTTCGCAAAGAACTCTTGGATATATGTCAAAAAGAAGTGAACAGAACTTGGTGGCAACCACCATTAAGTTTTGATTCATGGAAGCCTGTCCAATCTTGGTCACTGATCCTGCAATGGAAGCAGACTTTGACTCAAGAGAGAAATTTAGAGAGAGAAACTAGGAACTAACTTTTACCTGCAGCTCCAGATACCTGTCTGAAATCCTTGCATCATGTGATCGATACTCCCAAGGTAAAGCATTCACTTTATATTTATGCTAAGAAATGAAATCAATAGAGGGGATGTCAGACGTGAATTGATGAGTTGTGTTATGTTAGAAATGGTTGCTAAGCTAGGATATTGCATAGTGTGCTTTTGTGATTAGGACTTTTTAAATGTAGTTGCAAAATTGTTGAGGAAAGATTTCTATGTTTTTAAAATCTTAAGCTCCCAAATATTTTCAAACCTCTTTCAGAGAGACTGCCTGTATGTTTTGCTTGAGGACAAGCAAAAGGGTAAGTCTGGGGGAGTTGATATACCTTGGATTTGACCAATTTTTATCCATGGTATATTATTATTTTACTATATATATATATATATATATATCTATGTTTTCTACTCTTCTAGGTATGTTTTCAGGTTCAGGTGCATTTCGGAGTAAAGCTATGACTTTGGAGCATTTTGGAGCATAAAGGACATTTCACCCGAGCTGACCACTTAGAGGTCGACGAGAGGAAGAATAATCGATCGATGCGCATCAGTGCTGACGATCGATATTAAGAAATGCCTCGACAGATGAAGATTAATATCGATCGATGTACACAAGTACCGTCGATTGATGTCGAGACACCAGACGCGACATTTTGGATTCAGCAGACTTAAAGACCAAGGCCAAGCCAAATTACCAAAATGCCCTGACGAGTTTTTAACCTAGTAGAATATATACTGCCTAAGTGTTTGACGGCAGAGAGAGATTTTCTTTTCTAGACCTAGTTTTGTTACAAGTTTCATTTGGAGAGAAGATCACTTGTGATTGAAACTCCTTGTTTCATTTTCTTATCATCTATTCTATGAGTTTCTATTTATCTATTGATATGAATTGCTTTGCTATGTCTGAGTAGTTCAACTGTTAGATCCAGGGTTCAGATAGGTTTGTGGGATTAGCCCCAAACTATAGATATGCCTTGTTGTGATATTCATGATAGATTTGTATTCACTGCTTGTTTTAGCCTAGCGAACAAGAACTTGATCATAGGATTGCATATTCAAGCACCCTTGTTATCCCATCCTGACATCTATCTATCATATTAGGATTGCTAGAGAGGGCTAACCGCCAATTTAGAATCTTAGTAGGGCATTTCATACTCGCGCATAGGCCTGGCTAGAACCCGTCGATCGATGTCCTCAACAGACAATCGATCGATCTTGGCAAAAGTGTATCGGTCGACGTCTTAATAGACTATCGATCGACACTCTCTTGTGTCTGCATCTAACCGGTGAGACACAAGATCTAGTCTGTTAATCAGTGGTACATGCGACAGCTGATCACTGAGTTAAGCGAATGAGCTCTACTATATCACGCATGCAACAATTAGGCATCTATAGGAATTATAATCTCCAACACCTGAATAGTGGCCCTGCATCTAATATCATTTCCAACCTAAGTTACATTTACCATTTACTCGCTAATTACTATTGCTATTTCATTTAAAACATTAAAACCTTTAGAATTAATAAACACTAGATTTAATTGTTTCCTAGCTCCTTGTGGATTCGATCCCTAAGTACTACATCTGAACCTCTTTTAATGAGAGTAACACTCCTTAGGATAATTTGAGTGGTATCAGCGAGATACAAAAGTTGTCTTCCTGTGCCTTGGGGGAAGATAATGCCAACTCTGTCTTCTGGTAGGAGACGAGAGACCAATCCCTACTGGTAGTGACCATTTCAAGGGGTGGTTTTTGCCCAGCTACATCATCAGGAACTGTGACACCAGCTTGGCTAGCCTCCCCAGACATTGATTCCAAATCCTCCATTAATTAAGCAACAATCTCAGTACCTGACTTTTCCGTTTTGCCCCTACCCGTAAATCCTTCCAACACTACTGCATCGTTCACTGAGCCTTCAACATTCACCACTAACTCATGGCCAACAGTGTTATCCATCTTCGCAACTTGACAATCCTTGGACAGGTGTCTCCACTTCAAGCACGAGGTACATCTAGGAGGGAGCCATGGGTAACTGATGGAGACCATGACATCTGAGCCTCCACGGCCCTTGAAACTGATCTTGTTTGGTAACGGCTTGGTCAGATCCACCTCGACCAGCACCCGGGCAACATCCATACGCACACAGCGCTCAGTGTTTGGGTGCAGTTTAATAAATTTACCGGAGGTTCTCGACAAGAAACTTAATCCTTTCTTGGAGTATAGATAACCTGGAACATTCTTGAGATCAACCCACAAAGGCATTGCTGAAAGATCAGGAGGTGAACGAGCAGTCTCTGGTGTCCATTCCCCCAACATCAACGGTACATCAGAGATATGCCAGAACTTCCTCTTCAAAATCTTGTTCCTCACCGCTGCATCTTCGATTCGGAAAAGAATCGTCGTCTTGCCAATGAACTGAACATCAATCCGAGATTTCTTCCCTTGGGACGCCCAGATCCTGTTCATCGTGGCATGAATCGAGCCAATATGAGGGGCGTCATTCATGAAGTAACCCACGATGAAACATCGCCACAAAGGCTCAGCATCCTCCATTAACGAAACTGGAATCTCGACCTCCGCTACCCCATCCCTAACCACAAACTCAGGGAAGCCCTCCGTAATCGAAGAGCCTTCCAACAACACATCGGAATAGGAGACTTTCCCCTGACTTCCCTCCACTGTCGCTACCTTTGGAGAGAGCGAAACACTCAGCTTTCCCTACACCAATCCACCCTCGAGTCCCTGAGAGACAGCCCGAGAAGAGCCGCATGTCAGGTCCTCCTCCACGGTTTTGGGGTTTTCCGATCGCAGTAGATTATCGCCGTCGCCATCGCCCTTTTCTATCATTAGGTTTCAGGATTTGAATTATTTGACCCCCACAATTTTGATTTTTAATAACCTAAGAATTCAATTTTGGGGTTTTACATAATTTGTTTACTGAAGAGCTGATTCCATTTTTAAAAATATTTTAGGTCAAAAAATCACTTATCGCATAATAACCTAACGTTTAGGCCGAAGAATCTCCTACTATTTGGTTACGATAAAATTATGTCAGTTCGGTTTTATATCATGATTTAGTAATTTAAAGTTAATTATGGTTATGAGAAGTTTACATTTACGTGTCAATCCTATCTATCTTCAATATTTTTCTCATTTTTGTGTCATTTTTTTTTCATTTTGCTTTAATATTAATTTTTGAGTTTATTCTCATTTCGTTATTTTGTTTTAGCCTGAGATTTAAAAAATGTTTAAGGTTTAAAATTATTATAGAGAAGCTAGATCCGCACTTTTTGCAGAACAAATATTTTATATTTATTACTTATTTTATGTTTTTCTGCATATTATGAAATAATAAAATAATAATTATATATTAAATAACTAAGATCAGTTACTATTATGTATTAAATTAGCGTGTGCATATAAATCAAAAGGCCGCTCTTGTTTATTCGCAATCATTTTAGGGTAAATAAATCAAAATAATCAATCTTATCTATCATATATGATATATAATTAAATTTAAACGATATTAACATAGATATATAGTATACTTTTAATATGCATATTTATTAAATAAGGTTTCTACTCATATGATTTTATGATTATTTGCATATTTATGTAACAAAGTTTTACACCAACGATTTTTTTTAATGTGGAATATTTAGTGGTTCCAATAATTTATAATCATTTAAAAAAAATAATGAAGATTTCAAAATAAAACTATTAACTTTTTTATATATGTTCAACGCGTATATCAAAATATAAGTATGTATTTTCATAAGATATATAGTTTAATTTAACCGATATGAAATATATATTAACATAAACACCTATTAAAATAAAATCATTTATTCATATGATTTATAATCATTGTATCTTATTATAGAATAAAATTTAAACGTTGATCATAAAATTTTATGTGAGACTTTTAACAGTTTTAGTAATTCATACTCGTTTTGAAAATTCAAAATACAACATATACAAAAATATTTAAATTTTTATTATATGATTAATTTAATTATGTAATTTATTTTAATAATAAATAATTAAAAAAATGATAGAAAGTATACATATTGTTAGCAAATTTTTTATTATTTAAAATTATTAATTGTCATATAATATCTTAATCACATTAGTAATTCCAAAGGTTTTATATATGGAAATAATATATAATAATTTTAATTTGATGAATGAAAGGTCCATAATGGACATAATATATAATATAACATTCTCTAACAATTTAATTTTGGACTAACAAAATTCTTAATTGATTATCAAGCTACCACGTAAGCAAAATTAGCATTCTGATAACATGAAAACTTAGCATGACATTTTTTTAATTAGTACAAACTAAAGGTTATAACTTTTTAAATGTTTCTCTATTAATATATAGGGGATTGTGGTACAATTAGAATGATACCAAACGTAGGGAAAGTTCATATACAAATAGTTTTTCTGCTACAAGATTACATTCTTGCATTTTTAACGTACATGGAGGTTTCACCATCATTTGTAGAAAAATGTTTTGTTAGAAATGCAATATAATTTTTTTGTTACTTCCTATATTTACTAAGCTCGAGTTATTTATTGGTTCATTGGTTATTTCTTGAACAAGTGGATCGTCTGGTTATCATATGATACGGATCCAAACATTGAAATTTCCCCAATAAAGTTGACAAAATATCATGGGATTATATATAAATTTAATACAAATAATATTATTGTATTCATACTTGTAAAAGTGGGACTTTATTAACGTGGTATATTACGTGATACAAATCTAGATTTTATTTTTTATTAGGGTCAGCCCGGGAAATTATAAAAAACACAATTTTATATAATTTACATTAATTTTATGAAGCATTTTTAAAAAAAATTGTAGATTGAAAACGATATTATAAACAAACAAAAAATAAGTAGAATTCGGATATAATGTTGTTAATTTAATAAATATTTTTGGACTGAATTAAAATGATAATAACTTTCGATCGAAGAACAGTCTAATATAATAGGACTAATGATGCCAGATGATCATGCGATAGAAATATGTTAAAGAAAAGCTTATATTATCTAAGCCAAAACAATCTTTTGTTAGTACGAGTAACTTAGTCTGTGTATATTCCATTCTTTAAATTGAAAACGGTCTATTTTTATTAACTGGTTTTGTTCAAACTACATGAAGAAAGAAACATAGTAGAATTAAGAGTGGACTTTACTGGATCTGCACAGAACTTGGAATCAAAATGGCGTAGGTAACAACATTCCCCTAGTTCCACTTTTTCTTATAGTGTCCATCCTCTCCAGTTTATGCTAGCTACGTTGTTGTACTCTCATATATGTGGTTTCTCATTTCTATCTCTAAAAAGTCAAAGCATAAGTAACATATGGTTTGCATATTAAAAGTGAAAACATCATTGACATATGGGTCTTCTGCCACTTTTCATTATTTATAAGTTTGTTATTGCTCTAGTTTCTCATTTCCGTTTTACACTTGTAACAATTATAGAGCTCATAATCATCTTTTTTTTTTTTTTTTTTTTTTTAACAGGAGGTTCAAAGGTGACCCGTAATCCGCACGTGGTTTCCGTTTGCCCAAAGGCCCGTAATCCGCACATGGTTTCCGATTGCCAACCATCTAATCCCCCTGGCCCGGAACCAGCCGGCACTAATACCCATTACCCAAGGACCCGGCACCAACGCCGCGATAACTTTAAACTTGGGGAGGGCGTAAAGCATTCCGTGGCCACAGGGGGTATTCGAACCCGGGTCCGTATTGGTGTGTTAACTACCTCAAGACCACTAGCCCACCACCCTGTGGTTCTCATAATCATCTATATCTATTTTTAACTCTGGTTTTGCACTATCAAATCCCTGGTGCCATATTGTTTTCTATTTCTCTCTACTGCTATCACACCGCCTACAAGCTCCATCGTTTTCTTTCTATCTCTCCGTCATCATCTGGCATCTGAAGAATTTATGATTTAGCTTTACTTAGCTTAGGGCTTCCCTGTTTTTAACAAATCCCTACAACTTCTCGACATGGTTCTCAAGTTTGCCACCTTTAAATTTAAATAATATTTTATAAGTATCTTCACCATTTTCACCCAACCTTGCAAACTATCCTTTTTTATCTGTGTATTAATTTCTATCGTCTTGATCTTTGAAACTCTTTCCGGGCAGCTTGCTTACTCACTATCCATCTTATTTCTGAACATCTAACCCCAGCATACCGTCAATATAATTTATAAGCATGTCGGATACAGAAGGAAACACACAGCACTACTGATTTTATAAGTAAGAAGCAACAGAGAGAAGACTTAACATTCAAACTTTTATCAGTTAAGATCTCATGAAATTACACAATTGAAGATCGTTTTCATACCTTGGTATACAAAGGCTAAAGGCTAATACAACTTCTGATATTTAGCTTCTAGAGCTACCTTCTCCAGTTTTCCTTGAAATTTTTTGATTCAATTCATCAGGTTGGTTCTGCAATGCAAAAAGAAAAAGGAATAAGATCATATATTCACCACCAAATATCTTTAAAAACTATATCCAGAACCTGCAAGGCATACAACGATTAGTGCAGGATACTATTAAAAAGAACAGTCACTGACAGCTATGGATAGGCAACAGGAAACATAAAGTAAAGATAAGTCACTGACAACTATGGATAGACAACAGGGAAAATAAAGTAAATATTGATCCAAGGTTGTAGACCCCTGTTACTTGGCCAACATATCCTTAGAATCATTCGCACCAGTCCAAATTCGTTTTTGAATCAAAATATATAGAAATAGCTTTATTATCTGAAAAGCTTAATATAAATATCAATGGGAAGGAAACACCACAACGCTAGATTTATGTTGCAGACAGAAGAAGGGAGATCAAAGAGGAGGCTGATTCATACTAAGCTTATTACAAAACCAAAGCAAGAAGCTTACATAGCATGAATGCATAACTGAAATAAAGATTCGAGTTTTAGTGGATCTAACCAGCAACTATTACCAAATCCTACTCTGTTTTGCCTTCTTTTTCGAATTGCTTCAGATCTCAATTGCCATTAACTCACTTAGCATCTTGAAACAATGATTTCCGTCGTGGTGATTGGCAAATCAGTCTCGTCTCCTCCACTATCAGTCATAGAGGCGCTTTTCGTTGGAGATTTAGCCGACACCTCCTTTACATAAAAAGAAGCAGACTTCGGAATCTCCACGGTGGTTGCAGAAACAGTACCAGAAGTGGGTGTTGACATACCATTGTCAGAGAAATCTCGTGAGAAGGAGAAGAGAGAG
The DNA here is from genome assembly GCF_020379485.1 of Brassica napus. NCBI lineage: Eukaryota > Viridiplantae > Streptophyta > Magnoliopsida > Brassicales > Brassicaceae > Brassica > Brassica napus. The sequence continues at coordinate 5,661,735 of NC_063441.1, read as the reverse complement.
AACACTTGCCGGACTTCAGATCGACGGCATCGAGTCGCCGTCGCACGAAGTGGAAGGAACGACCTTCGTCTCTTCTCTGCAGCCATATTAGGGTTAGAGGGGTTGAGCCAAGAAGGGGACAATGAACTTTTACAATTTTTCTTACTTATCTAACCATTCTTTAGCACCATTCTTAGATTTATTGACTGCAGATTATACTATAGATGCTAAAGTGGATCATCCTTCCAATTATTCATACTTGCTGAGAATGTTTAAAAGAACCAAGCTCTCAAACCTAATTGAGCTCAACTTGCTTGTCTTGGGATTTAGTATACATTGGATCGGAATCCTCCTGCAAGTCTGGAAGGTATTTGACTTAGTGTCCCTGGTTTTCCTTCCACCTTTCTTTGGCATCCATATCTATATATATATATATATATATAAATATGTTCGATTCTCTCCTGTGATGCCACGTCATCAAGTCGTGCGTTATGGGAGTGACACGTGTCCCATTTTATATTTGGGGCCAAAATAAAAAAAGGCTGAAAATAAAATATAAATATGTTCGCTTCTCTCCTGTGATGTCACGTCATCAAGTCGTGCGTTATGGGAGTGACACGTGTCCCATTTTATATTTGGGGCCAAAATAAAACAAAAGGCTGAAAATAAATGAATGCAGTCAGGGGTAATTGAACCCAGCACCTCCAACACTGGTAATTTCTCTTAGAACCACTAGGCTAAAGTCACTTTTTATAAATATTTGGCCGCGAAAATACTTATTATCGTGTCGGCTAGAAGCCCATGCTTCTTCTGCTTGTGGCCAGGGCCGGCACTGAACTGACGTCAAGATGAAGATCGTGAAGTTAAAAACTTTGCTCCCAACAGTTTTGCAATGTTTCCAACCTTTATAACTCGATGCATATAATATATATCAAAATACATTTGTTGTACACGCTTTTATTAGTTTTGCTTTTAAAAGAAGGTATTTGCAGTTACAAATGTTTTGTGCCAGTGAAGTAATGGTTGAAAAACCTCTATACATATGTCATTTTAAAATAACACTCAACTTCTATATATAGTCAATACATATGTCAATTAATGTTATATTCTAGACTAAATATTTTCCCTTTTAAAAATATTGAAAACAGTTTTTTTAGTCTACAAGCAAATGTTGTAGAGCAAGTATGCATTATACAAAATAATATATATTTAAAATCCATACGCAAAAACATAAAAGTTGTTATAAGCCTCTTTCTGACACATGCACACTCCACTATGAATAAGAATTAAAAAAAACTAGTATTGTCATCAAACTTTATCACAAATCCACATTTGTATATCTATAATTATGAGTTGGACAATTAGTTAATTTGATACAATACCAAAGCAAGAATAATCGAAAAACAACTATACCACCGCATACTAATAAGTAACACATAACAGATAACCAAATTCTTGAATCTTAAAACAAATTTCAACTCGAGCATTTGGTGAATATCAAATTAACAAATATCCCGCCCGTAGGGCGGGCCAACCCTAGTATATTATAAACAATTGAAATGATTTCTTGCGGTGTAGAGGGGTAAGAGTGTCTCATGCGACTCCATTATTCTACTCTAATAGAATGATCACAAATTGTTTGGAAGCGAGGGGTAGATACATTATCGATGACCCTACTATTCACTTACAACTTTGCCCAGTAAAAAAAAAACAAATCGGATTCAGAGAAAAGAGAAGGGAAGTCAGAAAGGGTTACCTGTAGGTCCATATACTTGCTTGAATTGATTCCATGTGTTCAGTGATCGATACTCTCAAGGTAAAACCTACACCTTTTACTTACATGTGTTAAATGAGGTCAGTAGAGGGGTTAGTCAGACATGATTTGCTAAGTTGTTGGATGAATGAAATTGGTTACTAAACTAGTATATTGCATATTGTTTTGATGTGGTTGCAATATTGTTGAGATGATGATAGTAAGTTTATGTGAGTCCCTGCTGTTATCAAAAACACCTTTCAGAGAGACTGCTCGTTGTTTTGCTTGAGGACAAGCAAAAGAGTAAGTCTGGGGGTCTTGATATACCATGGATGTTACCCATTTTAGCCATGGTATATAGGTGTCTTTAAATACTTTATAGTTGTTTTAGAGTCTTTTTAGTATGTTTTCAGGTTTTGGAGTGATTTGGAGGAAAGCAGTGATTTTGGTACTTTTTGGAGATAAAATGATAAAGACCCGTAGCTGACCATCGACCATGACTATCGATCGATGGGCGAAGGCAATAATCGATCGACACACACTCTGTGTTGTCGATCGACATCGAAGCGCGCGGAAGCCAGATTGGATTCCAGCCGACTTTAACCCCAAGTCCCACAAGAATTACCAAATTACCTCTGACGATTTTTAACCTAAGATTTATGTGATCTGCCATTGTTCTAGGCAACACACGCTTTCTACGCTTTCTATACTTTCTTACTTTCATACAGTAAAATACTTAGAGTCATTAGGGTGGAGAGAAGATCCAATAACTCCTTCAGAGATTTGTGATTGAAACTCCAGTTTTTCTACTCTATTTTATTCTATGCAGTTTTCTTATCTTATTGTTATGAATTGCTTAGGTATGTCTCAGTAATTCATCTTGTTAGATTTAGGGTTCAGATATTCATGAGGGATTAGCCGAAAATATAGAATTTCAAAGTGTCAGGAATATGAATCAACTAGACTGCTCTTAATGCATGTGTTCTAGAGTAGCTAACTAGGACCTTGTCTTTAAATAGTAGGGCGCAAGCGAAAGTTTGGTTCTCTGTCTGATCAGTTTAGATTGTGCTAGGATTGTTAGAAACAAGAGGAATCTGATTTACTTTAACCTAGTGAACACGTTAAAGCCATGCGTAACGCTCCCTGGAAGGAACGTCGATTGACAACTCACTAGTTGCATCGATCCACGGGCTGAAAGGTGTATCGATCGACACCCCGTTGTTGGAATCGATCGACACTTTCTCATGACCAACAAGCGACAGCTGATGTCCTAGATTCGGCGATAGATAGTCTAAATATACAAAAGTTGATCGATTATTGTTATTGTTTGAGTTCTAAAATATTCATATATGCTTAGTAATCTATGTCTCTATAATCCTGATTGTTTGAATAGAAACCCTAAGTCTAACGTCTCCCATATTTGTCTTAAAACCCCCAATCAATCAATCGAACAATTACCTGTTCACCCATGCTATTTACTGTTTTAAAACCTACTTACCTAGCTTAACTACATGACTAGATAGATCTATTGTGTGCCCTTACTCCTTATGAATTTGATCCCTAGGTATTACAATTGAACTTCTTATTTGAGAGAGTAAATCATTCCTTAAGATAATTTGAGTGATAACACATTTCTTAAGCTATATAGTGTTTTCTCAATCATATTCCATTAGAGAACTTAAACAAAAACAATTTATTTCATTTGTTTCTTTTTCTTTTATTATATTCAACAGTATCCCTTAGACTATATTTGCGAAGTGATTTTGCTACATGTCCTCTCTACAATCATTTTTACAAAAAACAATGATGACATGGCTAACAAGATTGATGACATGGCTTTTAGTTAATATGACATGTACAATCACATTTATTACCGACATATATTTTTGGTAAACTTTATAGAATATGGCAATAACTAATACATTACATTTAATGTTGATTTATATTTTTGGTAATTTTTTTAAATATGGTAGTAATTCATAAATCATCACTAAAATAAATATATTGAAATATGCAATTATAAATTTCGAAATACATTATTTAATTGTATTTTCATAATTATACAATTTTTATTACTAATATTTTCAAAATTTTCTACATCTTTTTAAAAATATTAATAAATTGTTAATCATAATTTCATTAATTTCTTTTGGATATCTACAAATTTTATAAATATTATTTAGTTATAATTTTTAATAACTATACAATTTTTATATGAGTTTTTAGTAATTTAATACAAGTTGATTTAATACATTTAACCAAAATAAATAGATAAAATTTTTATCTAAGATTTGAATTTTAAATATATTACATATATATTATTAAATGTAATTTAAAAATAAAAAAAATTATTTTTTTCTTAATTTTATGCTTAAATAATCAACTTTATATTATATATTAGTCAAAAATAATAAAATATAAAATATTATAAATTTTATTTTAAATATAATTTAATTTTAAAAAATTTTATCACTGCACATGGTGCAGGAAAACACCTAGTTTCTATATATGTACAATGTTTTTCATGAATTATCCTACAATTATTCGGATTGTGTCTCTTTATAAATTAAGATCCTACATTCTTCTCCTTTGCTCTACTACTATTGCATATGTAATCTTTACCCTTTTGCTTAGCCGTCTTGTAATCGGATGAATAAAAAAAAAAAAATTTGGATGAGTCGTTCTTGTTGACGAAATCGACATGTCAAACTCTATACTACATGCAATACGTTATAATCGTCTTCATTTTTCTTTTGATGTAGTCGATAACTTCTAGATTGTGATTGTCCATGTGTCTCTTAAGCTGGTGTCAAATACCTACTCAAAGCATGTGGTCACTGTCTTCGATCTATAATGCTGATTGTATGCACTTCGTATTGCATTTTAAGCCGTGGGGTTAGTTTGATTCTCCAGGTTATGACATTTTAAGCCGTGGCATTTGCATTTGGATACTGGTTCTCTAAGATCCATGCTTTTAAGCAATTCATACAACTTTGTTCAATATGATGAATATTAAATAGAAGTGATGACAAACATAATCAGAATCCTTAACTTATCAGGCAAGTGGAAGAGGTTAGTTGAACCATATCGATTTGCATAGAAATGCAGAGCTTAGACTCTAGCAGGTCACTTAGCAACCCAGTTAGTTGAAAGCAGCCAAGCGGTGCCACCAGGTTGTCCGGTGGTTGTGATTTCCATCATGGGACTATGCCTTGCCTCACTCTCGAAAATGGGTTTCAAATCAGAGACGTTCAATATTTACGAACCATGAGCAATATCAGAATAGTCATTCACATGCCAGTAAGCATGAAACCACACTGGGAGCTGTTCCGCACAGAACAACTTTGTATTCAACGATAGGATCCATAACTATGAAACCGCTCACTCACTTATGACGCACAAAAATCTTTGGGGAATGGGGAGGTTTACAAAATATTTGACAAATAGTGTAGAGATGTCCCGATGAAAGTACAGCAATATGTTGTGCTCTACAAATTAAGTTTTAAATTTCGTTAGCAAGTTTAGCAGAGAATACGTCACTGATCTTATTCTTACACTATCCACGAACAATAAACCTTACATGTTACTGTTAACCAGCTTGTTCACAACTAAAAAAATTAGATTCCACGAGAGAGAGACTCAATAGTCAATTTAAAGCAGTGCGATAAATAATAGCCCAACGTTAAATCCATATTCTCTCCCAGATCAGTGATCAAACAGCTCCGGAGTTATGAAACCTTGCACAATAAATCGCAACAGATATATTCCACAAGTAAAGCCAAAAACCACAAATGTTTTCACTTACGAGCTTAGAGGTTGTGGATTTCTTAGCTCACTCAACTAGATGATGCGAAGCCAAATGATTCTCAAACTAGTCGCAAACCAAGTAAGATTCACATGATCATTTCCTATGTTGTTAATTCTTCAGCTGTCAATAAGAATCAAAGCTTTTGTATATTGATCTAATTCTAAGCACAAACAAGAACTCAAACTTTATTATTGAAACTGATAGAACCAAAGGTGTATATTGATAGAACCGTCCAACCTCCCACTCTTGATCTCTACAAACCAGAGACTCAAGCCAATACGATCTTGCTCACAAAGAGAAGCAAGCTCAAGACTCACCAACTAACTGACTCACATATTCCTCTTGGGTCCTCTTATATAGTGCGAGGCCCAATAACAACTGTAACAAACTCTATACCACTTGTGTAACCTTTTATTAAACTCATAACAACTCCTCTTCTCTCTCTACTCTTCATTCTCCTCTCCTCTCTTCCTCCTCACGTACACTCTCTGTAGCATATCAATACCCCCATTCGCAAGATTCAGCTTGTCCTCAAGTGAAAATCATGGAAACTGATTCTTCAACTCGCCAACCTTCATCCAAGACGTCTCATGGTCCGGTAAATTCCTCCATTTCAGCAACACCTCCAAATGGCCTGTCTCATTATAACGGGTCTCTAGTATCTCTTCCGTCTCAATCACCAGCTCTGTCTCCATAGCCTCGGGCAATACTGTTGTGACCACAGAATCACCGATCACCGGTTTCAACTGGGACACATGAAAAACCGGGTGAACCCGTGATGTCTCAGGTAACTGCAACCGATAAGCAACCTTCCCCACTCGACCCGTAACCACAAATGGGCCATAATATCTCGCAGCAAGCTTCTGAAACAATCGTTTACTCACCGACTGTTGACGATACGGTCTCAATTTCAGAAAAACCTTAGACCCTACCTCAAACTCTAACTCCCTCCTGTGCTTATCTGCATTATTCTTCATTCTTTCTTGAGCTCGTAACAGGTTTTCTTTAATGGAACTCAAGAACTTCTCTCTTTCCAACAACATCACCTCTACTTCAAAGTTTTGCGTCGCACCCATCTCATAGTTCAACAAAGAAGGTGGTTCTCTCCCATAAACTAGCTGAAACGGCGTACACTTCAAAGCTGTGTGATACGAAGTATTGTACCACAACTCTGCCCATGGAATGAATTTGGACCACGTCTTCGGGTGAGTTGAAGCAAAGCACCTTAAAAATGTCTCCAAACATCTGTTGAGAACTTCCGTTTGCCCATCGGATTGAGGATGAAAGGCTGTGCTAAACCGTAAACGTGTCCCTGACACTCGAAAACACTCCTTCCAAAACGAACTCAAAAAGATCTTATCTCTGTCTGAAATGATCGATTTTGGATATCCATGTAAGCGGATCACTTCTTTAACAAACTTCTGAGCGATGTCAATGGCTGTGAACGGATGTTTCAGCGTAATGAAATGACCATATTTGCTCAAACGATCGACCACCACCAAGATTACATTGACGCCATTTGAAGTTGGTAATCCTTCAATGAAATCCATAGCCACATCCTCCCAAATCTTTACCGGTAAATCAATAGGTTGAAGCAACCCTGCTGGTGATAATGTTGAATACTTGTGTGATTGGCACACCATACAAGCAGCCACATAGTCCTGAATTCGCTTTCTCATCTTGGACCAATAGAAGATTGCTTTAACCCTTTGCAATGTCCGCAACACCCCTGCGTGACCGCCTAACATACTGTCATGACATTCCCTCAAAATCAGCGGTATCTGTTTAGAGTTTGCCGG